>NW_026706842.1:3295000-3752743 GCF_024137745.1 Phymastichus coffea | reverse complement strand
AAAGCTTTAATTCGACGTTCTGTATATTATATGACTCGCATACGCGCGTCTCATTTCATCTCAACGATGACTAAGTAATGAACAAAGAATGCGACGCGTTAACAATCCTTACAAGCCACTGATGAATGTCCGCTTAAAGTCAATGCCGGTTGATCGACGAAACTCGTAACAGACGCATCAACGTAGTTGAATTATAATCGATTTTCGCTGCAAACAGCTAAAAGAAAGAATCTATGTAAGCAGAGTTGACTGAGAATTGCGAAACAACATGAACAAGAGATATTCAAATATACTCTGATACGCACATAGATCTAATCTAATAAATTATCTAATTTTTCGAACATATACGAGAAACGTCTTATTTCAAAATAAATTTTCCCAAAGCTTAAGCAATGGAAATTTTGCTAGGCAGGTAATTACTCGTTACGGTTACGATAACAATTATGTGAATGAATGATGAAACGTTATGTTATATTGCATAAATTTTCAACATTTCCTAACTATCAGTATTTATGCTCCACGTATATAAGAAAATAAATTTGTGATAAGAGTGAATCATCCCGTGGCACATTGAACGCATGATTTTAGCCGTAGAATTGATAGACGCACATTTCAAATGAGCTAATTTTTCGTGCATTTGTTTAAGCACAATCGAATCCCAGACGATTAGAATCGAGAAGAGACGCGTGCCACGATATACATGTACACGTACGGCGATGTCGAACCCGTTTAAGCGGCGCGCGAATAATCCGCATTACGCAACAAATCGCGCACGAGCCTATTAATGTACGAAGGGCCTCTACCCCTGCGAGCTTCCGCGTTGAACCGCGGGCATTTGAGTTCACCTCATCGAAGCTAAGCATATATTACGCGAAGCTCATTCGTCTGGCAAGCGCGTTATCTTTTTTCCATTGCCCAGCGTCGCAAGGATTCGGACGAAGATTACGAGTATTCCTAACTGTTGGAATATTCGTGTGTATAAACGACAGACTATAAATAAAAAACAAATCTGTTATTTCTCTTGATATTTCTAAAAGGTAAGATTACAGCTACTCTCAACTTTCATTGTGTAGAGTTAGCTAATACGTATGATATTGCATTGATACAGGAAGTATAAAGCAAAATACTTCTCAACGAATCTACAATTCTTTCTCTGAGTCTTTGTATTACGATTCTCCTGAGTTTCATATTCAATCTCATTTCTTTTAATTATTTATTCCATTTCGAACACTACCACTGACATTCCGTTCGATAATCGACTTAATATGAGTTTGCGCTGCACTCTCCATCTTAATAAAAATGTGAAGCGAGACGAAAAAGAGATGTCTAAATGAATATATAAAAATGTAACATGTGCATTGATCCAACTCTGTTTAATCTCTCGAGTATATGCAAGAAACGTTTTATATTAATTTATAGCACGGCGACTAGAGAGATGCTGGAATCACTGCCAGAACAATAATGGCGATTACACAAATTGTTATTAATGGCACCCAGCAACGTAATTCCTTTGAGTGCAGCTTTTCAAAACTCGCTCCAATTTCAAAAATCCAAAAAATTAGCAAATTACCAAGTTCGCGTAAAATACCATCAACTTGAACCATTACACTCACGATAAAAATTACGTTGCTTCCGAAAAAAAAAATGCTTCAACGATCGCTCCATCTGATTATTCATGTATGCATTTTCGGACGAATAATTATGTTGTCCTTGACAATACGTGCTCGTTTATCGTACACCGGAAGTTAAAAAGAATAACAATTTTTTATCACGCCCACGTGAAGCGCGAATATTCGTATTCAATTGGCTGCCAACTCATGAAAGCTAGAGTCGATTCAGTGAAACTCGAAAGATAAAAGCTTTTTCGACGAATTGGTGGTAGATTTCTCTGATTCGGTGTGATTATGTATTATACTGATGGAATCCAGTTGAATTGGTTTTTTTCACTCCATACGCCATAATGAATGGTAGATGGCGTCTATACGTACACTTCCACGGTTACACGACAAAATAACCGGGAATCCCATTTTCTCAAACTCTAAATTGAAAGCCGATCCTTCCTTTAATATTCGTTACGTGACACGTTTATAAATTGAAAAACTGCAAGCGGTATATAAGGAGCCATCAACTGCCAATCCAGTGTCTATGGTGTCACGAGAGAATGGAGCTCTTTTACGTCTCGCGCGTCCGTGCAGGGCATAATGATAGTGAAAATTCCTTCGACGCGCGGCCCTGTACATGTATGTCTGTATAATCACTCGCTTGAACAGCAAAAGAGACGAGTGTTTCGTCGAAGATTCACTTTCTTGTTAAAGTATACATGTCAGGGTGTTTTATATATTTTCGGCTCACTCAAGCGTCCGAATTTCGATTTTTAAATATACTGACTGTCGACTGTCCATTATGCGAAGGGACATTCAAACTAAAGCCATTATTGACGTTAGTTTGTTAAGACAACGTTATTGTCACTTGTTCGAATGATTTCTATGTGAGCGAACTAGACGTTCACTTTAATCAACCTTCATTAATTGATTATACTGCTTTAGATTCTACGTGAAATGAAATACTAATATGCAGCTGTTCGCGGCCTACTATGTTAACCTTCACATTGCGCCGCGTTACATAGGTATTCAAACAGATACAAAGCGGTGCGGTATTCAATCAGAACTTTGATTATAACGATTGGCTATTCATTCTTATGACCACAATAAAGAGCTAACAACTGCTCTGAAATTATCCGCAGTAACACACCATCAGAAAAAATTGAATTAAATAGAGTAACTTTTGAATCCGCATTTGATAAAAATATATTCATTAAAAAAAAATAAAGCGATAAAAAACGCAAGAATAAATATGCAAATATACTTTTATTTAACAAACATTACTAGAATTTCAATGAAATTTACAAACAGAAACGTTATATTTCAAAAAGCTCTATAACGGACAACGGGTGACTGCATGATCAATCAACGTTCCTTATCACAAAGTTATGCCAGTGATTACAAATACAAGCACACGTTTAATAACATGTATAGAGATTGAAGAGTTCGAGTGACATTGTTTTATTAGCCATTTTTTTTTAATCCAGAGCATATCGTACACGTGCACTGAAATGTTGCTTGTCTGAATAAAAAGAAGTCAAATACCCTAAATTATCTCTATTTAGTTTTTGATCGCGTGTTAAAGCTGAACGAATTAATATATTACGATACGTGTGACTCAAGTAGCCCATTATTGCATGGTGCGATTTGTCGATTCGTGACTTAAGATGGGTCAATTTTTCACTGTTGAAGTTAGGGCATGAACGCTAGCGCGAATAAACTAGTCACTAATCGGATAACTAAATTCTGAATTGCGTTTCAAATGTTTCGATAGTGGAAAACTTTTTAATCCGCATATTTTTATTTGAATCAATAAAATTAAATAATTTGAATAAATTTATTTTTATTGTAATTAAATTAATAAAACAATATGAAATAATAAGTTAAGAAATGAATTATTCTGTTGCCCCAATTAATATTACTATTTTTGGCATTATAAATAAATTTCTTTACAGGTTTAATAGATTGGTTCAATATATCCAATCATTAATTATAATAAGTAAATTATATCTTGTACTCACACAACACTGCACCAATAAAAGTTATTTTAGATTAAATTATTATTCCTACAATGAAATAATGTTTTATTCATGGAATTTCTAACTATAATTTTTAACTACAAACAATGATTGGTCAAGTTCCATCAACTGATTTTTTTCATTTTCACATTATTCACAATCTACACACGTATAATGCACACGTTTTACACATATAAATTGTGAATAATCGATATATGTATGTATATTACATACAACATTTCAAAAACTAGAACATCTTCATATTTTGTTAAAAATTTCCACTTTCTAATTAATAGTAACATTGATTGCAGTAATAGAATAATTTATTTCTTAACTAAATATTTGATAAGGTTTTATTAAGATAATTGCGTAATATTTTAATTCAAATAAAATACGTGAATAAAAATTTATCCAGTATCAGAACATTGGAATCGCAATTCACTAAAACTGAAACCGAATGTCGCTAAAATTTAACTGGATAACTCTATAGCAATCGGACTTGTACTGATTAGCACTGCCATGCAATGCTATGAACATCTTTTTTTATTTATCTATGGAAAAAGAAAACGATTCAATTTGTTTTTATATACTAAAACCATGGAATATTTATGCTTGTTATAATATTTTTATTTATATAACAACGAATTTTAAACACTACGCAGTACATCACAGTAAGCCCCTTTATATCAATGTCAGAGCTAAAAATAATTAGCACAATCATCGCGATAGATTGATCTCTGAAAGCGTACAATAATACATGTAGCTAATGGAACATGCGTCTTTACAACGAATGATTGTCGGCATAATACCAAAATTTCTTACTGGCACGAAAATATAATCCTGCAAACTATTGCTATTTCCAGAATAGTATCAACATGTGTCACAGAGTCACAAGAATAAATCTTTAGCATAACGCTGTATCCTGCAGTAACCTAAGATACAATTGACTCTAGAAGCGTGTTATTACAGGAAATAAAAATGTAATGTAAACTCGAGACGTTCACATAACGATATAGTCAATCAGTTAATCGTTACCCCACCCACGTTGCAATTTAATTATTTTCACCTCGCGTGTCCCTCTCTCTCTCTCTCTCTCTTTCTCTCACCTTGAATGAAAGCTTATTTTCATTTTGTGAAACTTTTGGTGAAGAATATTTATAATTCATTTGTTGCGAAGAATAGGCTGTTGAATGTGATATTCAAATCGGATATCGCAGTATTATAAGCATCGATAAAAGCATTGATTAATGAAATGCTGAAACTGTCAGAAAAAAATCACAAGGAATTCAAGATTAAGGCGTGAGTCATATCAGGCTTTTCCTTATCATTTAAACTATTTTCGCATTTTGTAAACGTATACGGCATTATGGAAAAGTATACGTATTCCATTATCAACGGTATTCTGGAAATAAAAGCACTTACACACATTCACTGTTACCGCCCGTTTCTCGATTGACGCCGATTTGTTTATCAAAAATAAAATATATATCCGCGTAAAAAAATGAAAAGTTTTCCCAAACTTTTGCCAAACTTGACACAAACATAGCCAATAAACCAGTAAGTTTGGCATCGTCTCAATTTTTAAGTTTTCCCAAACTTCAGCCAACGTAAGTTTGGCAAAAGTTTGGGAAAACTTTTCATTTTTTTACGCGGGTATCGATTGATAACGATTTTGCTTTCTCAAGTGTTTTCAAAGATTCATTTCACAACGCATGCACAAGCTTTGTTTCCGTAAGCGAGATAATAGGTCACGTACCTCGCATCAGTAAAAAGAACAAATAAGCGAGCAAAAGAGGAATAAGATGGGGCAGAGCGGCATGAATGACGAAAGTGATTGTTAGCGCGCGTCGTAGAGCGGCGCCTTCAGTGAACTTTGAGACGTCTAATTGCGATGCCTCTCCCCGCTGGATAACTAATGAACAGACAATCATATCAGTCGCTCGTGCGACGAAATCAGACGTACGTGCGGCGCGAATCACGCAGTTATCACGGCGACCAAATTTCGCATATGTAAGCAGAAGGCGAGTCACGTCGCTTGTAAATCAAACTGGCAGGGACGTAGCGAGCGAGACAAAACAACAATCCATTCGTTTTCTCTTGACGACTCCGTGGATTTTGTGAGCGCTGGCGCGCACGCGCAAACAGCTGCCGTGTAATTCGATTAATTAACGCACGGCTTGATTCAATCAACGCTTCTCGTGTATGCGCGCATCACCGAGAGAATGGTCGAGATGACGCCCGAAGAATGCGATGGATTCGTCATTTTTTCTCGGCCGAAGACAACAGTTTTGAGGATGACAATCGATTACCGTATCTCTTGTCGTACGTAAAAATTGATCGGACGTGAATATCTAAACCCTCGGTCAGCTGCCGAGAACTTTGCTGTGCAATCGAAAATTTTTTGTCCTGAAAGCTCAGCTGATCTGCTATATCTCTCTCTCTCTCTCTCTTTCTCTCGTGTGAGTGTCGGTGACGTTACTTTAAAACGACTACGTCACACATTAATACAGCACTAACGACACGCATGACGGCAGTCTGAACGAGCAATTTATGAAATTATCGAGGAGGTAATGCATGTAAAGTGGCCGCCACGACGGCAACGCGCATACACACCACGCATTACGATCGACCTATTTGCGCTTTCTTCTTTCTCGAGCTTGCTCTTCTCGCGTGCGTCTGTTCCCCTTTACTGCATGATAATTGGATATTAATGCGCGCGGACGCTCTGCTCGTAGTTGCGCCGAGGTCATGCGAGTGCGACGATTGCTTTCGGGCTTTCGTTTGCAAGCTTTTACGATTGTTATTTTCATTCTTTTCTTTCAGCGTTATTATCCTCGACAGTACACTTCTTATTCTCTGTGTGCGAGTCAACTGCGTCTTTATTTATTGTCGAGTTATCTCTTTAGTATTTTTCCTTTAGAGTGTTCATGCATGCAACAATCAGTAGCGATACTTTAGCGGAGAAATAAATGGAACGTGAGACAGTACGAACGTTCGTACAATGTTTTGCGCTTGGATTGTCGCTACATATTGACATTCGGTCGTGAAGATGCAGCAAACGAGAGAAAGAGGAACAACGAGAATCGCAATTCTTAAATTGAGCGCGTCAATAATAGTGAGCTCGACGTGAATAGCCAGTGCTCCATTTGTAAATCGCAGCAGCTTGAGCATTATACTTTCGTTGCCGCGGCTGCTCGTGCGTTCGCGCTGCAGACACCGCACGCGTCAACTTGACTTTTTCCTTTTCGACAGCTTATTATACTCGCAAGTGCGGTCGCGCGAGAACAGCGCCCACAGACTAGTTACCACCAAAAGTCTGAAAGGACGTTAGCCGACTCCTGGGAGAGATACACCGCGTCGCCGACGAAACGACGCTACCGCATTAACCCAGTGAACTCGACCGTCTTGCGGATGATGCATTACTTTACAACTTTAGCGTGGAATATTAAATGAGCTACTTGTAAACCTGTTGTGTTGGCGCGCGGCCGGCCTACGTCTAAATCCCTCATGAATAACTCGCGCGCAACGCACGGGGGCATTCCGCGCCTCTCGTTCGAGGCGTCTTTCTCAAATACGAACAATGGAAACTTCTATGCACATCCAAACGAGAGTAAGGATATTATCGCGAATCGATTCCTGCATATCGCGTGTGCTCATATTATCGCATCAATGGGGGCTTGCAAAATGGGAACTCATCGCGTCTCTGCGTCAGGATACTAGAAAAATCGCGTTTGCGCCAGAAATCGAGTAGAAAACAGAAAACTACGAGACCGACAGAAGTAGATATATATAATGCATTGCGAGTGAGGGAGAGATGCATTATAACATTATATGTATAGCGGGGGGGGAGAAGCTGAAAGAAGTAGCCGTTGCAGTTTGCGGATAGTTTCGGTTGTGTGTATAGGTTTTGCGCTGCCGGATGCACTCGATATAAACCGGCGAGGCTGTGGGTCGCGACGTCTCCTGCGAGCCATTCTTTTATATTTAGTTATCCAGCGCTCCATGTCTCGAGGTTCGACTGGCGTAAAATTTCGTGGAACACGAGGCTTGCATGCCCGCAAGCGAGCGGTCTCCATCGATAAGTGATTGCGTAACACCCGCACGCCGCATTAATCTTGGCTTGGTGACGGGTATAAGGCGCGCGATCGAGTTAATCTCGCACGGCAAGCTTTTTAGCTGTTTTTTATGTTTACTATTTTCGTTTTTTTTCTTTTTTGTCAAGGCATCGCGTCAGGCACACGCGGCAACGCGACCACCACGTAAACGATCGATGATCCGCCTGCACGACTACACGTACAGGCCTAGATGCCGCCGCGCCGTATGTCGTGTTCTTGACCTGACTCTCTTTCTCTGTCATATATCGATCTTCGTGTCCGCCAAACGATTCAGCCTATACCGAATACAGCCCTCGCCTCTTTCTCTCTTTCTCTCTCTCTCTTTCTCGACCATCTTTCGATTTCTTTTTGTTTTTCTCTCCGCGCTGCGCCTCTCGTTACGTAAGCTTGCGCGCGTGTATTCAATCTGTTTGACAGTTGCAGCCGGGTAATTGCTCATTAGTCGTTCATGAATTGACCTCCTTGACAGAGAGAAAAGAGCAAGAAGAACGAGAAGAAGAGGAGAGAAACAAGGTGGCACGTGAGGCCCTCGCTATCTTTTGTTCCATTTGCCTGGCGAGCTAGCGAGCTTTCTCCCGTTCGCCGTCCCCCTACGGTACTGAAGTAACACGCGACGCCCAGTATAAAAATATTGATCGCCCGCTGCCACGCTCGCTTGCTCTAGGACTTGCCGACGCCACGCGGATCTCTGATAGTGCCACACATGCACTCGCTTCTCCCCCTCGATCGACGATGCATTGTTTACGCGGGCGAAAGTTTATCCGCCGCCCCGGGCGCTTCTGTTCGGACACGTTCTCGCTTCGTTCGAGCGCTCTGACCAAATGGAACTCGTCCTCGCTTGCGCGCTACCCTCAAATTTTTCTTTCGAACGAATCGTAAGGAGAGGCACCGAGTTAACGGAACTCAATTTGACATCTCCGCGGAAATCTGTTTGTCGAGCATACGAAACTTTCTTCATTCTTTATTTTTTTTTAATCTATTTACTCGAGCTCTTCTTCCTCTCGCGTGAAAATAGGCCGATGTTAACGCGCTTCGATAACTCAAGACGTATTTCCATCTATATACACGCCACGGCCTTCGAGCAGACTTTCATACGCGAGTAAATATTTCAAGCAAAGGGGCGGGGGGTTGGGAGAGAGAGAACTTTGGAACCCCCGAAGAAACGAACATAACGCACGCACGCGTTTTGTTTGCTCTCGTGTAGTACCGTATCGGCGAATTGACTTATCCGGCTCGCAAAAAATCAACATGTACATAACGTGACAGAGCCATCAAGACTTCTCATCTGAAAATCCGCACGAAACTCGCTCGCTGCTGCGTTTATCCAGAGAATAAAAGAGCGAGCAAGCCAGCGTGCGCACGTCAATGGCTTTGATCGACAACGCGCGCTCGATCCACGGTGCACAGCAACAAACAACGTCGAGGGCGCGCGAGTGATGGATTCGCAAGTGCATATCGCGCAGCGGCAGCTCGTCGAACGCAAGGCGGTATATATACCCACGGCAGCGCGTCAAGGTCGAGCTTTATTTCCAGTTTGAGAGGGTCTCTCTCTCTCTCTCTAACTCATCCGGTGAGCGCGCGCGCGCGCGCTTGACGACGACGCTTCCGAGTGAAGGTACATCTGTATGCTGATTGCGGGTTTTTCATTTGTCAGCTGTACAGAGGCAGACGAGCAGCATGCGAAAAGAGTCGTGCGATTAACGAGAGAGAGAGGAAATAAATTATGTCGACGACGTTCATGTAGGCTCTTTTGTTTTCAGATTACGCGCGGGATGCATTGGCCGACGCGAGCGTGATTAGCAAGATTGACTCATTACGTTCGCGTTCCAAGTACATGCAAATAAGCGTCGGCCAATGATGCCAAAGTACAAGTCATGCAAATTCCGCGTATTGATTAGCATCGTTTGCTTTTGGCCACTATCACGAGTTCTCTCTCTCTCTCTCTCACTCTAATTATGCAAATGACATTGAGCATCGATGTCAAATCCCCGGCCCGGTCGATCACTAAACGTAGCGTGAACGCGCGTCGAAAACATCCAAAGCATGCTGCTGTGCGCACTCGAAACACGCTCCGAAGGCCTTCGATAACACAATATACAACTTCTCGATCGACCTCAAGCCAAAGTGCCAATGCATTTGCGCCACGGTCCGCCAGAAGCGCGCCTTTACTGTACACGTACACCGATGACTTTTTGATTCTGCGATACACCAACGAGTGTGTGTATGGCACGTGAATCTTTTAATCAGTCGATTTTTTTCATTTCTCCGCTCGCCGCTGGCAACTTTCATCGGCGAGTGCTGTGAGCTGTTTATTGACTCGGGGAGCCGCCAAGCTACTCCGGAGAGTTTCTTTGACTTTTCTTGCAACTCCCTCTCTCTCTCTCTCTCTAGCACGTTCAAGAAAGACTGGTGCACATTTCAAATGCAGAAGGTTGAGTGGTTTTATCCGCGACAACAGCGATTGCTCGCTAACCTTGAACATTTAATCCAATTACGTAACGATTCACATGGTGAATTGTTCTTATACCGTATGAACTTTTGCAATCTATCGAAACACACTTTGGTAACGTGCTACCACCGGGCTATGAATTTTTAATCAAGTCTAGCGGTTATAATCCCTCGCGCGTCTCCAATTCTTTCGCGGTCGGTCTGTAATGGCATGCGAGACGAGCAATTCCTCAAATTGTTCGCGCGAGCAAACAGGGAATTTTCCTTAATGGCAAGTTTGTGAGCTCGCGAGCTTATCGATTAGCCGGCCGATGCTCGTGCAGCCGGCCGCCATGCCGTTTAATGCAAATCGTTCGACGTTCATTCGGCACGCGCTTCGCCTAATTTTGCGCGACGTCCAGCGAGACTACGGTAGTTCAAAGGAAAAGGCGCGCACGCCGGAGGCTGTTAGACATGAAATTGCGACGGACCGTCGATTCGATATCGGCGCTCGACGCACAATGGCGCGCTCTCGGCGATTGCAATCGGCAATAAGTTGTCGCTTAAGCATTGACATTGGAAGTAATATTGGACCGTCGATTCCACGTTTGCCGAGCGAACTCGCGAGCTCGGTCGTGCGCGAAAACAAAATCGACGAGAACGAAAGGGGACCGAGCTTGGCTGTTGTCGAACTTCGCCAACCCACACACCCGTCGGCTCGAATCGACGACGAGCGGCGCGCGTTCATTGAGCGTCGATGAAGAACGATCGCCTTGAAAAATAAACACAATGAATCGCGGCGTGCAGGTCGCGAATGAGAGCGCATTTGTTTTGTGTCGGCTGCGCTGTACAATGAGCGCGAGCTACTCGATTCAATGTTGGATCGTCGTTCGAGCGGCGAACGCGATCAATTTCAGACAGTCCGAGAATTACAGTCGCGCTATAATCAAACGATTAGAGCAATTGCGAGCATTTTTTTTCACACCTACGTATGAGTCGATACAGGCGTCCAACGGCGCCCGATGTTTACCGCGAGTCGAGTTGCGCTTTATCTAGGCTGTTGAGAACGCTAAAAAAAAAAAAAAAAATCGGGAAACGCGCGCGCTTGTAAATCGATAATAGAAAACCCGATACCGAGGTTAGAGCCTGATGCCGAGACCAGAGTCGTAGCCTATTACAGATGTATACTTCGGAAAATCACGTGCGCGAAAGATTCGGGACATATGTGCGAAATATTCAAAACATATGAGCTAAAAACGCGGCTGTTCTCAAGGACCACCCGTGGACCCGTCCGTAATGCGAGCGAAAATAATTTTAAGGAAACAAGAGAAAGTTGTTATGGTCGAACGATCGATAATGCGAAACTTATGTAAATTGCGTGCGTTCTAGAAATTTAAGTTAATCTATCTCAATTAACCACTGGAATGTGCGCGTTTCCCGAATCTAGAAAAAGGAAAGCGGGACGACGGGACTTGGCGATGAACGTGGTGGTGTGTGCCGACTCGAATTTTACTCTCTCTCGTAACTCTATCTCTGCGCATGGACGTGCACGAGCGCATTATAGCGTCATCGTGGCCGTGATACCCATCTTTAGCATCGAGGAGTCGAATCTTCGAAGGCTTTAGACCTCACGAGGGAGATAATCTCCCGGGCATTGCAGGTCACAAGGAACGGAAGGGTTAGCACATGGCTAACCTGTGGTCCGGTCGGGCAGCAGAGAGGAAGAGAAATGGAGAGAAAGAGAGTGAGAATCGGTCATGGCAAAGAGGGAAAAACCCATCGAAAAGAAAATGGGGACGGGCGAGAGTGCGTCTTATCGGGGTCCGAAGCGGGGCGGGACCTAATAACGATTGGCAGCGGGGGCGCTCGGAAGACCCTTACGTAGTTCCTGCGCAAAGACTTCAAGTCAGTTCTGTTACAGACTGCGACCTGACTGGAGCGACAATAGGGAAGGCAGGTCCGTCTAGCGTAGTGATTAAGTTTTGTTTTTTCTTGTTCCGTGTAAAGATTTGTTCGGCGTCTTTCTCTGTATAAAACGAAATAAAAGAAAAATTTATCTCGATCAAATTTCAGTTCGTTATTTGAGATCTCACCCTGCTCAACCTCACCCTTAACATAGGCCATCGAGATATCGATGGATTTTTCCATTTGCGTCGTTTGTAATCGCGATGAATCGCCCCAATAGTTTCGACTTATCACTTCTGCCACATTCTGTCCGGATAGTACGACTTTTCCTTTTAATTGATGGATAATCCACGTGAAATGTAAATCGTTTCTCGGCGATGATGGTAATTCTTAGAAATCGAAATTACCGATAAACAACATTCGTTGCAGCTGCGATTATAAATTCCGGCACGTTTTGTATCTGAATCGTTTCAACTTGAACCCAAGCCAAACGAGTAAATTAAGAAATTAGGCGCATGAGAAAAACGGGATCACGATTAGATCAACTTTGCTCAGAGTAAAATTTAAATTTAAGGTTCACGCGACGAAAGATTATTCATACGTAACATATTCAGCAAACGCCTTTCCTTCTCGTCACTCGCGAAATGGATCTGAATAACCTACTCCATCTCGCCGTCTCTCTAAAATCCAATCCCAAGCTTTCCACCAGCATAAAAGTATATACGCAAACTTTAACGTATCGTGATCTAGAAACAGCCAACAACGTCGGTTGAAATAAGATAAGACAGATAAGACAGTATACCTTCGGTGAAAGGGACATTCCGCTTGACGGGATTTCACGATTTTTTTCACGCTCGCTCTCTCGCGCGCATTCATCCAATGCCTGACTGTCATCGTAAATGTCGGTCGATACAAATTGGCGAACGCGATCAAAAAAAAAAAAAAAGAAAATTCTTAGTGGTGTACGACACACGCATACGCGCAAGAAGAGTCGATAGGAGAGCTGCCGGCGATCGCGGCTGCAAGAGACGCGCGCGCATGCAGCTGAGATCTAGAAAATCGATGCGAAACTGCTTCCCTTGCCACGTGCTTCTCCGTGGCAAAAGGGCACATGTGCACGCGACCGATGTAAAAGCTAAAAACTTGGCCGAATGCGGGCTGCTATGGATTTCTTTTCTCTCGCTTTTCCGCCTCGGGGAATAAGACTTTTCTCTCTCTCCCTCTCATCCGAATTCTCTCGATTGCTTGGGGGATTCACTCCGGGATTTCCGCACGTACAACGCAGAGACTCCATTTGCTTTTTGCCTCGCGAGCAAATTTGCTCAAAGCTTTTTTTTTTTGGAATATTTGCTTGTAAATGATAAACCGACACACGGAAGATAAAAAACAATTCTCTCGCGTTGTTGAGTAAAGTGAAAGCTCTCTCGTCGAACAAAAGTGATCTTGTAAAAAAATTACAGAGTAACAAAATCTCTTGGGGAAAGTTTCAGCTTGTCTGACATAACTAAATTAAAGCTCGTGGACTCCTGTCCGAAAAGTTTTATGGTCTAGTAATTGATAAGTGAAGCCATTTTGCTGTTACGTGAGAGCATGTAACGCATGCATGTACGCGTATTAGGCGCATTAGTGCATTACGATACGTGGGACATAAGTAGCCCATTATTGCACGGCGCGATATTAGTGTTCGAGCGTAAGCGAGGGCAATAATCACGCCGTGAATCGATTTGAGTCCCGGCGTGATATGAGGTATAAGTTAGCACAATAGTTGACATGTTCAGCAAATCGGTGATAATTACTAGGCCTCAACGTTTCGCGTCGATATATTATCGATTAAAATAAATAAAGAATGACAAATAAGCAACATCATTCGTAGATCAGATAAAGAAAATAGAAGGCCTGCATTCAATCCAATGATATGATAAAGTATTTCTAATGTTCCAGTTTCATTACATATATAAGCTTATTGAATATCTTTGTTATAAAGTTTAGCTTTGAATAAATCTCATCGATAATGGAGAGAATTATAAATTGATCAATTATTTTATATAAAATACTGTCGAATGATTACACAACTCATTCAATGCAGTAATTGATTTGATGTAATTTTTAAATTAAACTTATAACCGTAAGAAAAATTTCAAAATTGTCACGGCTGAGAAGTCATAGTTACGTGGATTTTTAAACGTGCAAATTTTGAAAATTATTTTGAGAACAGAGCGGCGCCGAATTATTTAAAACTGACTTACAGTAATTATATTAACATGATATCTATTAATACAGAGATATTTTAAAAATATTTTTAAATTATAGATAAATCTGTTAATAAGCAAAGAAAATTAAATTATGAAGGCAGCTAAGAGTTCAATTTATTCAGAAAGAAAACGGATATGAAATTGATGCTCTGCCCATTATAACTCACAAGCTATCATTTTATGAAATTCGAGGTGGTTACTGAATTCGAATACCAACGTAACTAAACAATTATTTATTAATTATTATCGACAGTTGTTGAGCATTTAAGCCGTGTAATTAATTTATCTATGTATTATGAAAATTTTCAATTTCCCTTATAACAGTTTTGATTTGATTCAAGCATCAAATTGCATATTCATTATATAAACAAGGAATGAGCACGTAAAGTGCGGCTGACATAACTGTAAAAAATTCACGCAGCATACCGATGAAGAAGGAATCTGAAGTGAATGAGTTATTCAATGCATTTTAATTCACCTTCCTTCTGTCCTAATACACTTCAATAATAAGAAATCCTCTGATCTGCGGAATTCTATGCTGGCTGGGTTATTTTCCTCCATCATTTGCTGATTCATTATGAATTTATGGGATATTAAACGCTCGCTTGTTATTCATACTCAGAAGATGAGACGATGATACACCAATTGTCGCGCATCACGTAGAACGCGGAAGGGCATTGAAGGCGTAGTTTTGAAATAAATGGAAAATGCTTGCGCTTTGTATTTTCTTTCTCGTTTCTTGCAACAATGCATAACTCGTTTTGTATTTCATTCTCGATTTTAATCAAACCTTCATTGAATTATAATGCTCAGATGAAGCTCGTTTCCCGACTAAAGTGTATTTCCAAGGGAGTACAACGTGAGACCGAGTTTTATTGCGCTGCACGAGTGAAAATTGAATTTTGGAAAATGCGACGCTGCTAATGCAAGGCCACTGACTGCATGATGATCAGAACGAATTTACGAGAATTCTGTAAGACACATTGCTGGAGTATGATTACAGTCGATACATATAAGATTGCGGCCATCAGTCATCAAGACAAAACAACGCTTGATGTATTCGAACATCAAGTCTCGACGCAAAAGACAATATCTCCATCTACAAATTGAATTCCCGTTCATTCCAAACGCTTAGAATATAATGAATGCTCATATGTAACATCGCGGCTGTTACTATCAATCAAGAAACCATTAAGACTTCACTTCAGAAAGAATTTCCCAAGTGCAACTTATCGTTTATGTCATATAATATTAATCTTGTCAAAATTGCAAACGAATGGCTTGAAAGGTCAATAGTGTACTGAGAATATACGTACTATTAAAATCGACGTCAATCAAGATAAAACAGTCGGTGAGAAAGTTTCTTTCTATGACAGTCAGTCGCGCGATTTACGAGATCTGATTGTACTGATATGGAAAGGTATACATCTTTTTCATTCTGTTTTGCGCCTGGTGAGGGGAATGACTTTGCTTTTGGGAAAACAGTTGGGTGAATCATAAAAGAGATATATACGTGTAGCGTTTGCCTGAATAACTCCCGTCTAAGTATTTTCTTTGGTTGTGAACAACGGCATTGTTCTCGGGCACAATGCATTAAAAAATTCTTCAAGTTAAAATTCTTTCAACTACGAGATTTCCGTTAAATTTGAAAAATTGTACGAGATGATGAGATAAGATATAAAATTTTAATTTACTAGTAATATAAAGAATTCCAATATCAGTGGTTTCATATCTTGCGATACGATTATAAAAAAAGGCATCGAATCAATTTTCCGCAATGCAGAGTAGGTCGTTCTTGAATACCACAACGCTTGGAAAGTGCAAAACATCGCATCAAAAGGTCGAAATAAAATTACGAAACATGTTTTTTTTTTATAACCAAACTTTATTAACTCTTATTATAAGGTTATTTAGCTATTTACAGAAAATATATATATAATAAAGAATAATAATAATAATGATAATAATACGGAAGTATAATGACTATATATAAGAATACATAAGTCAAATAGGTCTCTGTGTATACTGTGGAGCTTATACTTTAATATTACATTTTTCAAAGAACCTACAGACTAATTGAATAACGTTAATGTCGGGGGCGCTTAGGAAACATTTTATATCGAGAGGAAGAAAATGCTTATTTTTGGCTAAAGCCGTTATCAACCATTTTCTTTGCTTTTCGTGCATTATGGGCATTGCCATATGACATGATTGAGATCCTGAACCTCGCTTAGGCACTCACATCTTGGGTCCTCTATAACTTTTATCTTGGCTAGCGATTCGTTAGAATATGTTATAACGAAATATGTTAGATTGTCAAAAGCGAAATTAGGGGAGGTCGATCAAAACGGTAAGATCATTTTTTTTCTCCTCTCAGTCGAGGTAGCGCCCACCCAGCGAGCTATCCGCGGTGCAGTCTACGTCACACAGTAGCAGACACTGGCCGTGACTCACTGCGGAGTTGGCCGCGCAAACTATAAGTTCACTGGGGCTTTTAGCTATGTGTATCACTGTAGGAGGAGGAGAAGAACGAAAACAGCGCCACCAACCCTGCCGCCGAATTCAATTTGTGTCATTCTCCGCCACTTATGTTAGCGTGCTTGCGCGATTCATCTTCGTCTCCTTGGCTTTTTTCTACTCGCTGCTCTCAAGTCGACTAGCCTTGTTGCTTTTCCCGTCTTCGAATTGTCGAGGGACACGAGGCTTTTTTGAAATAGTAGTTCGCACAATCTACAATCGTCCAAATATGAACACTTGCTTTCCGGTTGATCCCAGCGCACAAACGCCAATGTCGAGTGGCTAAAGCCAACGAGGTGAGCGCAAAATCAATTGGAACAAATGGCTTGCGAACAGGCATCGATGTCGCGCGCGCGCCTATTAAATCGCTTGAGGAGCCAAAAAAAATGCGAGTTCGATTCGCGCGTAACAGCAGTCGATAGGTTAACGCACGTAAGCACGCAATTGACAATTCGATTGAGAGAGGACAACCGCGTGTGTTATACGCGGAGATTCCGCGCGTCCTTGGCTTCGCGCGAGTGATTTTGCTCTTTCTCGGGCGCTGGAGGGCACGCCACACCCTGTGCCTACACTGTCGCGCGAGATTATGCGCGTAGGCACGCGTATCGGCAACCGTAACCGCGGGCTTTTCCACGTCGACGAACTCGCGGACTTCGCGCGGGAATCGTTGGCCCTATCGCCTCTCACATTATGTCGCGCCTACTTCTTTTTCCGCTAATTGCTTGCTACGAAATTTACGAGTTACCTTGGTGCTCCGTGCGCTTGCTATTTGTTGAAAAAGAAAAAAAGCTGTCATCAAGTAATTTTCCTGGTAATGAAGGCTAATAAGGCGCAACGCGCGAATGTTACACACACACGCTCGCCGTGTTTTATCCTCGCTGTTAGAGCAGTTTTTTTTATGCTATTCCAGCATATGCACGGCGAGAACTTACCTGTGCGATGGAGAAAGAAAGCTTCGAAATAATACCATTCGTTCTTCCGTTATTCATTGTCGAAGGCTGCTCTGCGAACCTCGTTACATTACACAGCTTGTGTTTTTCAAGGCGATCTCTTCTAATGGCTTTACTTCCTGTTGGATTTTTATGATTTCTCTTGATGAGCTTTCAATTCGTCGTTTGACTCTCGGATGAAACATAAAGTTTGATTTACCACCGCATTCGAGAAGAATCTTTCGATTCTTTTGTTTGGTACCTGATGTTCCGGTTTTTCTTTTTTCTTTTCATTTTCGTTCGCGATAACAAAATAATTTTGAACGCTATGCAACTCTGTTAATAGGTCATTTTGAAGACCAAGAATTTTACTGCGGCATTGTTTTTTTTCCATAACAGATGCGAAGTCCTTGGATCGACCACAAAACGCAAATCACACGCGTTAGCGTTAATTAATGTCACGGTGGCATGCCTCAATACGTGAAAAGATAAGACAAAGGCACTCTTTGCGTTGGAGAAAAGAAAAAGACAACGTTAAAATATTCAACGCGTCGGAGTATAAAAAATCCTATTTTTTAATAGTAAAGCGTTCGTCGTCTAATCATGCGATTGCAATGCCCGTTTATAAAATATTAACATTCAAGGCAATGCAAAAATCATGTAGATGAAACGAGCTGTGCGCGAAAGCTCAATTGCGGCCAAAGGCAATTGGCATTACCTGCGGCTTGCAACACGTTCAACGCGGCGAGGTGCGTTTTGTAAATAGATAACTCGACGGTCGGATGCGGAACGAGCTGCGCAAGAGCAAAAAATAAGTAAATTCTTGTGTCCATGGCATTTTATGAATATTCAACAATTAAAAAGATAGAACTAAAGCCAAAGAGTTACATTAACGACTCGTTTGTTTTTACGCGAAAGCTCTGGCAGCTTGCAGTAATGGCAGTTACCGTAAGAAAAAAACGTCCAATTTTTTTTATCGTCTTTCAACAGCTTCGTAATTAACGAAAATCAGCACGCGCGTAATCAACGCTTAACGCGGCTCAATTATCGCTCTCGCCAGGCGTAGAAAACTACAGAGCGTCATTTAATTCTAATTTGAAACGGCTTTATATAGCGCTCGCGCGTCTGATTCGTGATAATACTCGCGCCAAATCTCATTCAGGTGTGTGCGTAAATACGTACACGCAGACACATAACTGCAAACATGGGCATTAAGTCACGCTCAAAAATAATCCCATCAGAGCATTTGCGGATGGTCCCGTGCCGATTTCGAAAAGGATAAAGGCTAAAGATGACGTGCCGTTATGATAAATAAGTATAAAATAATTTAATTATCAATAAATGGCATTTATTAATTCTCATTCAAAACCTTATACAGTATCGACAAAATTATCATTGTCGCATGTAAGCGGCACATGCACACACATGCACGCATCAACGTGTGTTGTATAATATTTTGTATGTATAGTCTTTACAATCGCCGTTTTTTTTTTCTTAATGTTCATCTTTCTTCAATTATTAATAACTATATAGATCTCGCATTATTTTTGCATTTGTCTTCGCATACACGCACAGACTTCCAACTGGCATACACATGACAATGACGAAAGATTTATGTACGTGAAAGATTTTTTATTTTTGTTTATCAGCTGATAACGTGCGTTCACATCCTGGCGCACTCACATACACGTATATCATGTATATAAACGAACTGCCATGAACATAAATTAAAACTTATTATCACAGACATGTATGTGAACCTCAATGTATATATAAGTTATAATGGATGTAACATCGCGGAGCTAGTTTTTTTTGTTTTTTTTTTTTGTTTTTCTTTCCGATACATACATCACTGCCAGAAAATCGCGAGGTTTGTTCACTTTCAATGACAACTCAAGCGAAACCTTTGGTTTATGTGGAAATTATTATTTTTTTTTGCCAAAGAAAAAATGCAATGCATTTATTTGGATGATTATTTTATACAATATTAAAGCACTCGATACCTGTTACTTTCTTAGCGACAGTTCCTTTTTTGTTTAATTCGAACGGTCGTTTCAATAGGAATATTAATCATTAATTTATTCTTACAATAAGGCTTAAGCCATCTTAGAACAAAAAAGCAGTGCGTTCAGTAGCGTCTTACCATTATTTTTTTTTTAATTTCTTTTAAGAGTTAAAAGTTTTTTTTTTTATTCAAGTATAAATGTAGAAAAATTGTATATTAGCAACTTTATACTCAATAATTTATATTTTCATTTGCCAGAGTGTGAGAGAAAGAGAGAGAGAAGAGCGTGAATGATTAGTTATGCTGCATCATTATCATCGCCGTTTGCGAGTTTTGCTTTGTCAAAGCTTTTTGGGCTTTGCAATAAAAAGCGAGTTTTTAAAAAGCTTAAAATTCACGACGCTTGCCGTTATTTTGCCCAGCAAGTCCCGTAGCAAATGGAAAAATCTTAAGTTAATAAGACACATTTGCATTTTAGCGTTGCAACGTAAAACAGACTTGCTTTGTTTCTTTTGTCCTAGGTGCAGAGGCTCGAAAGACAAATTAAACGTAAGTATCGCCGTTGAAAGTGAACACATCTCTCGAAGAAAACGCATACAATATTATGGCGAGTATCGTAGACGATACTCTCCGCGCAGTAAATTGGCACTCGCTAAATTTTACAAAAAAATTCATATGTACGCAATAGTTTGCTTATCATTTTTTTTACAATATTAGTTAGCTGGCAAATGGAATTTTAAATTCAAGATAAGAACAATTGGTATAATAAATCTTTGCTCATGCCGAGCCTTCTAATTAATGAATTCACTAATGGTATCAACGTTACGCGAACGTTGGACTACGGTAAATAGAGTTTTTTAAATATGCCGCCAGCGTGAGCTTGTCTGTATAGAGATTTAAGGAAAAGAAACTAGAAATCAAGAGTCATATACTAGATCAATAACTATGTAAGTTCTCATGAGCGCCGGTGCAGCAAATTAAAGGTAGCTCTTGATTTTACTTTTTTCTTCAGAGCGACATACCAACGCAAGTGAAATCCATAATCTCAATAGACTCAAGATTGAAAATAAAGCGAGAGAAAGAGAGAGAGAGAGAGAGAGAGAGAGAGAGACAGACAGACAGACAGACAGAGAACAAAGAGTCATACGTACGTTAAAAGGCTTAAAAGGAGATGTCTATTTTTAAGCGTTTTTATATCTATGCTTCTTTTATATTCTTTTTTTTTGCGAGATACACTTTCAATTAATTATTTTGTTCGAGCGCGCGCATTTTCTAACCATTGACCGATAAGAAACTTTATATCGCCATTAATTTGGCGTTGTCGGAAAAGACGTTTAAATGACTGATGGCGCTAGAGTGAATGGCGTTGAACTTGAAATGAACGATCGAAGAAAAGGAAAATGTCTATAGTCTTGCAATAACGCTTTTAGACTAATTCGAATGGCCATTCTTATCAAGCAAACGAGCTGTCGTTTTCGTGCCATTTAGAAAAGTGCTAGATTATCAGAGTGGAAATGTACAAAAACATACGCTTCGTTAAATAAATTGTTGCGCCAGTGTCCATTTGATTAAAAGTGAAATCAATAATCCAAGGTGTATAAGCTTGCTCGAGAAAGAACACTGGATTGCTGATTAAAACCAAAGCAATTGCGATGCAAACTGATGTTCTCTCTTCGACCGAAGGCCAGAGGAAGGAAAAAAAAACTAAATAAATTTCGTCGACCGAGAATAATACTGGGGAAAATAGTGCGCTGTGTGCGAGCGGTCGAACGAGGTCGCGAGGAAGTAACGTGCGAAAGAATGAAAGTCACGGCGCGCAGCGTGCATCTTCATCCAGCGGGGATGAATCCACTTATTTCCGTCTGTTTCTCTCATTTTTTAGTGGAAGTTACCTCCTCGCGTCGAAACTTTACGACGCCCACGTCTCTCGAGTGTCTTTTTGTTTCTCTCTCTCTCTTTCTCTCTCTCTCTCTCTCTCTCTCTCTCTCTCTCTCTCTCTCTCTCTCTCTCTCTCTGTCTTTACGATGCCTTTCTCGCGAATCAAAACTCCCTGACTCGGTATTTTTCGTTCTCGTAAAACTTATCTGTAATTAGGCGATATTTATGGATGTTTGAAGAGGCGATCTCACGATATAAATCATTCGAGATAATGTCATGCGTGCCACTGACGTCATACAACATACCTATAGCTCGCAGTTAATTCGAATCGACGCTAACGTGGATGATGTCAATTGGGCCAAAAATCTTTCTTTCCGATCCGTGTCTGTTTTGTGGTTTTCGGATACGCACGTCACAGCATTTTTCTGCATTGATTACTGACATTTCACTCGGACCGCATTTGCTCTCTCAATCTCGCGGGACGCTCGGTCAATTTCAAAAGCTATATATATATTATCTCCGACTGGCTGATGTATTTAGCACTCTTGTAATTGAAAATCCAATTGCGGCTATATTAGCAAATTATTCAGAGCTTCTAATGGAACTTTACATATTTTTTTTGTTTTTTAACGCGATACTTGGATTATTATGCTAAAACGGTAACAACATAGTTGGCCAAGAGTAATAATACGTGCTAAGAATATCATATAAAAATCCGAGAAAACCACATGCAAAGATAATTAAAATATTCCATTATTCTAGTGTAAAGCGAAATATATAATCTTTCGTGCATTAAGAAATGGTTCATAAACAAGATAAAGATGTAAACATTGTACCAACTGAGTCATAGAATAAAAGCAACGGCTGGAAGAACCTTCAGTCGAGTTCGTCGAATTTGTGGAATTTTTTTTCAAGCTCTTATAGTCAACTGTCGCATTATCTCGCAGTCAAAGCATCCGTTGTAAATAGAGTCAAAACTATATAAAGCCAATGACAATTAGTTTGGCTTGAGAAAGATAGAAATCCACGTAGTATGTACGCGCGATAGAAGAGAGCTAAAGGTGTGAGCCAGGTCACTGTCAGAGAACGGTAACCTTGAACCGCGTGCGCGCGGCGTTCGAGCGAGAGAGTTTCAGTTGTAGTGTCCGCGCGAGAAAGCGAGAGCGCAGCGTCTCTAACAACTTTTTCGGGCGAGATGCACAAGCCGTTACTGCATACGATAAGGAGAGAGAATTGGCGAACCGTCGGCGATCGAAGTGCAGAGGACTGGACGGCCGAGTGCCACGAGCAGCTTTTGCGAATCGACGGCTCGCGGTGACCGTTGGCCGCGTCGAGAGAGCGCTCCCGAGTAACGAAGGCCGATGGACGATCGCAGGCCTCGTTCGTGCGTCCTTTACGCGGCGCGGGCTTGGCAATAGTTTCGCTTCCTTTGTAGCGCGAACACACACAATATCTTTGGCGCGCGCGATACCTTCGCGAAACTGCACCTAATGGAGTTCCCACAGAACGCGCACCTCACAGAAATAAGTTTACGTGTACTGCACGACAGTGCGAGACGGAGAAAGAATGCTAAAAATAGAAGTCGCGTTCAAAAGATTTCTTTTCTCAAAAGCATAATTTTCTCTACGTCAGTGTTGCGAATGTACCTGCTGCTCGGTTTTGAAAAGAGAAAAAAAAAAAAAGGAAAAACTCGGCTGGATTCTTTACGTAACGAGCATGCTTTGCCTTGTCTTCTATTCGACGCACGATAACGAATTTATCCTATACGTGAGGCGCTGCTCGGCGCGATTTCTTTTGCGTATCTCTCGATCGATCATCGCTCGACGATCTCGCGAAACATCCGGGTGCACTTTGAACTCGAATATTATATTAGCTAACGAATGCGGGAAAGTAGATTCGTGCCTCGTGTGAGGTTTACGCCCGAACGTAAGGAGGCTGGAAAAATAAGACGAGAATCTCTTTGTTGAGCACGTTGGCTACTGTATTTTTCAATACGACGCGTAGACAGCGCCAACTTGAGCGCACAGTGAGCACGCGGCAAAGTCGACTAAATACTGACCAAAGAAATCGAAATAACGTCACCGGCACGACAGTCGCTGTTCGTACATGCACGACCGATAGTTCCGGTAGATGTGCGCGCGTCATTGCGCATCGAAAATCGTGCGTGAAAATAAAAAACAAAAGATGTGTGTATGCGTGCGTGCGTGCGTGTGCGCGCGCGCGTATGTGTGTGTACGGTACATGTCAATGGCAACAACTCCGCAATCAACGCTCGACTCTTATGCAATCTCGGCGGTGATGAGAGGGTCGCCGGATGTTTGTACGTGTATAATTGCAATCGACACAATACCTACGTATATCGGAGAGAGAGAAAAAAAATCTTTATTTTATTTTCTTCTATCGTTCGCACCTGCGCGCAGGATGCACGCAAAATCACGTTGAATTTCGTTTGTGCATTGCCCACACGCGCCCATTGTGTCGGAACTTGTGTGTCGACGAGTTAACCGCGATCCTTGATTTCTCGCCGGCGTGATCGATCTGTTTGTCGAAGGTTCGGAAGGAACGACTTTTCTTTTTTAAAGAAATCTGTATTTGCTTTGGTTTTAAGGCTCGCGCGCGAGAGAAGAGGATTTCTCGCGTGTAAGGTAAAAAAGAACCTCGCCTCTCGTGCACGCGCGTTGCAATGAACGAGTATAGAATAGTACGGAAAAACTTTCTTTTCTTCGCACAAAATGTATATTATTAGGAATTGTGCGGCGAAAATATCGGGAATGTCAATCAAGAAAGACACGAGTTTGGTAAAAGCTATTCGAAAAGTCATGAAAATATTGTGAATCGAGCTTGCAATGGGCTGAAACGATTATTGACTCGTGAAGCTGTTGAAATTCCTCTGACCAATTTGAATATATCAGTCACGAGACTAATTTCAGAGTGCCATGCTTTTCAATGGCCTTATTCTACCTAAAAAATCAAACAGCCCGCTTAGAACATTCACGCACGCACGTCCTTAATTCATTATACTTTGCCATTAAAAAACTCGAAATAGATAAGCTGCGTATGCTCAAATATTAGAGAACAGCTGTCTTGAGTTATCTATTTTCTCATTGAACAGCTGTTTCCAGTAACCTATATTTGTTCCGTGTACTTGCTTGTTCAGTCATTCATTTGTTTTAAATTCGATCGATATAGCTGAAAAAAAGT
This sequence comes from Phymastichus coffea, assembly GCF_024137745.1. Taxonomy (NCBI): domain Eukaryota; kingdom Metazoa; phylum Arthropoda; class Insecta; order Hymenoptera; family Eulophidae; genus Phymastichus; species Phymastichus coffea. The sequence goes on along the minus strand of NW_026706842.1, from coordinate 3,727,895 downwards.
ACATGTGAATGATGAAATTTGAAATAAAAAAGACAGTGTTTCGAGTAAAAATTCATTTTAATGTAAAAAATTCATGATTTTTGAGTTATTACGACAGAAAAAATCAATAAGAAAAGAACGGAAAAAGTATAAAAAAGAGGGCAGAACGTTAGCTCGACTTGACAAAATAAAATAAAGTAAAACATGGAAACTTTGACTTAAAAGATTTTTGATGAGACAGCTACATCAAGGCAACTATATAAGCTAAACAATGAATTCAAATGAAAAAAAAAACCTAAAAGATATTAAAAATACAACGTATGGGATCTGACACAAATACTCCTGTATAACTCGTATACACCTTCGCAGTACGTTATAAAAAATACATAACATTTACTCTCATGTATAGCTCGCAGGTAACAGAAAAAATGAAAGACACAACTGGTTAAAACAATCAGAGAGACATATCTTAAAAGACATCGAACAAATCGAAAGAAAGCTAAACCTCGCGCGTGCAAAGTCATTCATCATAATCTTCAACATCCACTGCAGGCAGATATAGCTTATATATGTGTGTGTGTGTGTGTGTGTGTGTGTGTGTGTGTGTGTGTGTGTGTGTGTGTGTGTGTGTGTGTGTGTGTGTGTGTGTGTGTGTGTGTGTGCGTGCGTGCATATGTGTATGTATATGTATATACATGTATATACGACATACGTTCTATATTATGCTTATATCGATTTGTAAAAAGTCTTTACAGCTGAATGAAGGGGGGGAGGGGCATCGCTTAAATTAACACGCGGGACAAAGTCTACACGATAGAAACTTGAATAAATAAAAACGAGCGAGAATCGATCACAAGGTTACAAAAAAAAAAGAAAATGAAAATCCCTAGCTAGTATAACCGTCATCGCAGTTGGCAAGAGTAATTATACAAAACAAACTTGTCTCTCGACCTCCTTACAATACGTTTTTTTTACATTTTACATGTTCTTCTCTCTCTCGTGCTCGCCGAGGTAGTCGAAGCACCAACCACGCAAACAAAACTGCTAGCGTTCATGTGCCTTCTTTTCATTTCGTCACTCCCGTAATATCATTATGTATTTGAACGATAAAAGAAATAATAGGGTAGACTCTATAGACCAATCCCACTTAACATTCAATCGTGGTATGTCTCTACGCGTAAAAAAAAAACGTCGGCGGTGCTTCGACCTAGACGAGCCTCACAACCCCGTGACACTTGGCTTGTATACAAATGTATCGTTATACATTCTTGAGACATATCGCACCTAATCTTTGCATACGATGGGGGTGCGGCTGGAGAGAAAGTGAGAAAATGTATTAATTAACCGCGTTACGCTATATTTTTGCGTTTCATATTGTTCGCAAAAAAATAAGAGAGACGACGACGTATCGCACAATAAATAAATATCCAATTGCAACAGACACATCAGCGGGAGCGAGATTGCGCGCGGAATGTTTCCGCAAATGCCGGCGTATTGGCGCGACGAGGCAAGGCCGTCGTAAGCGAGTGTGTCGGTGCACGCCTCAGGTAGCTAAACGTATCAGGTACGTTTAGCGAGCTGCTAAAACGCGATAAAACTCGCGGTTTCGTACGTATTGTTTTGTTGTTCACTTAACGTGGCTCGAAAGGCAAAAAAAAAACGCGTAAATACGTGGAGAACGCACCAATACAGCCTGCATTCTCCGCAAACTCTTGCTGCGCAGCCGAGAGACAGAGACAAGACGGTATACGTACAGAACAGCGCGTGTCGCGATAATTAATCGATTTTGTTTGTACGAGCTACTATAAATTAACTATGCGGTAATCGGTAAAATGAAAAATAAGATAATAAGTGGTCCATTGGTTGTCGTCGTGGTCGTCGTCGGGATGGTCCGCTCGCTGACCGAGGTTCGTGGCTTCGGAAACACAAGCCGCACGAGAGCGTGTCGGATGCAGCGAGCAGTGTGCTCAATGGGTAGATAGCGTTCGGCGCGCATCAGTCGTACTGTCGCGTAGACGATCACAGACACAGCGCACACGCCGCGGAAAAACGCACACACAGCACGGCAGCAGGGGGCAAGTTCAGTACTTGACTTTGGCCTTGACTTCCTCGGCGACGCCGCCCCACTTGAGCTTGTAGGTCCTCGAGCGCCACTGGATGATCGGGTCGAGGACCGCCTGCGCGAAGAGGTAGGGCCGCGTGGTCTCGCTGAGCAGCCAGCCGATGACGAACTCGAGGAGGTTAAAGGGCAGCGGGCCGTTCTGCACGACGCACAGCAGCGTCCAGTCGAACGTGAACCAGAGGAAGATGTGCGCCACGTAGAAGAGCAGCGAGTCCCAGTCGAAGAGCAAACTGGCGGCCCAGGAGGCGCAGGCGCCAATAATGAGGCACTCGCTGAGCGGCTCGAGGACGATGACCGTGGGCAGCATGGCCACGCGCAGCTTGGCCCAGCGCCGCAGCCGCGCCTGAAACGAGTGCACCTCGCAGTGGCCGCTATTCTGCATGGCCGGCTGCGAGCAGACGGTGATCTTCCAGCCGCGGTCCGTCAGCGACTTGGCGTAGAAGAAGTCCTCGGCCAGGTAGACGCCGAAGGTCTTGAGACCGCCCACCTCCTCGAGCAGCGCCTTCTTGATGAGGGCCGACATGCCCGTGTGGCAGTTGATGCGCAGCAGGTCGGCCGCCAGGTACATGCGCGACTGCACAGTGCCGAAGAAAATCTTCTCGTAGGCCGCGGCGAAGCCCTCGCGGTCGCAGGTGAAGGGCATCTGGTGCACCAGGCCCACGCGCTCGGTCATGTAGTTGACCATGTCCAGCAGCGTGTCCTCTTTCATGCGGATGCCGCTGTCGCTGATTAGAATCAGCTCGTGCTGGCTGGCCTCATAGGCCGGCTGCATGTTGTTAATTTTGGGGTTGACGCCGACCCCGCGCCCGCCCACGAACAGCTTGGTCTCCACCTGCGGGTACTTCTCGATCAGCTTGTGTACGAGCATCAGCACCGGGTCCTGCTCATCCTCGATGCAGAACAGCAGCTCGTACACCGGGTAGTCCAGCTGGAAGAAGGTCTCGAGGTTGCTGAACAGGTTGGGGTCGACGCCCATCAGCGGCTTGATTATCGAGACGCCGGGTAGCGGGGTCTCGTACGTCGGCACGGCCATCACCTTGCGGTGCAGCTTCCAGCGGCCGGCGATCAACGCGAGCACGTGAAACAGCCACATCACCAGCCAGAACACCATGAAGAAGACGGCCAGCCCGTACAGGGTGTAGACCATCGAAGGGTTCATCATCTCTTTCGCTTTCGTTCACGCACACATCCACGCACAGGCGCACTATCTGTCGCACCGTGTCTGTCCTCTTACTCGCCTAGTTGCAGCTTTATCGCGCACGTGGAGTCGAAAAATTAATACAGAGACACTAGTCGTCACACTAACACGGGGAAAAACGTCAGCTAAGTTTAGCCACAGTGAACGATCGGCCGGATTGCTCGGTGCTCGTTGGCTTAGCCCTCATGTCCCTAGCTGCTCAAGGGCAGCTGCTGCTGACGATGCTTCAGATGCTGCTGTCGCGACGAAGGCGGCAAAGGCGCCACGCCGAGTCGTCGTCTGCGTCGTTGCCTCGAGGTGGTAAGCAGCATCCTCGCGGGCGCGGGCCGCTTGCTGTTGCAAGTGTTGCAGTCGGCCGCCGCTCCGACGACGATGCTCCTCGCGACGGGCTGCTGCCGCCCGCCTATCATCGAGACTCGAAAGCCAGCGCTGCCGCAGCACCACTCCTCCTGCTTGCACCCTCGAGTACCGCGCTCGTCGTCGTCCGCCTCGCCAGATCAAACTCACTGAAGACAATGCGGTTTCCTCGCCGCTGCTGCTGCTCTTGCCACTGCAGACTCGTCCTCATCATTTACACACGCCGATGCACTTTCGTGGTGGCTTTGTTTCTGGTAGAGTTACTGTGTTGCCTCTTTTTCTCTTTCTCTCTCCCTCTCTCCCAGCGTCTCGTGATTGTACTGCCACTTACCTATGGCTGCCGCCCTTAAAATTCACAAACGCACATTATCACACACCAAATCTCGCCGCAAAAGCACTTTTATACATACTAGGAAAGCCAGATATAGAGAAAACACACACACGGATGGCGGCGTCGACGCGCGAACTATGCGCGCGTCGCTCTCCACAGGAGAATCGTGGACGCAACGAGACACACACTCAAAGGGCAAAATCCCACACACGAGCGACGTCCGCCAATGTTCTGTGTGAGACTGCCGGCACAAACGACCCACCGAACCACTCACCGCCAGCTCGCTTCCTTTCCGACCCCCCTCCCCTTCTCTCTCTCGCTCTATTCCTCTACATATGAAAATCACTGTGTGTAAGGTGAGTGTGTGGCGTGTGTCGTATACCGCTGAAGCTGGTAATGCCCCTTCTTGTGACGAGAGCTTCGACTCGTCAGAGAACGCAGACGCGAGAATACTTCTCTGTCCTTTTTCTATCTATGCAGCTTCGAGCATATACTACTGCAGGTAGCGCTCCAGCGGACGAGCACGTTACCAGCCAAAGAGAGAGATATCAGATATGTAGTTACATGATATCTCTCTCTAATCGCACGTGATTGGCTACCTATTTCAGTGTTGTAAAAATCGCTCCATTACAAATTTTGCAGTTGGTAAATAGTTTAATAGGTAACTTTTTGTGTAAATAAATATGGAAAATAGCTAAAAAGTAATACATTCCCAAACTACAGATTGCAAAGTGATGATCCTGACAGCTTAAATTTAAGTTTTTTCCAGTAAGTTATATTTGTAATATATATTTTTTATGGTTATGTTTACTTTATCGTTATTTTTATTTTCATTTTTTACAGTACCAAAAGATGAGGGATTCACGAAAGGAATGCGCTAATAGTATAAAAAAATTATTTTCCCGCTCTTATACTGTAATGAACTATCAAGACTAAAGTAGAATTTTAAATGTTTCTAAAATGTTTTTACAACATTACGTATACCTATATGGTTGTATGTAAAAGTAATCACCTGAATTACTTTAAGAGAAACCTATAAATTAAGAATTATGATTCATTATTAAAAAAAAATTTTATAGTAATTTGTTTCATTTCAACACTAAAAAAATTCCATCATTAAGGCGCGAACCTGAAGCAATATAGATTAAATAAAATCGTTTATAATTATCACCCTCCTTTGGTGTTCAGATTTTTGTATCTATATTTGTTATTAAATTGGCATGTTTATAATTAAGTAATAAACTTATTTTTTAGTGAAATAAAAACACTTGAGTTTCATTTTGTATATAAGCCATATATTTACACAATATACCGTTTCGTTGTTCATTCGATCACGTGGGTTAACGAGACAGCCAGTTATGTGCGACTAGAGAGAGATAGCATGTAACTTCATATCTGCTACCTCTCTCTTCTGGTCGTAACGCGCTCAGCCACTAGAGCGCTACCTTCAGTAGTATATGCTTGAAGCCATGCAGCGAGCAGGTATCTCTACTATCTTTATTTCCATCTCGCTTGCACTTGCGCTACTTGTGGTAGATACACTTAGTACTTAGTATAGGATCTTTGTTGCGTCACGTTACGGAACTGCAGCGCTCTGTCTAAGTGCCTACGACTATCGAATGAATGGTGAAGCGACCGAGATCAGAATTTTTGCTTCGTTGGAAAGTTAAATAAGAAAGGTTTGTTTGACTAAAAACACTAGAATATGGCATTGATTTGTTTAATTTCTTCTGGTCTTCTTGTCTTGGTTAACAATAAAACAGTTTAATACATTAGTAAAAAGTAAAGATAGAGTCTAAATTTTCTGACATCTTACAATACAGCGCGAGTAAAAAATCAATCTATACATATAAATATCAATTTAAAAAATTCTCAATGATATACACTTATGCAATAAAAAGTACATACATACAATATTCAAAGATTTGTAAAAAAAGTTTATACTTAATGCCTACAAATAATATAATTTTATAATTTGCTCTACTGCTAAGATTTTTCCTCTTTCTCTTTGTTGTAAAGGGCAAGTTCTTTAAGAAATTGAGCTTTGGGTTTCATAATATTTGGTCGGTCTCCTCTGCACTTTGGACAAAACCACTTGCCCTTTGGTTTTGTATTCAGAGACACGCATGAAAAGTGGAACCATTCAATTGGGCACAAATCATTATCACATAAAATCATTTCCCCGTAAGAAATTTGATCACAGAGACAATAAGTAGGCTCATCAGGATCTATTGTATTTTCATCATCCACTGGTGGTGGTGTGTCTTCACGTTGCTGATTTTGATGAGCTGTCTTGGATTTCCTCTTCTTTTTTTTACCAACATTTGCATTTGCTGCGTTTCTCTTTTGACTACCATTCGAAGAGCTGGGATTAGATAATCTATTTTCTGATATGGCAATCATATCCATAGATTGTGCAGACTCCATCAAAGTCTCAGTCCTTGTTCTCCTGGCCCTCTTTGTTGACTTCTCATTACTATTAACATTGCTACTGGATTTTACATGAACATTTGGATTGGAATTTTTACTGGATTCATTATTTTCTTGTTCTTTTCCAAAATCTTAACAATAAAACAAAAAGTTACATCATTCATTTGTATTACAACCAAACACTAATATTCTTCAAATCACTTGTATACTTACCTGAATTTCTAAAATCTGTATCCAATTGTCTACTCTTATTTTCAATAAGATCTTGAACAGTTTGTACAATTTGAATCTTGTCATCACCAATTCTCCTTGCTGCTAGAAGAGCTTGTTCCAGTTTCTCAAGAGCAGTTTGTTTAGTAACAGCATCAAGTCCAGTTTTTGAAAGTACTTCCTGCTGTTGATCAATTTCTCTGATATAATCTATAAATAGAAAATCACATGCCTCTTATTATAAACTTTTGAAATATCAATGTTGTCTTATTATTACAGTTGATATCTCTACATAACAATTAGTCATGGGCAATAACAAACAAATGCTGATAACATTCCTTCAATTTCTCATGAATAACTAAGAACAGCACGAAACGACGCAGAAAGCGTGTGCAATAAGTAAAAATTTCTAAAAGTTGTATTTGCGAAATTCTTAAGGAGAGTATCATTTGTACTTACTTTGACAAGTAGCATCCAATTCTCGTATATGTGTCAAATGCCTTTGAAGCTCCAATGGTAGATCTTCTACACAGTCTAGATAGTTTTCCAGGTATGTTGCTGAGTAAAGGGCTTCTACGACTGCTTGATTCAACATTCTTGGTTTTCGGCGCGCGATGGACTCGAAAATTCCGTATTTTTTCACCGATGATTCAACGCAACCCGCGTGTTGCTCCGTAAAACAGCTGCACTTCGCATATGGCGACACCTTGCACAAACTGTTTGTTGTTTTTGTGTCGTTTCATTGAATATGTTGGCATTTTTTTTCTCCTAATGCGCATGCGTATCTTTAAGTCGGTCAGCTAGCGTTCTACAATATTTATTCAAGGTACATAAAAGTAAATAAATTTAAATATAATAATAATTTGCAAAAAAACCAAAATGAAGTGCATTTAAAGTTTTCATAAATTTACCATTTAACAATTTGATCAGAAAATAATAGTATTCAAACTTTTGCAATGTCATTATTGATGTAATTATGAAGCTTTCATAAAATGATATAATGATAAATGTTCATACTTTTTAAATTAGATATTTAATTAAAAATTATTTTAAACAACGTAAAGTACTTCACTAAATAAGAATCATCAAATATGAAAATAAAGGTTTGTATACCATATGAAATAAAGAAATGTAATTTCACTTTGCACTTTGTATTTAATGACACTCATGTTCTTTAACAATATAGCTAATTCATGAAACAATTTTTATAACGAATCTACACCATTCGGCCAGTTCTAAAACTTAAATGTAAAAAAGTCAAAGCGACGCTCTCGTTTGTCATGAATAGTTTCATATTTTTGTATGGTTCAGCTAAGTGGTAATACAAATAATTGAGCATTTCATATCGAGAAAATAATCTATTAAGAATACTCTTCAAAATCACTATGACAGAAATTCAAAACAATAGTATGAATTCGGAGTATCTCAAAGAAGAGTTTCTGAATTTTAATCAACATGCAATGTTTTTTTAACAGAAATAAAACTCAAAAAATGCAAAATTAAAATTATTTATAATAGCTATCACATTTGTAAGATAAAAAATAATAATGTATTTAGAATCCCGCATAAAATAACTCATATGTTTTGGTGTTTCATTTTACTTGGAGAGAAACATAAAAAGACAATATAATATTAAAATTTAAAAACTCTTTTGAGCGATCGTACAAATTATACAGTAGCAAAGTTTTTTGTTAACAATGATTCGTTTTTGCCTTTCAATGGATCACTGGTTACATTTGAGAATACATATAAGTATTTGCACTATAGTTCTCGCTTTTACAATATAATTTTTCGATAAAATATTATGCGGTTAATTAAACTTTCATCACAATTCATGTATCTTCATTTCTAGGCTCGTTATGCCAATTACAGGTACTAATCTTAAGTATGTAAGGAAGTCTATGTCTTCAATTAACAAAGCTGTCTGTTTATAATGCGTAACTCCATGCGTATGTGCGAAAATGAATTATGTAATACGTACACGAGTTGTACAAAATCGATCGACGATTCAACGAAATGCAAATATTGCAATGAAATTTTGAAGATGGATATTCCGAGACGCTCGTGGCGCGCATTCAATAGTTTATTTTTCTCATCAATGAAAAGCACTCTACGTATCTACAAAACTGAATTTTTTTTCTTCTCCTTTCTGTTTATGCGGAATATAGTGTTATTTCGTTTTTTCTTACAATTGAACATCGAATCATTTTCATTTTTACAAAACAACGAGCAACTTCGTCGCCAGGACGCTTTTTTTACTCGTTTCACTAAAAGTTTTGTTTTCGTGTTTTTTCTTTTTTCTTTCTAGCTTGTCACAACTCTCATAAAGATACCACGCTCGACGTTCACAAAAAAGATACTACGTTTTACGCGCAAGTCTAGTAAACAATCTTTCTTCTCTGCATCACACTAAGAGTTTTGAGGCTAGAAAACATGTTGATGACTTTTCGAATGAGCTGTGCAAGTTCGAGACAAATTTTCCCAATAAATATACAATTATCACGAAACATTTCAAATGTTTATTGAATTCATTCGTTAATTTTTTCCTTCTAACTTGAGCTAACGATTGCTTTTTTTCGTTCCTTGTTTTCTTGTAAAATATTTGCAAATATATTAAATACTTATAATAATTTTATGCAGCTCATTCAACGGCTATTTACAATAAAATTCCACAATGCAATACGATTGTTTTGTAGCCCTTACTAATGAATAATTAGATTACTTAAATAGGTACTCATGTTTTAGTCAATTTGCATTTGTAATGTATTTCTCATGAACATTTAGTACGGTTCTTGTTCGATTAGAAATTTTGACTCGTTTCGACCTTACGAAAGAAATTACATACATCGAATTCAAATTCATATTCTTCTTTTTCTCCTCTATTATATATAATATGTACAAATAATTAGATTCTCACGTGTCTCGCGAATTTCGTTTCTCAATCGTTTCACTTTTAATACGCAAAAGAAATGAACTCCACAGATATCATTTTAAAAGCATTTCACAACCGATGTATGCTGCGTAGTACATTATAATGAAATTTCGTCTTTGAGATAAAATATTCACTTACATTTAAAAAAATAATGTTACATGCATTCAATTTTTCTCACGCAATTTGCATATTTTTTCGATTAAAGCTTACACAGAAAGCATCAATTGTGAATTCGTCTGTTAAGAGTTGTAGCAGTCGGACGATTGAATTAAATAAATTTTTAATTTGTTGTCATACATTAACCTCAAAAATCTATATCAAATGAAGTAGTACGTAAGATGCGCATCATGTATTGTATTTTGTATATCCTATAGATAAATATAATAACCGAGTGTGTATGTAAAAACGTAGACTATTACATTCTTTATCTTAGGTGGGACTGCTTATGATATCGTAATATATTATAAATGTAAACGTATCTCGCGTATGTTTTACTTTTGTTTACATAGAACGTAATAATGAACATTATGCATCAGGTATATCGTTCCTTACGATGTCCATATTTCTGCACTGTATCTCGCTTTGAAAATCTATCATTATAACCGTTATATATATTTTTCTCTAACTTATATCTCGCGATACTTTCTTGACTGTTCAAGACGTATTTAAGAAAAACAATGAGTTCAAATATATAAAAAGTTTGTGTGTATCCCAATGTTGACTTTGGCGTTAACAGGAGGCTCTGTCTACGGAAGAACAAGAAAAATGCACATAAAAAAAGTTTCGTCGATGAGACTTGTCAAAAATATCTGATAGTCTAAAATATAGAAATGTTTGTTCGCCTCATAGGGCGTGAGCGTCTGTACATGTGTTCATGTGTATGTATATGCGTCATAATTTGGTGCTTAACAAGAGATCTTCAAAGTAGTCCACTGCTGCACTTACATATATATCGGTATGTCTCTGAATACACAATTGAGTATTACATAAACAATTGTCGGATTCATATTGTAACGCACCTGAAAAATGTGTACGCTTTACAAAGTTCATTATAACTAGATTATCGCTAAATACGCAATCGTGTCCATCTGTTAGAATAGTACGATTTGACTTGGTTAGATTTGCGGGGAGAGAATCGGGCTTTTCTAAGAAATTTCGCCTCTTCCATACCGCTTTCGTGAATATGCTTTAACAGGTAAAGTTTGAGGTATATACGTCAATACCAATGAATTACAAATATCTGTGAAAAAAAATTGAACATTGACTACGTTGTAGTACTCGTCACTGAAAAACAAACCACCGTTTTTAGAAGCTTCGAGAGTCAAGAGGGAAAAAAAAGAAAAACAAAATTTCTGCATTCAAATGAAAGCTCATACACATCGTTGGATGATGAATGAAAAAAGAAATATTATTTTTAGTACGGTAGCTCGCAAAATAAAAAAAAAACTTTTTGTTTCGTAGTATATTTGTTACATTGGAAATGCAATTGGCAAATAGAAAAAAAAATTCGACTCGATTAAGCGTATGTAATAGTCTTCACACGCGTAACCTTTAAGCCGGCCGAGGCTTGTTTGTACTCTCGAGATACATTTGCGCGCGCACTCGTTTGGTTATCTTTTTCGAGTGCGCGTTCACGCCTTTATCAGGCCCGCCAATAAACAGACACTTTGTTGGATTCCTTAACGCGAGATTATTGTCGAAGGAGAAAGAAAGAGATGAGGTTGCCGACATTACTCTGCAGTTTCTCTCGCCACCCCTCCCGTCTCTCTTACTCTTTCTCTATCTCTTTTTCTCAATCTCTCTCTCTCTCTCTCTCTCTCTCTCTCTCTCTCTCTCTCTCTCACTCACTCACTCACTCACTCACTCACTCACTCACTCACTCACTCACTCACTCACTCACTCTCTCTCTCTCATGTTCTCTCTCTCTCTCGAAGCTTCGCGATGACGGTAGTAAGCGGCAACATAGCCCGAAATCTCGAACGGAGCCTCCTACTCCCGTAGATTGTCGCCGATAAACTCTGCTCGGCCTATTTATTAAAATAAAAATTTTTAGCCCTCTGAAAGATTATGCTACGAGATGCATTAGAGTGTGTAAAATAAACGTATGCTACATTGGCGTCGACGGTTCTCTCATGATTCGTACATTATTAACCGTTCATCATTGCTACGAATAATAATAATAATCCATTACAGCTAATCGTTTATCCAATAGTATTAATATTAATATTATATTTTTTCTCATGCAAGAGCCGCTGGAAATTCGTGTCGAACTTGTAGGCTAGCGTAACGACGTCGTAGCACCTAGGGTTTTGTACTCTTTTTGTTTGTAATAATTCGCACTTTACACTTAGATATTGTTACTCCTGATCGTATAAACAAAACAGAACGAATAACGTAATAAAAGATATAGAGAGATAGAGACAGGTAGACAGACGAACGCAGACTTAATCGTTGGACTTGGGCGTCGTGTCTTTCGGACTTTCCGAGCTGCCTCGCTTTTGCTCGTCTTGTTCGCTACTCTGTTGCTGCTGTTGTTCGTTCGAGATTTCCACCGTTTCGGACTTGTCAGCAGCAACAGCAGCAGTCTGGCACTTGTCGTCGGCGCCCTTCTCGAGCTCCGCTATTTCCGCGCTTTCGTTTTGCCGTCGCAGCAGGCGCAACTCGCTCTGCAGCATGGCGTTCTCTTGGCACAGAGCAGCCAGGCGACATGACGCCGAGCTGAGTTCAGCGGTGACGCGCCTCGCCAATTCGATCGCGTCTTGGGGCACGTTGATGGCGTGAAGACGTTCTTCGAGATCGAGTGCTGCCGTGCAGTCAACTGCATCTGCTGCTCGATTACAACGCTCCGATGACGCCGAGTTAGCCAGCTCCGTTTGCGGCTGCTCGGCTGCCGACTGCACAAAAGTCTAATATTTATTCATCTCTTACAATGTGACGTGCATATCATGTCAATTATTCAAACGTGGCTTTTTATACGCCAAATAAAAAATGCATAGCAAGTACGAAATGTTCGTGCCAATAATTAATGTTTGAAAGCGGCGGCGAAACCGCACACACGGTATTATCGATTTTGTCGTTAAAGCTATTCTCTGCAACGAATAAAAACTACTTCAGTTATAAATAAAAATGGTATTCATTGAGAAGACTCTGTTGATCTTTATGCAATGACAAAAAAACAGTATTACACTGGCAACAAATTGAATATTCATCAACTACGTAGTAAACACAGCCATGTTTTAATTGGAGAGCACGTAGTTACACTGGGGGTACTTTCATCAGTAGTTATAAAAGCTTTAAAATTCGACACCTATGGCCAGTCTTACGAAATACTTTTTATCAAATTATTGAGCAAGCATTCAAAGCGCTCAGGTCGTTTTAATTGTCATATCCTGAGCCGAAAAAAATTAACGCTTGTACGACGAAACAAAACAAGTGAATTACGCAGTGTTTGTTGTCTCACCGTGGACGACGTAACAGCGGCACTGCCCTCCTCCTCCTCCTCTTCGCGCGGGGGTAGTGGCGAAGGTGGCTGCTCGATCTTGATACTGGCGGTGGCCTTAGCATCGGGACTACTTGGTCGGCTGTAGCGTCGATGCCGATGATGATGATGATTATGATGGTGGTGGTGAGGGTAGGCCGGTGATGCAGGTCTCGCGACCACAGGGGACGGTGGTGCCGCTGGTGTGGGTATTGGTGCCAACGCCACATTTGGCTGAAAGTGCGGCTCGAAACGCTCATATTCCGACATTGGCACAACACGTTCCGGGTGCTGTAGCACTGGTGGGCCACGCGACAAATATGCCGGCACCAACGTCGTGCTGAAAAGTACAATTGACAGAGATAAGCATCTTTTTGTTCGAATTTATTTTCATATACATATTTATTTATTTTCATATTTACATTCATATACATCAGAACGTTCACAATAAATTTACAAGGTTTTCTTGTAAATTGTATCTTAAATGCAGGTAACTAGCCTACGATGGCATATTTTATGTAAAAAAGCACGTAGTCAGGGCCATTTTTTTAAATAGACGGTTATAGAGTCACATGTATTAAACGTACATCTGTCAAGCTTTCACATTTTACAAGGAAAAAGCATAAAACTAATATTCATTAATTTTTGAATTCCAATACATCAAATCTTTCCAAGAATCTACAAATTCACGTTTCATATTAAATCAAAAGAAAACGATTCACATGTACTTTAAACATTCCACTCTCATTCTTCTGCATGAAGGTGCGTTAAACAATGGGCTTTTTCCATTATAAAAATAAAATATTTTTGACATTTAAAAACCTTATATAAACTCTCTAAAAAAGTTTTTTTTTCATTTAATTTCTCAGTATATTTTTAATAAACTGCGATAGTTAATATTAATCGAAATATTTCTCGGCGCTGAATCACTTATTACTGCTGTAATTCATCATCAAAGACTTCGCTAATATTTTGTATCTATACGGTCGAGAAGAACTAATAGTATTCAACGTTTTAATTAGTCCATCATTAAAATACACGCGATTTATAACAATTGCACTACGCGTCGAGTGTAAATTAAACGTATTGCCTAACTGCGAGCGATGGTCAATAATATACGCATTTTGAAAATAAATCAGAGCAGTAAAACGCTCGTCGATAATAAATCTTATAACTGAATTCTTCTTCCCGTGTATTCACGCGTGAATTTAATTTTAGAAAATAAATGTCGCAAGGCTAAGTATAGATTTTCTGGAATGTCTTGAATTTTCGCAAAATATCAATAGATATATTGTAAATACTTCGATTTTGTGTTGATTTTGCGCTTTAAAATTGGCAGTGTCTTTATTATTCAAACAACGCCGTGACTCTAGATTTCTGAACCTCATAATACTAACGCGTTCACATATTTTTAAAAAACAAAGAAAAAGTAAAGAAAAAGAAAGAAAAAAAAATCAGTACTAATTCTTAAAATGCATCTACATTCGAATTATCAAACTGTTTTTTTTCTCTCACCATATATATATAAAGCACCATATATATAAGCACCATATATATTTAAACCTTCACGGAATATATCGGCTGAACTAATCCTAGAATATATATATACATATTTGTCCTCGCACAATTCACGTTACACACGTCGGTGGTCAAGATAAAATCTAAATAATGCAAGGCAGAAAAACGTCAGCGTCCGCTGCGCGCGCGCGCGCGCGTGTGTGTGTGTGTGTGTTTGTGTGTGTGTATGTGCGCGCGCACAGTGACAAATCCGGATTAAAGCGCCCAAAATACGCAGCAACAGAGGTAGCAGCTCACCCGTCTCTGTGTTTGCAAAAGCCCGCGGGATTCCAGGGCCTGAAGGCAGAAGCTTCGCGGGCGGCCAACTCGAACATGGCCCATTGCATTCGCACATAAGGATCGTTTAGGCCGGCCGCCGGCGAGGCCGGATGATAAAGACCCAGTCCGTTACCGTTGTACACAGTTGCCGCGAATTCGTCTCTACCAAAGTCTTTCTTCAGCTTCTTCATCAACCTTTCCGACTCATACTGGATCTGTGAAAATAATTATTTTGTGATATTAATACAATTGCAATCGTCTTGCACTATCGGACATCTGTTTATCTCTGTCAAAAAGATGTCTCTGCTGGAAAATTTATGAAATAACCTTATCTGAGATTCGGTACAATTAAGGGAAAAATACGTGGATTACGTATCGATTTTTAATTACTGTGTCATTATCTATATTTATTGAATGAAAGATGTCAAATACTACGTTATTAACATTTAATTTCGTCGAACTATGAATAGTAACCTGAACTTTTTTTTTAAATAATAAACTGGAATTTGATAATATAAATTAATAATATCAAAATTCATTATAAATGCTACTGTAATTTGAATCTTTAATGTGATAAGAAAATGTGATGCATGTAAGAGTTAAACTTAACTATATTCATGAAGAATTCACTCAATCATCTTCAGGTACATAAAATTTTATTTTAGACTATTTTAAAAAAATAATTTTATCGAAAAAATGAAATTTATCAAAAAATACGCGTATTTATCATGTTGTTACACACACACGCACACACACACGCACGCACGCACGCGCACACACACACACACACACGCGCGCGCGCGCGCGCGCACAAAGTCTAAATCTTTTATACATGGACCGATAAAAAACGCGCATGGTATAATAAATTAGTCATTTTATATCAATGTTATCAAAAAATTATCGTGCTGTAGCTACAATGTAGAAGAATTGTCACATCGAGCATGAATCATTCAAGTTTGAAACATCTTTTATGTTTTAATAACCTTTCATGAATCGACAAAAAATTATTTTATTGAAATGAAATTGGAGGTGTTTCGTCAATATATCCTTTTTCAACCCAATTCCTTTTCTTATTGCCAATTCAAAACCTTTCATAAACTAGTGACATCAAACATGCTTCGCGCGGTCTTCTCTTCTTTTTTATTTCTTGTCCTGTTGATTAGCATATTAAATATAAATTATTTTTTTCAATTTTGGATTTTTCAACTTTATTTCAAAACACATATCACAGTGGAAAATGTGTATTAGAAAAACAGATCTGTGTATTCAAAATTTATTATATCGAAAATAATCTTTAGTTCTTTTCAACTGTACGTATCAAATTACTATTGCACGTTTATAATACTCTTTGAATAAAGATTACGGCACTACAACATTGATTTCAATCTTATACAGGAAGAAGTAATTTATCCTAAATTAATGATAGTTTAAATTAATAATTTTGAGAATAAGAGTAAAGACAAACTAGTTAAAGATATTGATGAAAAAAATTTTGAGTTATGAAGAGAAATGCAAAATCTTACGTTCATACTTTAATCCTGAAACAATTGATACACGGATAATACTTAATATTCCTACATTATATAAGATATTAAAAAATAATGAGAATTTTGGTCGGCTGTCAAAGTTGTAAGACTTTTCATATTTACATTGTGAAACAATGTTTCAAATACTGTCAATATAAATACAAGATGAGTAAATGTAGAAATGACAATTATTTAAAATCTACTGGAAAACATTAAGCCAATGTATGTAATAGTAATCAAGTGAAGTGTTTTTAGTAGAACAAGTACAGATATAATAAATGATTACTTCAATGAATTATGATCGAATATATTATAAAAAGCTTTAAAAAATTTCTGATACAAGACATTGGAATAAACTACTTTTAAGAGATCCTAATATAACAGTTTGATTATTAACAAAATCAATAATTGTGTTAAGGCAGCAAAAATAAATGATAAAGAAAAAAGTAAAATAATGCATAAAATAAATAATGCCCAGGAAAAAGCGAATAACTAAGGCTATTATTGCAGTTTGTTATACCAAAGAACGTTTGTACAATCTATGGAAAAATCAATTCTCCAATGAACTAGTTTAAGTAGCTTAATTATAGTATATTGAATAAAGTTATTAAAGATGCAAAATATAAATATGAACGGAAACATTTTAAGCGTAGTTATAAAAACAAAAATTATTATGGAAATAAATAAATAAATAAAAAATTAGGAAAAAGTAATAAGACTGGTAATTACATAAATTATATAGTCGATGATTATAGTACAAACATTATTGAGAAAGAAATTATAGCAGAAAAAACGAATAAATGTTTTTGTATTGCAGGAACAAAATTAAGGCAGAAATTAACAAATTGAAAATAAAGAACTACATTTAGTGATGTAAGTAATTTTTATGAATAGATAGATATCAGAGCACCTCAAGGTACGATATTAGGACCATTATTATTTATTCTATATGTCAATAATTTATTTGTTGATATGTCAAATGATTCTCCAATGTACTGTGCTGATGACACCGTTGTTATAATAAGTGTTAAGATATGGAAGGCAGCAATAAATAAAATGAATAAACTATTAAAATATATTTCTATTTGGCTTAATATTGAAAAATTAACGATAAATATAGACATTTGACTAGAATTGAATAATGTGAATAACTAGATGTTATTATTAATTATAAACTAACATGATCGGACCATATCCGATCTATTGTTAGGAAGACAAAATATTCGATCTATATTCCATACAAGTTAGCTAAAGTCATAAGTACTAAATCTCTATTAATGATATGATATGCTTATTTTTATGGTATCATAAATTACGAAGTCTAAGTTTGGGGAGGTGCATGTGTTATGATCTTGTACCATTTCAAAAATTTACAAAATTAAGTATTAAGAATTGATGTAAAAAGCATTCAAAATGGAAAATTAAGATTGCATCGAGTATTTCTCTTAAAATATATACTTTCAAACAGTATAACTCGAAATAAAAGTATAAAATTTCCTAATCTAAGTAAAATGTTATATAGGAATAGTAATATCATTGTGGTTCTTGAAATTTTTAATATGTTATCAAATCCATTAAAAACATTGAATAATAATAATAGAAACACAATTAAAAAGAAACTTAAATCATGAATTGTTAAGAACACAAATGTGTCCAACAATTGTGCTTATTATTAGATTATAAGTATTTTTTAGTTTATAAAATAATCGGAACAATTCCAAACCAACCTACTTTTGCTTTTACGAAATAATTTACTCCCTGTTAGTTTCATAAAATGAGTATTAAAAGAATAACACTGCAGTTTATTTCGTTTACTTCGATTATCTTCAGGGGACCCGTATTAATTATGATAAATTGAATTTTTACTACTAAAATCTCAACGCGAAACCATACACACGTGCTTATTTGCCGCAACATAACAATATATTACGTTGCCATATCTCAAGCAATCAGATGACGAATAAAATAAAATAAAATCAACATGACATCCATCATTTAAATTCACGGCAACTTGAATCAACACCGGCTTTTGTGTTTCGCTTGTACTGCGTTAAACAAATTTTGTAGTATAATTAGTATCGATTGAAATTAAAATGTCGTGTAAAATCAATTAAAAAAGATTATCCAAAAAGTGTCACGTGTAATCTTCAAAGATGAATTTTGAAGAAATGTGTTATTTGATGTGCGTTATCAACGCAAATAAATTCAAATAAAATGTTACAGTGTGCAATAATAAACCGAGCAGCCGGCGCTACAAGATAATATATATTTAGCTTGAGCACTTTTAAAGTCTCGCAAGATAATTAACGTTATCGCTTGGCAAATACTGATTTAATTTACTATTCCAAAGGCGTTTTATTGCTATCAGCTTCAACAAAGCCATTAGGCGTTTACATAATCTCGAATAACTACAAGCGCCGCCAAAAATGAAATGAGAGAGAAAAACTACATCAAAGTGTGTGTGTGTATGTGTATATATATATAAACCCAGACAATACTCATGCATGTCGTACATATTAGTACTGTAACTTAACTGGTGATCGCTGAGAAGTCGAAATAAATGCTCCCCCCCTTTACGAGACAAAGGCTACGACTAAAGGCTATGCAAATCACGTGGTGCGGCGTTTACTGTCGTTCGGAAATTATAATTCCTTCCACGTTTATATTGTGGATCGTCGTCGTCGTAGCCGTCCTAAAAATAAGCCCAAGCGTTGCTCGCTCTCTGTCAACACTGATCCGCAATTACACCACGCAAAACTATAAACCGACTCGGCGGGAGCTTCGTAGAAAATCCGAATCACGCGAGAAAGCGACATATTATGTGTATTATGCAAAACCTACATTTTTACTTGGTATGTCAATTTTTAGAGAACTGTTCGAGCATAGTTTGTCTTAAATAAAGAATTCGTTTGTTATTTTTAGACCAAAAAATGCGTAGCATTTTCTTTTTATCAGTTTTCACGTTTTAGACGTGCGGACAATTGAGCACGGTTTTATTATACACACAAATTATTGTGCACAATAAAATAGCGTAAGAATTAATACACGTTGATTCGCGCCATGTTATCGTGCACAATAGATTATGTGTACAATAAAACCGTGCACAATTGTCTGCACGCCACTTTTTACTGGCGGTCTTACTCCTCAAAATAAAAACAATGAAATCTCAACGATACATTTTTTTTGGAATTTACTTTCTGGAAGTTTTTTTGGACGTTATCATATTTAATAGACTATTTCTATGTAGACAGGCGGCTTTTCTCGAATGCCAACCTTTTATAAAAATGTTAAATAATTGAAAAGTAATTTTTCAGACAGTTTGTTTGCAAGTGGAAAAAGACAATATTTAGAAGACTTTCTCTCCGCGAGTACTGAATTTCGTAAGGAACACAGTAGAAAAAAAAAGAAAATCGAAACTTACGTCACTCGTCTCGAGCTTCCTCTTGGAGTTAGACACGACATGCCTGTCCTTTAGTTCCTTGAAGAAGTTGGCCACCTTGGTGTAGTGCTGCTGATCGCGCGACAACAGTAGATAATTTCTCCAATTGGACGAGTCGAAGCCCCAGTGACAAGTGCGATTCTCGAGGGAGCCATGCGCGTGTCTGACGAAATGTTGTGGTGACAGTCTACAACCGCACTCGATGCACTCGACGCACGGCGAATCTTCGCAGGCGAAAGAATCCGCGTCGAAAATACCCTTGCACTTGCCAAAGCACTCGTGATACACCTTGAAACGCGAGATCGATTTGGTGCCGTCGACGTCGACCTGCTGCTGCTGTTTCTTTTGCTCGACAATTCGTTGTTTCTCGTCGATAATGTCGTCGCGAATGGCAGCCGCTAAATACGGCTCAGTCCTCGATAGCAGGGCACTGACTAAACGCTCGGCGTCAGTCTGCGTGATCAGCCCGCACGACGGCGCATTTCGTGGTAGAATACCGGACAGCTTCAGTTCCTCCAGTTGGTCGCGCGTACACCTCGAGCAGTAGATCTGCAACTCGTCGCAGACCTGGTTGATCTGCTGGAGCGAGAAGTCTTGCAGAACCGTGTTAAGAATCTGCGGTAGGCAAAGCCGCCGCTCGCCTCCTACCACGAAACAGGATATCCTTTCACCCTCGAGCAGCGTTTCGCAGCGCTCCGAGCAGATCTGGTCCGGCGCTGTGAGGATCGGAATTTGAAACTCCAAGTCCCTCTTCTCGCATACCTAAGGAGCACGCCCAACCCAGCGAATCAATAAAGTTCATTTTCAATACGCTGACGTGGCAAAAAAAACATTGTTGCTATTGTTGTTGACTTGATAACGGACTTGAACCACGATTTTCAAAATGTTTAATATCAAGTATTCTCGATTTCAAGCCACTTTCACTATAGTTATTTAGCTTACGTTACTCTAAATTAAATAACAGTTAAATTATACCTTCTATCTTTTGATTATTTTTTGCCTCAAATCGTTCGTCTCAAATACAACGATCATTTGCATCTTCCCGAAAAAAAACAACCTGGACCTTGGATTCGAAAAACCAAATAAAAAGTCCAGGTGAAAAAGGTAAGCTGTCATTTTCAAAGAAAACGTTGATTTTTTTCAGTTCGCTGTCAATTTTTAAGCGTTTGTGTCCAATCGATTATTACTCAACATGTTTTTTCATGTTTCTGAAATCGAAAAAACGACGATCAGATACTTATTTTTTGATTGATGTGGAAAACAGCTTTTTCTAAAATAAACCTCCTTTTCCTCGTGAATCAAATCGAAATAATTTAATTTATTGTTAAAAATTTACGATTTCATTTGACTATTTTAAAAAATTCTTTTTCAATTTACAGCAAAATAATTTTTACTTTACCATTTTCATTTATTTACTCAATTGCTTCTCAAACTAATCATACCATATTTGAGAAATAGAAGTCATGTTTACATTTAGGTGAGTTTGAGTATTATAATCTTTTCATAACAGATTACATTTGACTGATAACACTTTTTCCTCAAATTGCAAATTGTTCAAGCATATATCAAAACTAGTAGACTCTTGATAAGCATGAATCTATGATAAAGGATTTGTAAAATATTTTGCTCATTGGAGCTCTGAGTATTGATAATTAAATCTTCTAATTGAATAACTGGTACTTGTTGGAATTGAAAATAAATTTATTATGAAAGGCAGTATATTTTACATATTTACAAATAATCAGTTTCAACCACAGTTACTAAATTCTCTACTGTTTATCTGTAATGTTTTCATTACCATGTTATCTAAAATAAATATTTCCAAAAAGTATGATTGAAATAAAAAACAACACTTACCTTTAGTCTTTCTGGTGGATCATCATCAGAATCTTCAAGTGGACGATCTGTACGAAGACTCTTACAAGGTGGTGGCACAGGAACAGGTGAGTCTTCCCTCTTTTCAATTTCTTTTATGGACACATGCTTGGGAAGAGCATCAAGTCCACAATTACCAGTACAAGTGGGCGGTGAAAAGCAAAAGCTTGCTGGCTCCTGTAAGAGTCCCTTGCAGTCTACTCCCAGCAGGGCAGAGCTTGGTCCTTGCAAACTCTTTACTGCAGACAGCTGATATGTCTTCAAAACTGTTTTCAAATGTGGACTATACGACTGAGCAGTTATTGGATCGCTAGGCAATGCTGTCTCCATTGCTGCTTGACTCAACTAGTTTGCAAGAACTAGCTTTGGGAAGACCAGAACACCAGGCTCACTTAATAGATTGCATTCAGCCTCACACAAGGATCCAGATTCATCTTGGGCTGCATCTCTGGCAACCATTTGGTTGCACTCTCTTTCATTCACTGCTTACTAAAATACATCACCACCTGAACCGCAGCAACACTCACAACCTTCACTCATCAACTCCACTATTGTCCTTGCAGAAAATCTTCTCCGAGGACCCATTGGCACTTTTTCTTGTTTTTCTCTCTACAGACCACCAAAAGCCAAAAAAATAACCAAAAAGTCAAGCAGAAGAAACCGAAGAAACCTTGTAAGTCAATCAGTCTTCGAGAGTTGCTCAACACGCAGAGAGCAACAGCAGCAGCAGAATAAAAAGCCCTGAACTTGGCTGAGCAATAACCTCTGTGTGTGTGTGTGTGTGTGTGTGTCTCTCTCTCTCTTTCTCTCTTGCTGACTGGCTCTCTATCTTGCTTGCTCTCTGGTGGATCGATCAGTTCGAAAAAAATGAACTCGGCGTCAACTGGTTCTCCAGCTCGAAGAAGAGCAAAAAAGGCCTGGGTAACGAGAGAGCGAGAGAGCCGTGGCACGGGCAGATATATCCGTACGAAAAACGAGAAAAATGAAGTGCGAGAGAGAGTCGAGAAACCGTAACAGCCTACGCGCGCGCACTCGCTCACTTACACGCAGGTACTTTTACGTGCAGCACCACACACGTACAGCACATATACACTCGGACGCCGTCTCGCGCGTATCCTTCTCTTTCTCTTTCTCTCTGGACGCGTGTCCTCGAAGGTCGTCGCAGCCCACTCTCTCGCTCGCTCGGCGGGTCGGTGGCCTGACTGGTGTCGGCGGCGGCAGTGGCGGTGACGGCGACAGTATAGTTTTCTCGGGTTTGGCCTCCTGGTGACCGGCGACACTCAATATCTGTCTCCCACTTCTGCTTTAGCTCCGTTTCTTGCGGAGCTGCTGTTATTTCTGGGTCTCTTTTTCGGACACGCACTGAAATATAGAGCCAGAATAAGTGCACTGTATGTCTGTCTGCTTCTGCTGCTGTGCTGCGTCGTATGCTGCTGGCACGAATAATATATCAGATCGGCTAAGCCGTACCAGAGAGGCAGAGAGGAAGAGACGAGGAGTATAATAGAGCAGAGCAGTAGTCGTTCCCCTTAGTTGCAATCTCCTCTTATACCTGTCTCTCTTGGTAGGTGTACGGATGTACGCGTGTATGTTCTTGATATCTGCGCGTATGTGTGTATGGCACGGCGGCGGCAGTGAGCGAGAGAGCGGCAGCAAACACCGATCCGCTCCCTGGCTCTTCCACTTGCCTACTGCTGTGGCGGCGAGGCAAGCGAGTCTCCTCGTCTGGCCGTCGTCGCGTCTGCCCCCGGCTGCGCGCGGCCGCGGCACCACACCACTACACTCTCTCGCCTCGCCAGCCAGCGCGCAGCGGTGGCGGCCCCCTATTATTGTTGTCGCTGTCTCTTTCTGGCGCTCGCTGCTGCCTCGCCGACTCGCGCACACATAGTCGCAGCTCTCTCTCTCTTGTGTGCTCGCCCGTGCACGTATACGTACAGACACACGCAAGAGCAAACGGCCGAGAAAGGGTGAGCGCGCGCCCGACGACGACCGATTTACTTGGCACGCCGCGCCGCAATGGCGTATCGATCGGCGGCGGCGGCGGCGGCGGCGGCGGCGGCCGAGCCTTCCCCGTCGCTGTCGTCTGTTCTGTTCCGTGTCTGTGCCGCGCGTGTGTACGTGAGCGGCGGAGTGGTGGCGAGAGAGAGAGAGAGATACCGCGACGACGTGTTTTTGCGACGCAGAGCCTTGCGCTCGTGCTCTCTCTCTCTCTCTTCTCTCTCTCTCTCGCTCTCCCTCTCTATCTCGCGCGCGCGTAAGCGCTAGTAGATACGTAGTGGTGGTAGTTGACGACCGCGCGATGAACCGCTGCCTCTCCGCGCGTATACACACGTGCCGTGCGTGTGTACCAACGTAGAGTGTATACGTACATAACATATAGCTATACGGAGAGCCGATGTGGCGCGCGCGAGCTAGCGAACTCACGTACACGTTATAGGTGTAGTAGCAGCAGCTCGCTCGCTTCGCCAAAGCGACACGTGCAGGCGAATGCCGCGTACTTTATACCTATACATACAGAACAGCACACGACCGGGGCCCGCGAAACCTCTAAGGTCAAACGACCATTCTCTCTCTCTCTCTCTCTCTCTCTCGTACGCGCCCCTTGTTCCTTCTATGAGGCTCCTATATGCCGACTGCTCCGAAATTCCGGATTGGCGCTCGCTATTTTTTTTTCCGCGTACTCTTTCACGTTTCTTTTTATCGAGCCGTAAAAAATTGCGAACGTTTTCCCAGCCATGCACGCTTACAACACCTCGCTTGCGCACGATATACTTACTACTCGCGCTTTTACACGCGCGCTGCGTTCACGATATTATTAACGCCGCAGTAGTTTTTCCGCGCAATGCGTTCGGCTTCCGGCTTTCTTTCAACGTCGTCCTATCCTCACTCTATACACACGCCACCGCTGGCGCTGCCTATATACCTCGCGTCCCTTTTGTTTCAGCCAAGCCTCCTGCCTCGCTCCTCGTGCAATCGTAAAAATTTTGTTGCCCCGGGGATTTTACGAGGGTGCGCTCTGGCTGCTGCCGTGGGAGGATAGAGAGGAGGGAAGAAGGAGCCCGCTCCTTCCTCCTCCTCTTTTTTTCAGGGCTCGTAGGCATCAAGTCGAGGTACGCACGTGTCGTCGTCTTCGCTCGTACTTGCGTAAGCACCGCCGCGACGGTTGGTCGTTTTCGGTGTATAGAGAAAAAAAAAAACCGGCCGCGCGGCCCGACGAACAATATCTGTCGGCAGAGGGGGGAGGGCTTTCACGGGCGAAACTACGTTCTTCCATCTTCCCTCTTCGCGAAGTGATACGAGGTAAATAAACACGTGTACGTTAGGCGCGGGCCAAGTGGGAGAGCGCACGCGTGGCATCGCTCGTGCTAATCGACGTAGCGAGGTTCTGCAAGGCTCTCTCTCTCTCTCTCTCTCTCTCTCTCTCTCTCTCTGCCGACTGTTGCCGACAAAAGGAAAAGCCCGGGCATGCGCGTATCTGCATATATGAAAACGACTATCGCGCGCTATTCTAAGTCGGCGCGTATGCATAATCCTCTCTTCAGCGACTCGCCCAAAGGCACACGCGCGGCGAGGCGAGGCGAGGCGAGCGGAATCTCCTACCAGCGCGCCGCGAGCTGTATAAAGCCGCGCGGATTTTTCATGATCTTTTGAGCGTGCTGTCGCTCGGCACGTAGAGCTCTCCCGCTTGGCTTTTGCTTTATCTTTTTTCAAATGACACTGCTGCGGCAGTGAGCGAGGTGAAAGCGCGGCGACGGCGGAGCCGCGGGTGGGGGCGTATCGGTGTCTCCCGGCGGGCACGGCGGCGTTGGCCGAGCGTCTAGTCATGTGACCTTCCCGTCAAAATAGCCCGCGCGAGCTGGCAGCGCACCAACACACAGGTGCAGTCATCCGAGCTGGAGGGGACATCGCGCGGGCAGTATGCAAGCTGCGCGAGCGCCTCGCGGAGGGGAACAGCTACTGCAGAATAAGAGGAAGTTGATGCCGAGCGCGCGTATATATTTAGTGCGGGCTGCGCGCGAGCCCGACGCGAGACCGCGGCGCGAGAATGCAGGACGACCGTTACGATGAGCGCGCAATATATTCGGCGCCGATATTTGGCAAGAGACCTTCTCTCCTGCGCCACGCGGAGAGAAAGTCCGAGATC
Organism: Phymastichus coffea; assembly: GCF_024137745.1. Taxonomy (NCBI): domain Eukaryota; kingdom Metazoa; phylum Arthropoda; class Insecta; order Hymenoptera; family Eulophidae; genus Phymastichus; species Phymastichus coffea. The sequence continues at coordinate 3,702,038 of NW_026706842.1, read as the reverse complement.
CAAGGAGATCCTCAAGGCGGCACTGAGGCTGCTCCGCTGCGCTCAATTTTCATCGTCCGCTCTGCCGACATCGCGCACCTACGCTGGATCTTTGCTCTGCATTCTCGCTCGCGATCGATTTTTCGCAGATTCGCAATCGGACGCGCCGTCGTCTTCGTCGTCATCCCATTCGCGTACCCTGCGAGGGAAACTCACTCTTAAGTAGTAAGAGTCAACGCTATGTAGTAGCGAGACAGATATTTTGCCGGCTCTCCAGCTGCGTCGCTAACTGCCCGGAGCCTTTCTCTTTGCGAGTGAATTTTCAAATAGCACACTGTTAACTCTTCCCCCCTCTCTCGCGAACTATTTTAAACAATAGTGATTCAGTCGCTAGAACGCGCGCAACAATCATTCCCGCGTAGGTACCGACGAATTGTAGTATCCAAAAGACATCCTGTAAACGCGTGCCACGCGGATTCATCACGAACGAACGGAAGGCACGCGCGGGCTTTTCGACCGAACGAAATAACGCTGCCGCGCGACGCGCGGCGCCTGCTTTAGTGCCACGAGGCATCGCGGCGAACAAGCGCGTCGTTCCGATCGCGGATCCGAAGGGTAATAGCGGGGGCCCGTCTCGCGGCCGAGGTCTGCTTTATTTCGTCTGCGCGGCTCGCGCACGTACGCGACCGCCCAAGTCGTCGCCGGCTGCAAGCACGATATCTCTCGAGTGCCGGTCGCGGCCGAGCGCGCGAGAGATGTGTAGAGCTTAATTGAGGAATTCAGTTTAGAGCCGCGCGCGGCTTTTTGCGCCGCGTTTCGTGGCCGATTTTCGCGCGACATTCCAAGAAACTTATCAGGCGCGCGCGCACACTCGTTTCGCCATAGGATTACGGGCCGAGAGCAATTGCTGGCAACGAGAGCAAATTGCCAGTAAAAACGCGGAATCGCGCGAGTAGAGCTTCTTCTCGAGAAAAAGAGAGAGAGCGAGAGAGAGAGGAGAGGGAAAATTCGGGTGAGTCAACGATGCAACAAAACTTTTATGCGAGAAAGAGAGGGCTACTATGTATGTTTTTATTAATAGAGATTCTGGTATAAGGACGCTCGAGCGAGCAGCGGATATATATATATATATATATATATATATATAAGAATTGTCGACGAGATTTTAAAAGGAGGCGCCGGACGACTCGGAGCAAAGTCAATTTTCTCTGGCCGAGCCGTCATTCCGGGCAATGGCCTATACGTTCATCGAGCCTTGTATAGCAGATTCTCTCTCTCTCTCTCTCCCTCTCTCTATCTCTTTCTCTACCTGAGAAGACACTATCCGAAGAGAAGGAGAAAGAAATGACAAGTTCGTAGACACACCGACAAAGTACATACCCAATCGCCGGAACACATTTTCGGAAAGACAATCTGTTCTCATAGATTTTTCACCGAGATTTCTGTTTTCACGGGATATGAATAGATTTGGAACGGAATTGACATAAATCATAAGTCAACTCGTTTGATTTTAGTACATTATGCGAGTACCAAATTACTCATTAAAACTCGCAACAATTTCAATGTGCAATAGGAATTCGTGTTCAACAGAATTCAAACGCCACCAAATATTATTTGTTTGACATTCCGACTGATTTCCAACAATATTCTAGCTGTACACTGTTTTTCAAGAAATGACTTGCTCCCGTAGTTTGAGGGATATACTTCCTTTGTCGCGCGCGTTAATGATTCCTATGCGCACTTACGCAACGGTTTCGGAATCAGCGCATTCCAAGTTGTTTTCGCGAAAATCCGTGGATCTCGAATATGCTTGGCGAATGAAAAAAAGAAAAAAAAAGGGGAAGAGGACGAAGAAGAAGATGGAGAAGCAGACGAAGAAAAGGTCGAAAATTCCACTGTCAGTCAAGCACTTCTCTCTCCGAGCAATAAAGCGCGAGAGAAAGAGAGAGAGAGAGAGAGAGAGCGCGAGAGAGGAGCGTCGTTGCAGCGCAGATTGCTACGAAAGAGCAAATCGAATTTTTGGCACAAAGTGCAGCGTTGTCAAGGGGTGGGGTATATATACGCGGACACGCGCCTCGCGGTACGGCTTTTATTATAGGAACGCGCGCCTGCACCCGATATAAAATATCTCGTAATTTCCCCACCGATTACTTTACATCCCATTGTTTATAAATAATCATCGCTTTGTTGCTCGACAAAACGAGGCACGGGCGACTGCACATTTCTAACGCACCGCGCGCTTTCGTCAGTACACATTCTTTTGACTCGTGTTTGAAGATCGAGGGAGAGAGAGAGAGAGAGAGAGAGCGCGAACCAAGCCTGTCTTCTGTCGTGAATCGGGAAAAAACTATTGCGCAACTATTGTGCTTTCTTTTTGTCCCCCATGCGGACTCTAATCTCGAGTGTAGCTGTCTGTCGTTTAACTGATGTTTATCTCACTTCGAGGAATGTTTATCGCTTCAAGTTCAATGCTTCAAAAAGCAGACATCAAATTTGTTGTATTTATCAGAGTAATCAGCGCGAGCTTACGCAACGATTACGCGAATTTTATAACGGGGAAACTTTGAAAGGATACAAGCCAAAGAGAAAATTTGGCAATTGCGAACGCCTAGATAATGCGTTGTAACTCGTTTCAGTGATATCGAATATCGAATTCTCTAGACACCGCCACGCGCCACGAGGAAAAAGATCTTTCGCCAAAACAAAAAAAAAGAGGAGAAAAAAAAATAAAAGAAAGAAAAATATCATCCTTTTTTTCGAAAGAATTCGTAGGAATCGAAAATAAACCTCGGTGCGACACATTCCAGCAGAGCCCGCGCGTAGAAAACGAGCTTGTTGTTTTCAAGTCCAATTACGCTTAGCATCCCCGAGAATACCGCGACAAATGGAAGACTCTTAGTCTCGCGCGCTCAAACCCTGAAAATTAAGCCGAACGTCCGAAATAAACCCATCAGCAGCGAACGTCACGTACGTATACCCTCGCGTCGTCGTGTCTGCGCGCTCGCGAGAAGTAAAAAAAAAAAAAAAAAAGAAAAGGCAGCTCGTGTTGTCGACAAAGAAGGCCTATTTCCAGCTCCACGGCGATTCACGCAGCGCGAGGCCGCCTCCCGCAGGTGTCGTCGTTCGCAGGACGCCCCCCCCCCCCCTCTACGTTTCTCGGGCGCCCGCTACATTAGGCCGCAGCGACAACGCGTATATCGATCTCCCGCCCCACCGTCTACTCATTTTCCCGCTTTTCTTTCTTTTTCCTTCTGTGCGAGGGTGGTTTTTTTCTCCTCCTCCTCCTCCTCCTTTCCCTTCGCATGCGCGCCGCGTCGCCAGCAGCCCGCGACACTCGCAGAGTGCCGGGCTAAATGGGACACGCGCTCTTTTACCCCCTCGTGCGCTGCCGTACGGCGACGACCAGGGGCTTTTACGCGAATGTCCACGAGCTCGGCGCAATGCCTACTTGATACTTCCGAGGGACGCGCACGGGTCGTTGACCCGAGCGGGCTCGTACATAGGCACCGCCGGTTTCTTTGTATTTCGCTTTCCATGCGCGTTTGACGTTCGTTAGACTTAGCGTAGTGTAGGTCCCCGTATCAGACCTCTCTGAATCATCGTTCGCTTCGGTCCTCGTTGCGCGCGTATCGTTCTCAGCCTGCCGTTCTTGGTGCAGTCGTGCACGAGCGCTTCGGGCGCGCGTACACCACGATCGTTTTGCACAACGACTGACAACATCTGTCGGCGGTTGTATAACGTCATTGACGGCCGATTGATTCGCTCGAGGCTCACCGTCGCGCTAAAAAATAGGCCACTACATTTTTTATCTAATCGCGTGACTTCGGTCTGGACGGTGACGCAAGACGTATCTTTAGGAGAGAGCGAGATCGTGAAAGCGAGAGAGCCCTTTCCTGACCTCAATCCTACGGTGTCCGCGAGCATTAACACTCGCCTTCAAATTTTTCAAGAGTATTTCTCCGCACGTGCATCTTGGCGTTTTCGCGCCAAGGCCCAATTGGGTCTGCTGGAAACTTGCGCGCGAAACCGTCCGAGCGTTAACAATGGGCGCGAAGAGGCAAAACTATACCTATAGACGGCAACTAATGAATCGTTAATTGACCAAAGCATTGTAATGTTATAGCGCTACGACTGCGCGAAGTGTCGCGTATCTATAAAGCGAGCGCGAATTGTTGATTCGAACCGAGCCGCGCCATAGATACCTACGACTTGATTCATGCCGTTCAATATTTTCGAATGTTTCGAATTTTTCTTTCCCCCAACAGCACACCTGTGCACGTCCAAGATTTTTGACGGACGATATCCGTATACGAGCGTGCAAATGCGGCGTTGCTCTTTTCTCACCGCTATTCAAATTAGACGGCTCTCGAAACGAACGACGTGTTTGAGTTGAAATAACTCGTCGACTCGAACGAAAAGAAAACGCGATTCGCCGCAGTCCGGAATTATTCAATATTATTTCGTGCGCGTTAGCGCAGCCGACAAAAACTCCGCGAAGCGCATGCACGCTCAGTGAGATTTTTTTTTTTTTTTTTTTTTTTTTTTTTTTTCGCGATAATGACGTTGATTATTCCGATGGACGTATCACGGTTCTAGACCGCAATGCAACCGAGCAAAAAGTTCTGCAAGCTACTGTGCCGATGTGCCACGATATTACATTCATTCCGGACGACGTGGGCAATCCAACGACAGTTCAAAATGCGTGGCGAGCGCTCGCGCGTCGACTATCGTTATAGATGGCACACGCAGATTATCCATGCCCGAAAATCCAGAAGTGTCGCATTGTGTGAGCACGGGTTCGCGCAACGTCGTAGCTTTCCGTGTCCTGTTCCTTCATCGCGACTTGTCGCGCCACGATACCTGAAAACTCGAATGCATCCGATTACAATAACATCTCGTAGGAAAGACTATATTACCGGAACGTCCAACGAAATAACAGACTCAATGAACCACGACGTGAGTGAGCAGTGGATCCGCGAATAATAAAGAGAAGAGCAATCATCATGCAGAGCGCGGGTGTGAAACGTACGATATCGCCGGCGGCGATCACGCGTCTGAGATTGCGATCGCGTGCCCCGGCGCGGTCTTATACGCGGAGGCACCAAAGTGTCGGCCGAGCGAGAGCTCGCTCGCACTGTCGATGCGTATTGGGGAAGCTTTTACATAAGCGCGGTCATCTCTCTATCGTGTTTGCCCAGACGATTCGCTCTCAGAGACAGCTCTTTATTGTGCCCGCACGCTCTGATAATGTTAATGATTTCTCAATACGGGGAATCATCGTATCGCGCGAGATGCGCCTCTTCGACGAATTGATTCCGCTGCAAGAGGGAAAAAGAAAAGGATCGTTCGGCTATAATAGACGTTATTGATCGAATGCTTATGAAAATTGAATCCGCTGTACTGGTTTAATATCGGGAAGTCAAAATGAATACAAAATTAATCACTGATATACTTACTTCTGAAAAAAAAGAAGTCGATTCGCGATGAATGTTTTAAGTATCCCAGAAGAAAATCGTCTCTTTTAAGTCAATTCCGCGGCATGGAATAATGAAATAAGCGAACGATGATACCAGAGAGCGTAAGAAAGTTGCAGCGAAGTCGTCCAGTTGTACAAAACAATTTCTGTCACGGCGAGTATGATCGAAAAAAAGAATGTGCTCTATTCTTGATCGCTTGCTAGGCGATGATATATTCATTTTGAAGAAAAATCCAGTTCGAAACGGATCGATGCAGAAGTATTCCGATCCCAAAAACATCAGAATCTCCTCCGAAGCTAAAAACACTTTCTCTCTCTCTCTCTCTCTCTCGCTCTCTGTCGCTCTCCTCAAAACTTCAACACGGGCGTAAATATTCGAACTCGTCTCGTTGCATTTCTCTGGCTTTCTCAGCACCTTTGTATTCGCGTCTTTGTTTTATCTCTTTTCTTCGATTCTTTTTCTCGCTCTCTCTCTCTCTCTCTCTCTCTCTCTCTCTCTCTCTCGGCCGTTCTTCTCTCTACACGCGCGTATACTCTTTTTTTCCTCCGCTCGGGCGAGCCAAAGTCTCTGTAGTACGAGTGGCGAGCGCGCCGAAGCACCGGCAAGCGCGTATGGATAGGCTCGATGTATAAATATAGTAGCTAGATACGCGAGAGAGCACGCCGCTGCCGTATGCGCGCCGAATATATATCGCGCGAAACTCGCACATTTATAACCTCTCTGTCTCTAGGGTGAGCGGGCTCCGCGGCGAAAGGGCTTTTGTGTGCTCGCTGCCCGCGCTGTGCTGGCGCGGCGTTTCGGAGACACGGCCGACCGCGCGGGGATTTCGTTCCTGATGAGCGATGAAAAAGAATCTTTGGAGCTGCGAAAATTGCGCCTTGCCATTTCGGAATTCAGCTGTGCTCGTTATCGCAATCATTTGTTCAGTCATTACGTTCCACCGAGAGACTGTCAATTCCAAGATATTCGCGTAAAAATTGAACTGAAGATACGTCGCATCTTCTCTGACCTAGTAATTATTCGCGCACGGAGTAATTGAAAATCAAAGCTGACGTATAAAAGAAGCTTGAGTACAGTTTCGAGTTGCATTGTTCTAATTTTACATTAAATTGACATTCCCCGGCATGCAAACAATGATTTTAACGCTCTAAAACCAGAGTAATCTCATCGATAACCGAATATTTCGTGCTACCGACTCTCTTTGATTATCGCCACATTTCAACACTGCCCCGTGACAACGACGCAAATGAATAAGCCTTCGTATTGAGAGAAAAATTAAAAAAAAAAACTCGATAGACGGCTTATCAGATCAGATGTGTCCAAGGCAGACTTGAAACTGCTGTTTTGACTGTGGTGCCGCAGGCGTAAAATAATAACGACACGATGTTGCAGCAAAGAAAGCTCGATTGTGAGGCAAAGTAACATGCCGCTATCACTTGGATTTTTCGGTCGCGCGTTTCTTGTTTACGAGAAGAACTCTCTGCCTTGATACTACGTCCGCGTGTCATTATGCAAGAAATAAATTGACTGGAGGTTATTAATAGACCGTCAATATACATACGTATCGCGTCCTCCGACAGTAGCGAGCATTTCTTTTATCGAGCGGGAATTTCGCTGCGGAGCGAGTCGTTCAGTATAGCGTGTCGATATGCGCTTGCACGGGCTTTCAAATAATTGACCAGCTTTTATACCAACGTTCAAATGCATCTACGATCTATAATCTGTCGCGTGCTCGTAGATGATCAATTTTCGATTCCGCGATACATAGCTGTTAGCACTTTGTATACACAGTGTTTGCAGCGGTCACTTCTTACTTTTTCCCGCCAGACTTCAGGGTTACAGGCAAACAAAAACTGTTAATAAAATGACGACAAGGATCCCTAAAGCGACTAAGTACTTCTGTGAACTAATGCTGAAAAAAACGAATTTATTGGAATGATACCTACAGTAATTATATCGAGGAGAAACTTAAACGCGCGATAATAAAATCTGTTACTCTAATCAAACTTGAACCGCGTCAATCGCTGAAAACTGCCAATGAAAAGAAATCGCGGTGAAGTACTTGGCACTCGAGGCAAAAGTCCAATCAAAAGAAAAATCAACGAGTCGCGCGCGAGTCTAAATATCCTCTCTATCAAAGTATGTCATTGAAAAGAAAATCGCCGTAAGCGCGCGCGATAACAATGCCGTGCATTCACAGCGGAGTGGCGTACAACCCGTGCGCAAGTGCATACCGCGCGCGAATGTATAACAAGCAAGAGCCCGCAAGGAAAAAGGAAAACAAAAAAAGCCAGACGCGTTGACGCACGACACTTCAAGTCGATTGCGAAACAAATTCGTCGTGCCGAACAAAAGCTGTCGGGCTGACCCTGCTGCCGTCGAAGCGTGGCTTTGTCCCCCTCCCCCGCCAGCGCGAATAATCGATATATCGTGCATTACGGGATATCCTCTCTGGGTCTCGAGTCGTGTGGACGTCTTACGGTTGACCTAAAAAAAAATGAAATGACTTCGTAAGTGAATGGTTTGAAGTTACTCTCTAAAATGAAAAGAATTTGACTTCTCAGTGAAGAAAGATAGAACCTCAACCTTGACCACTGATTAATCGTACGAGCTTAATTTCAACAAAATTTTGTTTTTTTATTTTATTTACTTATTTATATATTTTGTAACTAATGGACTTTCGATAAGGTGCGGGCGTAGAATAAGGAGTGAGCGCGAACGTGAGAGAAAAACCGGCCGAAAATTCGGGAGCGCGGCGACTGAGAAATTGTGCGAGGCTGATCGCCACCTTGATCCGCTCCTGTTAGGCTTTGTGCTGGTGCGTACTCGTTTCGCGTGGCTGCAAACAAGCGCGCAATCACGAAGTGAACGAGAGATTAATGAAAATCGAGATAAGGTTCCATACTGCGATCGGAGATTAGTAGGTGGTTAGCTGTCGATTTATTTCGTTTATTCAATGACAAAAGAAAAGTTTTTGATCGAGTGATTTGGGCGCGCGCAAACAACACAAGCGATCGCGACGAGCGAGAGAGACAGAGAAGGAAACAAAGCGTACGCGAGGTAGCGCAAGGCGCGAGGCACGCGAAACGGAAAAAGAAAACGCTCGCGAAAATATCCACGTTGGCTTGCCTGGCTCCCGGCATCGTTGTTGCAAACAACGACGAGGGAGAGACTGGATAGGCACGCGCTTGCCGACCTCCTATCAGGAACGGAGCGATCTTGGCCGTTCCATTGAAGGTAGTGAAATGACACGGAATGGACTGTCTCGTCCCAACTGGTCGATGGTTTATCCTCGACCAAAGATGTCGGCAGGACGGTCAAGGGCCGGAAGATCAAGTTTTATGGAGACGACGGTCAAACCGTAGACGTCTTCCTGGAGAGACTTGAAGCCCAAAGGGTTGGTGCCGCCTTAACTGAAGAAGAGAAATTGCTCGACCTACTGGACGTGCTAACGGGCTCGGCGCAAATCTGCTACCTGAACAACAGTAAGGAATGAATTTGCTACAACGATTTCGTGTTAGACGCCAGAGAATGGTACGGCACCAGCATCCAACAGCATCAAAGACCGACGAGAAGGGCTCAGGGTAGGTACCAAGGTCCGGAAGAGTGCATCCGAACGTAATTGACCAAGTTGCAAGCTATGGTCAACAAGCTCCACCCTTTGATGCCAACTTCGGAAAATAATACTCTAAAAATTTAGTTAATATTATGTACAATAATGGTTGAGAAATACGTACACCAATTAATGAATCATAGATATATGCTCGAGTAATAGGCTTATACAGTATAGAATCATGGCCGTTCCTCTCATAATACCTAATAATATCGTTCGATAAAGCTAATGTAATAAAAGATCCTTGCTTAATGCTATGAAGGTAGAAAGGCAACTTAAGAATATATTTCCCTGATATAATGATAGGCTGAATGTTAAATAACGCTAACATACCTATTGACATAATATGCTGCGTAAATATATTGTTAACGAAATCCTTAATTGTTTGACTAGGAGTTCCTTTTAGTCTATTCAATTTTTTGTTCGTACTTATACCTTTTGTGTTTCGCATCTCATTCTTTGGAAATCTACCACTTAGAGCTACACATTGTAATATTCTATTCGATGATACATACTGGGGAACAAATAATTTTGCTTGTCGATGGTAATATTATCTCTTGTAGAGAGAAACTTTTGAAAAAGATCGTAAAAGATGAAATGAACTCTTTATATTTATTTATAAGTATAGGAAGTTTCGAAAACAACATTATTACAATATCTTTATTAAATGTGCAATTTATAAATATACAAAAACACATTGGACAATCAGTGATACACTTTTACTATCAGACACACAGTTCATGTTATATGATAGTGATTCTGGAATAGTAAAACAGATACGACGTAACACTTCCCGAATGTAGAAGCCAGTTAAATTATCACGCAATATCAAGCTTTCAATGTTAATGATCATAGTTCGCGTAATTTGTTATCAATGATACAACGAATATTAAATTCGTAAGTGAAAGGTATACCAGACCAGTATAGATATAAGAAACTTTTACAATTGGACCATCACCACCTTCGTTAGTGTGTGCTCGCTTCAAGGCTAATTGCAAAACATCATTCTGTACTAGTTGTACTTTTGAGTATGACACTCGTTTGCGCAAATCGATGTTGATTATATCATAATTATCATATGTTTTCATCATTTATCATTGGCTCAGTTGTATTATAAATCGGTGCATCCTTTTGTAAAGTGGTTAAGTTCTTGGTTTCGTCCATCCTATTAATATTTTTCGTCAATGGTTTCACGTTAACATTGAAAGAATAATTCTAACTGGCTCATCCCTATGAGAATATTCTCAAGCTCGTTTTCTTCTTCCGACACAATATCGTACCAAAGGTAACATTGGTTAATAACATTGGTTGTCATTTGATTTAATTAAAATCAACAATTTAGCAATCAAAATGTCATAAGATCCATCTTTTATTTCAATTTGTTTAATCTGTTTAAATGTTTTTTTGGTGGTTTACCACTCGGTACGTACTAGGTCCACATCTCTCCATGACCACATAGAGCCCAGCATACGAAGGGGTTAACTTGGAGGCAATTCCTTAGGTAGCAAAAGACAGAATTCGATTTACCTGCCCAATGCTGTGGCCCATCTTAAAAGGCGAGACAGCGCTTATTATCGAATATCTTGGTCTGTCTCTCCTGCTCAACTTTAATTCGCTCTGCTACGTCATCAAACAGGTTAGGCATAAAGCCGAGGTACTCCGTTCAAGATCTTCAGATTTTCCGCCAGTTTCAAGTTCATTATCTTGAGCCAGCTGATCTTACTTCCTGCAATGGGTATTAGGCTGCATCAATTGGCGATCATAATTCAACGTGGCAGGGCTCATCTTGGTTGTGCTATACACTGTTGTATTCAAAGCGAACGTTATCTCCTCCAAGTTTTCATCCTAGTTCTGATAATTTCTTTCTATACGAGAGTTGATCATCGTCTTCAGAATCCGATTATACCTCTCTGTAGGGTTATCCCTCGGGGAATACACCAGTGCCAGGTCATGCTGGATTCCTTGTTTAGACAGGTATTCGTACACCAGCTTGTTATTGAACTCTGTGCCGTCGTCCGACAGGAAAACTTCTGGTGCCCCGAATTGCGTAGTCACGTTACCCGTGGAGCTTCTTCACGATGTTCTTGGCATCCGCAATCGACCCAACGTGTAAACATATCCACGAACACTAGGATATGCTTGTAGCCTCGTGGGCTACGAGAAAATTGCCCCGCAATGTCCCCATCGACTACCTGTTAGGGTTGGTTGACCTTGCGCCTTCCCATTTGCCCATAAGGAGGTCGCTATTCTATTTTGCACTGCTGGCACACCTGGCAATTACGTACATATTGCTGTGCGTCAGTTGCCATGGTCGGCCAGTAGTAAAAAAGCCTAACTCTAGCGTAAGTCTTATTCCGCTTAAGGTGTTGAACCAGGGGTACGTCGTGGCACTTCGTTAATATTTAGTCCCGATACTCCCCCGGGATTAAAAGCTTGCGTATATTTTCTTTTCTTTTCTCTTTCGCTCGCTCGTCGCGGACAACAAGTGCGATCGCTTGTTTTGTTTGCGTGCCCCCAATTCTCTTGGCCAACAACTTTTCTTTTGTCATTGAGTAAACTGAATAAATCGACGCTTCTTATTTTAATTCGATTCACGCTTTATGTTTAGCTAGCTAACCATTTACTAATCTCCGCTCGGAGTATAGAATTTTATTCCGATTTTTATTCATCTCTCGTTTGATTCGTGATTTCGTGCTCGTTTACAGCCACACGAAACGAGTGCGCACCAGCACCCAGCATAACAGGAGCGGATCAAGGCGGCGGTTAGCTTCGCAACGAGGCATGATAATTTTTTGGCATTAAATAATTATTTACGTAACTCACGGAAACAAATTTTAGAAAGAAACATTTCTTTTTAATTTTCTTTTATTCATATTGTAAGTAATTACTCATTGAAGAGTATATAAAGCTAATCATATTTTACCCTAATTTGAAGTTTCATTATTTTTAATATTTTTTGGAAATACTTGTAATTTTGATATTGCAATTTGGTATTTATTACGTATTAGTAAGTATAATTTAATTATTTACAAATGAATAAAATCGTTCTGCAACTAGACAAGGTCTAAACAATGAATTTAGGTAGAGCGAACTAAAACCTGTAACGTAATATTAGAATGGAATTAAAACGCAAACGTTCACCTGGAAGAAAGAAAAACAAGTAAAACAATGTCAGACAAAACTGCTGATACGCACAAGAAAATATTCAGTCGCAGTCAATGAGCGCGGAGATCGAGAAAAAATGCTGTTTTTTAGCCATCGTCGTCATGATTTTTGCAAGTGGCAAGAACGTTTCCTTATCCGTCTGCATTACTCGCCGGAGAAAAGCTCTCTGGTGCTTACGCAGCAGTCTTCCGAGAGGATGAGGAGAAAGGAAAAATAAAAACGGGCGAGTGCGAAGTTATGTTAGAAGCGGCGACCGCGCTTCGCGAAAGAAAATTGGCGCGATCGGGTGCAAATTTCGCGGCTTCGCTGTCGTCATCCGTTCGGATGACGCTCGTCTCCTCGCGCGGTTTTTAATTAGAGCGCTCTCTGCCCGTCGTAGACGAAACATTGGCGCTCGTTATTCCTTGCAATTAATCTTTTCGGAAAAGCGAGCCGCGAGATAAGCCTCGACTCGGCGTTTCGACAAACAAGCTCGTTACAACAATCCGTCTCGATTTCTAAGAGGAAGCGAACGCGAAGGGCTTTCGCGTACCTTTCTTTATTGCATCCATCAAAAGAGATGCGCATCAATGCACACGCGCGCACATCCTCCTCGTCATCCTGCATCTTTCGAAGATCCAGCAAAGTCATCTCTGCCATTGAAGTATACGACCTACGGCTGTACGTATCAGCAAGCTGCTATATATAAGATTTGTTCGCCTCTGCGGTATTTCAAGTTGTGCGCCGTGACTCGCCTACGCAATCCATTAACGTGCACAAGCGCGCGCCGCTGCCGCCTGATTTTTTCTTATGCAAAGCTGTCGCATATTGTTTTCCAAGCAGCTCTGCAAAAAGAAGAACGTCATCGTCATCATCATCAGTAACGACCGAATGCTTATCGCTGTCCGTCGCCTGACATCGTTCTTCTTTTTTTCTTTCTCTCTTTTCCCCCATTCGCCCGAGTGCGAAAGCTCCATCGGAAGATTCTTGCCTCGCATCGGCCGCGCGCAAATAAGCATGTATACAAACAAACTCGTATTATTAATCATCCTCTTCCTCGGTTCTTGCTCGTTCGTTGCAACGCGCGAGCGACGACGCCGACGTTGAATAATGCAGCGCATTGGTAATTACGCGCTCGCCCGATGACACGCGCGCCCGTCGACGAAAAGAAAAAAATTTTTCCTTATCGCTATCGCCATGGTGCGCTGTTACAGCTGCGCGGAAGAAAATTCCTCGCGGTCGCGGCCTATTGTCTCGGCTCGGATATTTCGCGCGCGCAAGACCGAGGCTTTTGTGCGCGCGGGCTTTTTTCCTTTTATTTTCGTTTATTATACGCCGCATTCCCCGCGCGGGCAAAAATCCGACGCGCGGCTATTGTCTATTTGCGTTATGGGACGTTAAGGCTCACTACGGGAAGCTCGCGCTTGTGCAACAATCGAATCGAAAGTGCGTCACTTATTTCCCAAGGCGGACTGTATTCCCTTTGAATGAACGCTAGCACAAATTTCTTGCTGGCGAGGACGATCGCTGTGCCCGATTCCCCCGACTCATCAACGAATGACAAAATCGACGAAAGTCAAACAACGAGCGTGTACGTGCGCGGCTTTATGAGCAAACGAAAATAACGTGTATATATACGCATACCGTTTCGCAATAATTATTCATATCAAGCCCGGGGAGCGTGAAAAGTTTAGTCTTCCGATAAGGCGACGAGAGAGAAGTCTTTAATTTAATAAGGATAAAATACTGATTGCGATTGTTTCTCATAATTAATGATAGCAGAGCCGTTTCGCGACTTATGACGCACGAGCGAGTTCATGAAAAAAACGGCTTATCGCAAAGTCGGCATATACCACGAGATTTCATTGCTTGGGCGCGATTATGCCTTTATTCGAAGATGTAACGTCTTAGAAGCGCCAATGGTTTTACGTAAGTTTCCACGTAGTTCAAGCACGATGCATTGCACTGTGCATGGAATTTTACTAAATCTCACGTCAAAGGCCAATGCGTGCATATACGAAAATGACAATTCGCGTAGAAAATCGTGATTAAACAATTCCCCCTCCCCGCTCCACATAGAAAAACAAGAAACTCTTGCGAGCTTACCGTACGGAAGCATTAATGTTTTTCTCCCCCGCGCAAGTGAAAAAGAGAAAGAGGAAAGGATTTTGCTTTTCACAGAAGCGCACCTGAAAAACGTGCAATCCCTCGAGCTGCTTGGCTGAAAAGCCTAAAAATAGAAATATCTCTAGGGCTTGGGCCGTTGAAAAAAAAATTAATAAGGAAAGAGGCGCTGCTGCCACTCGCAAGCGCCTGAAAGAGAGACAGAGAGAGAGAGAGGGAGGAGGAAAAAATCCCGCTGGCCTCCCCCGAGAACGAGCAAGCGAGTGCAACGCACAGTGAATACGCATGAGCTCGCTACGCTCTCTCGAGTACTCGGGGCAATCGTTAATACGACTTGACTTTTTTCTCTCTCTAATGGGCGCTTAACCGGCTTCAAGTGTCTACGCGCGCCCTCGCCCCCGTGTTTGCACGCGAGACCATTTTTGCCAGCAACAGCTTTATTGTTACTGGGGCGACGGACTTTTGAGTGGCGCGCGAGTGTTGGCTGTTGATTGAGATGCGAACCCCGGTCGTTTGCATCCTACTTGCATTTTTAGGTCCATCCCTCGAGCGCTGTCTGGCCGCGCCTAACAATGCCGTGCGGATGCTGCCGCGAATGCCTCGTCGTTTACTTTTACAAGGGGATTCCTTGTAAAAGTCCAAGATTGATGCAGATTATATGCGGCCTGTTATTGAAACTCGCTGCGGGAGCGCTCTTTTCGGCTATTCATCTAGGACAACTATGGTACAGAATGCCAAGCTTTTTCATATCGCCATCGACCATTCAACCACATTTTTATCTTATTATATCTTGGTTCGTTAATTCCATTCAAACTCATCACTTTTTTAAGTAAACCATAGTCACTCAAGTCTGAGCTGTCCAAAACTAGGTTAAAAGTCAGTTGCGAACGTGCGATCAGCATATAGTCATATAGCGTAGAAACGAACGTCTTCGACCGATTAAGCTCGTCGATCGGAGACAAGAGCTTGGAAAACCGCTCGAACGCTCCGCATTTATTTTCCTAGCACAGCCGAAACTGTTTTGTGACCTACTAAAAGTCTAGGCATCAGTGGGAGCGAGCAGCCAAGTATTCGAGGCTCATCGTTCGGCCGGAGTACCGAGAATGAAATAATTATGCGCGTGAGGACGTAGCAGCGAAAGGCCCCAAAAGGATACGTGCACGAGAAGACGCGAGGGCCGACATTTTTCGTCTTTTCCTTGTTGCGCACATCGCGCTTCTCGTCTGATGTGCGACGCGTCGCTCGTTAAACCGAGACAGACGCCGCCTCGCGTCACTTTTTCATCGCAGACGTTTTGACACGCACACACGACGAGGCGGAAAAAATGAGGCGAGAGCGCGGCTCGGAAAAAAAAAGAAAGAAAGAAAGAAAGAAAGAAAGAGAATGTAAGAAAAAAAAGCAAAAGCGTCTAGACACATTAATCCACGTGAGTCGACTGACTGGCGCGTCGCGTAAAAACCTAATCAGACACTATACTGCCAGTAGTAGCGCGAGCAGATAATAAAGTTAAAAAGGAAAAATAAGAGCAAGCGGCACGGCAATTGAATTAAGTAAAAAGCACGCCGCGGCATATTTTCGTGCGGCCGCAGACAGACGCGGCGTAATCGTAAAAGCCAACAGGCGGAGGAGATAGCCCCACTTATGTTGTCGCGCGCGCGGCATTATCAGCGAAACGACGCAGTCATCGCCTCCGCGCTTCAAGGCCCCTCGGCCGAGGCTGCCGTCGCGCCGCCGCCGTTTTTTTTTTTTTTTCTCGCTCCTCGCGCGCAGCCGTGCTCTTACCGCCCGAAAATTATTACATCTGTCTGGCAATCATTGCGCACTCCTCCCACCGAAAGACCGCGGTTTATTGGTCGTCGACGACGACCAAATTATTATCGCCTCCCTCCATTGGAAAGCGCTGCTTCTTTCTGCTGTTTGTTTACCTCGCCTGAACTACCGCTCTCTGCTGTTGTGTCTATAATCGTCTCTCTCGCCGAATGGCTGATATAAAAAATCATGAATAATGACGTCGCGGAGGAAATCTGTCTGTGGGGTATTGGAAGCACGTGACATTGTAGTGTGTGCGAAGCGCGTCTTACTTTTTTTCTACACCTTTTCGTGGAATATTTTTGGCTGCCTGTGTTGTCGACTATGGAATTTACACCGATTTTTAATTCAGATTGTTTGTCTCTCAATAATATAATTAGAGCGTTAATGCATTTCAAATCATATATAAGGTACGCTCGAAATTAGGATGGCCATATGAAGGGATTTTTTTTACCCGGCATTCTCAGAATATATTTCTTTTGATATTTCCATTTTCGTATTATATTGAAATATTTTTAGCTCGATGTAATTACTTTCGATTGGTTTTCCTTACGCAGATCGGGATAATTTTGATGTATGGCAAATGATTCAATTAAAGGTTGATAGAATGATAAAAACTAAATAAATAAATCTAGATTCGACAACTACATATTCTGATTACGAATTAATCACGTTGGAAAATACTCTTTACTGCCAATTTGTTTGACAAATTTTCTTCAAAGTCAAATCTTTGAATTATTGATATTCATCCTTTTAATATACCTTTTGTTAACGCAAATGTAACACGTTTCAAAAAATATACTGCTGCTAGACGAGATTCACGTGGTTTAACGTTATTTTCTCTAATTTTATCTCGAACACATACTTATAATTACAGAAATATTTCATACTTCGACCAATAGTTCGCCTAACCTCGTTTTAAATATCAATGTCACGTTGAAAACTGCTACAATTTTCTACTGTTAAACTCAATAAAAATACAACCATTCATTAACTTAAAATTTATTGTAAATACATTAGCTCATCGTCACTCTGGATGTTTACGATCCTCTCTATAAATCATGCCCGCAGCTTCCAATCAGCGCTGACTAAAAATATCCACAGCAAAGGATAAAGAAGCACATTGACTCGTCACATGTGTTCAATTTCCGCGAGACATTATGCAGTAGCTTAAACACTTCATCATCATCATCGTCGTCGTCGTCGTCGTCGTCGTCGTCGTCGTCGTCGTCGTCGTCGTCGTCGTCGTCGTCGTCGTTGCTGGGGATTCGTGTCCACGCGGACGTCTGGCGCAAGAAACTTTCATCGAACGAATCTCACGGATCTTTTGGGTCGTCTACCTCTGAAATGCACACGAGTCCAGTCGGCACGTAATTCGCTCTGATAAGCGCACACCGCGAAATGCTTGCGACGACGTGTGAGCAGATAAACTCACCAAGATTGTACCGTCTAGCCGCAATTCTCGCTCTTGTTTTCTTCATTTGTACATTCGCGAGCCTCCCCCGTAACCCACGGTTAACGTACGCTTCCAGTCCCGGTTTTCTATGCAAAAAGGAAAATAAGTGTTCGCCTGGCATAGTAGAGAAACTTAATCGACCCCTTGCCGTTTATCGTCCTATCATTCGTGATCTGTAAGAATGTCTCTGCTGGCGTGTCACAGCAACGCCGTTCGCAAGACGCTTTCCCGTTATCTCGTGCACTTTGTCGCTGCGCCAGGCACGAGCGTGTCGCGGACTCTCGAAATAAGCAGTGCGCGCGACGACGATAAGCGCCGCGAGAAAGAGTCGGCGCGCTCTGAATAAATATTAACTGTTTTCTCAGAATAAACCTCGCCGCGATAACGAGAGTCTGCCACGACGGCGCGAAACCAGTTTTTCCGCGCGACCAACACGCGTACACGTCGTGGTGACTCACGTGTGCTCGCGCGCGCATATTTACGAAATCGTCTGCCGCCACGGCGGAAATGCAAATATTTGATAATGTGACGTTTCGAAAATACGGAGAGAAGAAAAGGCGCGTGGGTTCCCCGACTGCGCGCATATAACAAGAATAATACTTGTTTTTATCGTCTGCGGCTATTTTTCGCGTAATGCGCGAGAGATGCCCCACCGAGATAATGCTCATGCCGCCGCCACCGCCGCCGCCGCCGCCGCCGCCGCCACGGAAGCTTTTATCGCAGCTGCTGGCCACCGCTGGTCAGCGCGATAACGCGCGCGCCGTCGAGGCCTCTCGACGGCGGCGGCTGCGACCCTGTCTCTGCCATGAGCTTTTCTTTTTCTCACCTTTGCGGAGAAAACCGCGGAAACTGCCTTTTCTTCGTCCTTCTGATGCGACGAGCTTCATTGTTTGCTTGCTTCCCATCTGTGGCTTAGCCGAAGTGTAATGTATTTGTTGTGAGTACGCCGAATTGCGCCTAACTTTTCGCTCAAACACGTGTATCTGTAAGTCTCTTTGAACAATGATAAAACTATTCTTATAGACTTATTTTAATCGTCGAAATCATTGAGTAAGAAGTTGAAGATAAAACTTCTTTATTTAGCTAGTGAAAAGTGTTACGATTGAAGAATAAATGGTGCGCCAAACATCTGATACAAATTGAATCGCAAGTCAAGAAATATTGTAGATCCTCTGGATTCACACAGAAGCACTTTCAATTTTCATCGACAGCTCAAAACTTTTTTTCAGATTCAACTGACGAAAAAAAGTTACTTTTTTCCAAGTCAAATGAACTTCATGGTACGCAAACAGAAGACAGTTGTATACATGAAATATTTATACAATGCCTGCTTGTGGACTTCGCGAGCTGGAAGTTTGGATCTTCACTTTGCTCTACCTCTTTGCTTAACTTCTTTGTACATATACATACGGAGAAGAAAATTACCAATACCACGCGGTGATCGCATTCATTATTGAAATGGTTTATTTACAGCATTTATCAGCATAAGCCTTTTCTGTGCGAATAAATGAATGTCAAGCCGATTTATATTTGGAACGCGCGGCAAAAAGAAGAGAACGCACATGTCTATTCCCGCGAAAACAGCAGAGCAACCGACAGTGCGCGCGCGCGTGTTTGTGTGTGTGAGAGGTCTCTCTAATAACCAACACGACAGGCACATGGCGCTTGCGTCGGGGCAAAAATACAAACTCGCGGCATTCGTCGCTTTCAGGCCGCACAGTTGCATGCGCGGGCAGCGGCGAGAGATGAGAGTGGCTGGAATAAAAGAATAAAAGCTCCCCTTTTCTCTCGCTGCATACGCGCGCGACGGCAAAAAAGTCGGTCGCTACTTGCACCGTTTAATAAGCGCCAGTGCCGCGATCTCACACGGGAAAGAGAGAGAATGCGCGCACGCCCTCTCGGCCCACTTTCCCGCGTGTCCGCGAAAAAAGAATTTCCTTCTCGTCCGGCGAGTTTTTCCAATGGGGCACGGGGCAAATGGGGAAAAAAATCGCTTTTTTCTTTTATTTCGTGCACGCGAAAGTTGTTTCATCTCGTCGTACGGTCCGGTGATGTTGATAAAGTGGCGACGGCCGAATAAAAAGTGAAGCCGCGAGCCGCGCGGGAATGTCGCAAATATGAGGAAGTTTTCGGAGAGGCTTGCGAAATTTTTGCGCGCGTGCGAGAGCGAGGCGAAGCCAATCACGACGCACGCGCGCCGACAAATGCGCGCGTCGTCTTCGCGAAGGCACTTTTTATTGTTATCTCGGAGTCGCCTCGCTCTCTCCGCGGCGGCGATGGTGTGAATAACGCCAACGGTATTTTCGGTGGAACTGATCGTACAGCAGCGGCCACACACGCGCGCAAGCGCGCGCGCGCAAGGAGGAGTGAGAGAGTGAGAGAGAAACCGCGTGCAACTGAACTACTGCCTCGGGTCAACTATTTTTGGCAATAGTGGACACTAGATGCTTATTCTTAACGTTGACCGATTGTTACGGACAACCAACGGAAATAAGAGAAACCAATGTTGAAAAATGTTTGCTAATTGAAATGCCGGCTAGCGGTGAAATAAATGGAAATTGAAAATGCTTTCCGATGCGACGACTTGCAACTTCGCCCGTACGATCTTTGGGAGGGGATGATTCGCGAGACAGCGAATGTCCATCGACACGCGCTCTTTAATTTTTTCGTACGACAGCGGCGGAACGAAAAGGATCCCGGAGGAAGCAGCGAATCGAATCAGTAACCGGTTGAGTCGTCTTCGATGCATTCGACGCGAAATTTAAATTGGAATTGTTGCTGCGACGTCGGCGACCGTGGCAGGGCTGCTCGTCACAGCCACGCTGACGAGCCCGACGAGCAGACGTGAAACAAAACGCTCGACTCGCCCGTACTAGTTAGTTCAGAAGTCTGCGACATTTACTATTATTTGCAACGTAATTGCTGCTCCACGAACTGACGCGCGAGCGACAATTGATTTTCACTCGATGAGCCTTCTTAGGCCGATAGGCAAACAATACGAGTGTTTACCCCAAGCGAATAAAGTACATGAATCTGCATTGTTCGTTGATTTCAGAGCAACGAATGCAAAGAAATATTTGCTCCGCGAGTCGCGCAGTTTTGCCGCACATCTCAGAGTCTGCCGTGCGCGCTATGTGTCACCTCATTTCCGAGGTCAATTAGATCAAATGAAAAAAAATTGGCGACTGCGTTTTTCCGTCGTCTTCGCATCCCAAACATTCATTTACAACACGCGTCCATTCTACACAAAGCTCCGCGCCAATTTGGCTATTATTCCTCCCACGTGTCAAGAAAAACACGCCATTCGAATGCCGAAAAGACAAGAGAAATCAAATCTGCCCCACACTCTCGGTCTGTCTCTCTCTCTCTCTCTCTCTCTCTCTCTCTCTCTCTCTCTTATACACTTCGCGTCGCCGTTCGAGAACGAAAACCCGCAGAGCTCGCAAAAACGAGTAGTACACGTTATATTAGCTTGAGTACACACGCACACGCTTATTCACACAAACACACACACACGTGTAGAGCGTAGCAGTGAGACAGCAGCGAACGAGGAAGAAGGGAAAGCCTGGCTCGCTCGACAGAGATGATGCGCGCGCGAGTTCGTTGGCACGAGAAACAGCAGAGTCTCCAGGCGTGCACGTAATGATATAGATATATTCATCGAGTGCGCGCGCGCGAGCGCGAGAGAGCGAGCGAGAGGGGGGGGGGAGAAAGGCAGCGAGGAAGGTGGCTGTCTTTCTCTCTCTCTCTCTCTCTTCGCTCGGTACGGGCTATTACCGGCCCTTCGTCCCAGTGACAATGCCGAGTTAAGATCCTTTGTGCGCGCCAGGACCTGCGTGCCTCGCACGCTAATGCCCCGGCTAAACCGTCAGCGCGGGCCGCGCGCGAGCCGCCTTTTTTGCCGTTCTCGCTCTGCTATTTTTAGACGACTCCGCAGAAATGAATATTATCGATCCACCGAACCAAGTTTCGACATCCGGCGGCGCTCCGCCGTGCACGCCCTGTGAATTATCCGGGGCGGCGTGAATTTTTCAATTTGGAAACTGCTTCGGGCTGACCGCGCGCGTCGGAACTGTGCCGGTTCGCGATTGAGAACGGGCATCGCATTCGCCTGGAATAATTCAACGCGCCGTCTAAATTATCGACCAAATCGCACGTTTCGATCCGTCTGTTTGGCACTCGAGGCTGCGCGAGCGGCGGATAGCTTATCGAACAGCCGCGGCCTCGTTTAATTAGCCGGGGATTCCGCGTCTCTCTCTTTCTCTCTCTCTCTCTCTTTCTGGTTGCGCTCGCGCTCGAAAAATATAGCGAGACAAAGCGCGAACGCGCGGGAAGAAGCTTCAAATTTGAAGTAGCTTTTCTCTCGCGCCGCACTTGCCGATGACAATTGTACGTACGTATTCCGTCGGCGCGAGCGGCTTTGTCGCCAGTATATTCCTCTCTCTCTCTCTCTCTCTCTCTCTCTCTCTCTCTGTCTTTTCAAGACTGACGAGGATAAACAGTCGCAATAAAGCAAAGAGAGCGATGTTTCGCGGAGGAGGAGTCTTCTTATCTTGTTCCTATACGCGTGCGTTTGCATTACAGATAGGTATCGATCATCTTCACTTTTCTCTTTCTCTCTCTGCCATCTTCTGCGCAAATAATATTTTTATCGGCTTGTTTGCCTGCCACTCTTGGTCTCTCTCCTATCCCAAGCGTCGCCGCGCCATGATGTATCTGCGTTTATATAACATACACAGCTTTTTCCATTGACAGAAACTCGTGGGTTTTGCCCGAAGAATGAAGCTCGATCGATCCTTTTCATTCATGAAAATTGTAGCCTTCATCTTCCTCCAATTGGGTTTCTCCCGGCAATGGTACTGCAAGCGTAACAAGTTTATCGCCGAAGCGTCGGGAAAAGTAAGCGTAAAGAGGAAAGAGACCGTCTGAGCGCGTTGGTGTGCTACGTCGCAGCGACAAGTATACTCGTATAAAAGTTAACTGGCGAGAGAGCTATGAAGCGATATCGATCGGACGACTGCGGCTGACCGCCGGGGGAAATCGCTTTTAGCCGCGCGCGCGCGCGCGCTCATTCATTGCAAATTGATGTTTTTAATTGACGTCCGCGAGCGATTCGCCAAAGAAAAAGGAAGCGGTCGGCGCGGCCGACGATAAAATGCCGACTGGACGGGCCGTAAAACGGCGACGCGTGGGCGAGACGACGCCCGACGTGGCCCACGCGCCACGACTCCTTCGGCTCGGTTCCCTGAACGTTTCGTAAAATGCGCGGCGAAAAGGAGTGCGCGGAATAATTTAATAGGGTCGAGTGTCGTATACGAGCCCCAGTGCAGCAGCCAGCTGCCTCAAGTGCGAGCTTTCGCGCGAGATGTTGTTTTAACACACTTCTTGGAAGAGATTCTCATTGAGGATCTGCTGAATGCTAGATAGGTAACAGACGCGCGCACGAGGGAAGGATGACACTCGTTGATCGTCTTTTATAAATATCGAGACTCGCGCGATAAAAGTCTCTTCAATGTATTGTGATATGGAAACTGTACGCACAGCTTTTTTCTCTTTTTCTATTTGCCTTATCGACTCGAAGACTGAATGTCGTAATGTCGATTCGAGTTTAATTTTAACGGCCGATGATAAAGAGAAGGTCGATTGAGTGCAATTTCGAGCACTTGAACGTTTTATTTTATCGCGGCTGCACAAAAACACTTGAATTATCATTTATCAGTTGCGACCTGCGTCAAATATTACCTTAATCGACGACATCGCCTTTCAAATTCAGAAAGCAAACAAGCCTCTCGCTATCATGCCACTTACGAGCTTGCTTTTAATCTAAGCAAAATGGTTTAGATTTTATTTCATGAAAACCAAGCAAAGTCCTCAGCGAAATTCGACGACGGTAGCTCACAGAGACACATTACCGCAACCAAACAGTTCAACACACGTCGAATTTTAGTAGCTTCTTGCAAATTAAAAGTTAACAAATTTGCGTATGTGCGTATAGTTTCATAGCATTTTTAACTAGCTTTAAAGTTACATTCGTTCGATAGTTCTTTTACAAATGGAAACAAACAAAGGGTAGTTTTCATTACTCTTATTTCTTTATTTCTATACTAACTAGGTTTAAAGTAGGTTTTTTTAATAGCAAGAAATCTATTGAACGGATTTGGACCTGTGATGTCTCGTACGAAATGTAATGAAAAATTATATCAATGTATACGCATCATCATACGTACTTCAATATTATTATTAATTTTTGATTTGTAAAAAATAAATAAAAGTCGCATTATCTTGATTAAATATCCCTCGTAAGATGTCGTTATCAAATTTGATTGAAGATTTTTTTATTTCGAATTTCTAGATTGCTTGAACTATCTGATGATACAGACGAATATAAAAATACGACGAGTTAAGGCAAAGAATTTTCATATTGTTGACACCTTTTTATTTTTACGTATAAAAATATCATCAACAATTAAATATGAAATTCTTTTATGTATCTTTTAAGAATTTTCGTAGAATTTAGTTTATTATCCATCTACATTAGTAGCGGTATTGGCTTTCAATGTGAATTTCTAAATAACGTATAAGTACATCATGACAATGAGTTATTTTGTTTGTAAGCATATACTAAAGTTGAATAAAGCCTTGCAAAAAGTTTTCTATGAGTAAAAACATCAACGTATAGGTTTGTGTAATATATATAATATACTACAGAAAGTCAGTTATTTCAGAAATTGCATAAAAAATAATTTATATACGACGTTAATGTGATACTCATATGAATACAAACATCAACATTTGATTTCTGATCTATGATTATTAATATTAAGAAATAATTGATCTAATATTATTCATGTTATGAAAAGATACGAATAGAACTTAATAAATTAATAAATAAATATTAAAATATTATGGCAGTTATTATGTACTTTGAAAAGAATATTGATCTAGCAATTTCTTAGAAATGTTTGAAATATTACCAAATCCCGCCAGAAGTCTTTTTTACCAAGCTAGTCAAGCAGCTACTGCCATCTGTCATGACCGAAGCGAAGTTGACAGTTAAACTCGCCGTCAGTACTTGTTCACTGTACAACCACCTGCACTACCTGCAGTGGCATTAATAAAACTGTTCATACCTAAAGGCTATAGAGAAAGACGAAAGAAGGAGTAGGTTAGAGCGAGACCAAGGTGTGCATCACCGGCTACGAGATAGCGCTTGGGGCGGCATTTGAGTGAGCCACCGTAACACTTTACGTACAAGCATGGCGACTTTGGGGCCAGCGTTGACAACGCGTCTACCTGTGTAACCCTAACATCAGACTATTTTTTTTCTCGCCTTGTGCCTTACCTGTTCTCGATCATTCATTTCTCTCGTTTAGTCGTAGTGTAACTTGCTACGAGAGATTATTTGTGTCACTCGAGGAAAATAAGAAAGTGTGTGAGTGTACGTTCGCGAAAAAGAAAAAGGAGAAGAAAAGGTGTTTCGCGAATGAGTGTTGCGACGACCTGGTGAAGTCGCAGAAGCAGCTAGCCGGCACAACGTGAATATTTCCTGCAGCAGGTGACCGCCGAGGAAGCGAGCGGCACTTTAATGTCCTTGTTTTACAATCAGGAGTCCGGTGAGTCAGAACCTTGGACTGCGCAAGTGAGCGAATGAGCGAGAGAGAGAAAGAGAGAGAGGAGAGTGAATGAGCGAAGCGTATGAACATTGTGTATAAGAGCAGCGGCGATGGCCAATAACTGCAGCTGGCCGCGTCTATGCACTCTCTGCTACATGAATCCCGCCGCGTATAGAGAGAGAAGAGAAGAGGCATAAACGAGGTTAATTGACATCAAAGAGGGGACAATTAGACTTCTCCGGTTAGATTTGGTTCACCGATCCGGGCTCTCTTGGCTTCTCCCTGCTACTTTATTCTTTTTCTTCATCGACTCAGCGCGTTTGCTCGTCAGTCGACGTTTACTCGTCGGGCGTTTCCTAACTCTCAGCAGAGGAACTATTCTGTTGCATTACCGCGCACCACGTGCTGCTTCCTCGTGTGTTTTGATACCGAACGCTCTGGCGCCTGCGCCGCGCTTGCCAACAAGCGCGCCAAAAAAAAAACGAATTTCACGTTTTTGCTTTTGCATAATTTCGGAGTGATTTGTGTTTTTTTTTCCTGCGAATTCAGCGAACTCGCAATGATTATTATGGGACTGCTCAAAGTGCTTTTTCTCGTTTGATTGCCAAATGCAAACATTAATTTTTCAGTCGTATCTTATTTATTGTGTTTCAAACTATTGACAGTGTTGCATAAACTCGCTTTCCATCATCTCGCTCGACTGCATAATGTGCCCGCATGACGAATAGAATAAAAAGAGACAGGAAAAAACTGCGATTGACGAATCGATCAAGTTTGGTAATCGAATAGGTTGTGTATATATACATACATATACATATACATATACATATATGCTAGCACCGGCGCCGAGGATGATGATGGCGCACGCCGGTGGCGCGACCGCCCACTACATGCTACTGCTCAGCAAGTCGCGCAAGAGCGAGTTTTTTTTCCTACAATCGCCAAATGTTCTGCTCGAGATGACCCTCAGGAGGGTCTTCAAGGGTGAGTCTTGTGACGTGTAATCTGGTTATTTTACAGTAGTTATGCGATGGTGCAAATTCATTGGGACGTTCGATTGAAACTATTATTCTATTGATGTGAAAGATTTCGGGCAAAGTGAACATTTTGATTTTGCAATATAATTGTTGGCAGATGCCATTTTAATAATTTTAACTTGTTCAAGTAGAAGTACAAAGTAGGTGAGAGTGTCATTACTGAAAGGAGAAAAAAATGAAACTTGGAGAACTATTCTAGGGTGGGAGTAGCAGAGATAAGAACTTCTTCTAATCAGAGTAGCTAGTAGTTGTGTATCCGTGGGTAGTGTGTGAGAAAGAGTGCGCGGAAAACCACAGCATCGTAGTGTTAGTCTCAGTCTACGAGCCGGAAGGGCGGGGGGGGGGGGGTCAAGACGGCTTCGTGGGAGTTGGGAGTAACGAGTTCCACACAATTGCATTTTATGTATTTTCAGCTGCTGATCACGAATTTTGATGACGGGTAGTTTAAAAATTAACAAGATTATCTACAAGTTGATTGCTCAAATGGTTAATAATTAGTATAATTGTAATTTGATTGCTTATACAGTTAATAATGAGAAAAATGTTTTATAAAACATGAGATTGTGCGTAAGAACAGCAGCGATGGCCAATAAGCGCAGCTCGCACTTTGCACTGTAGTTATGCACTCTGGTGCATGAATCCAGCCACGTAGAGAGAGAGAGAGAGAGAGAGAGAGAGAGAGAGAGAGAGAGAGAGAGAGAGAGAGAGAGAGAGAGAGAGAGAGAAAAGAGGTATAAAGTATAAGTAAAAAGTATGTGAGAGTGTCTATTTGACTTGAATAGTTTCACCGACCGTCTACCTTGCTCATTCGCGATCGTCCTGGCTATGCCGTATTATTATTTGAATCTCAATATTTCAAGTTCTATCCAGCAGTTTTCAATTCTGAAAGAACCAGTGCATTCGTTATTAGATAGTATATGCATGGCATACTTGCGAATTTCGCTAAGACGATTAATGAATATTTTGTGTTCATTTAAACATTTAACTTATTTATAATTAATTACCTATCCATTAGAATATTAAGGGAGATCCAACATTGAAGCATTGAAACTTTCTATTTCCTTGCGAATCAAATTGCAATTGTCGCATTTTTACGATCCAAGTATTGTTCAATTTATTTTTCAATAAGCTTTACAGCGAAATGAATGAACGTTTATTGCGAGTAAATCTTAATTTGAGTAAAAGTATAAGAAATATTTGATGAAGTGATAGGAGGGCGAATACGGTCATAAGAAAGGGTAGCCTAATTTTAAAGGGTTAAGCGACTGTGCCTGCTCGCGCGGAATCGAGAGAGTACAGTTGGTCTGGCTAGTCAGGAAGGTAAGAAAACTCCTAATCTCTGGCTTAACTCTAGCCCATACAATTTTATAGAGTTTATATTAGACAGTGCAAGTACACAAAGTGTAAAGATAGAAGCAAGTTAAAGATGGTAAGAGTGGAGGTACGCCCTCAAAATTCTAACAGCAGGCCTATGGGGGAGGGAGACCCGTCTGCGTGACGACTAACCAAGTTCCTTATATATTTGTATTTGCGTGCTCCTGCAAGAATCAAGTTCTAGCTTTTAATCAATTGTAATAATAATAATTTGCGTGTTGATTCCCTAACTACGTAAGTAAGTTTATTACAATACCCCTTACTCTAGCTACTCAAATATCACACATTGGGAACTCGTGAAAGCGCTGAAGAACGCGTGTAAAACAATGTCATTTTCGTGATCGAACGTTTGGGAGAACATTTAACGATCTAGAAAACTTCTAGGTGCATAAATTGTACGTTCGAATGTGAGTCAGTAAAATTAGCTTAATTGATTAATAGTGTCACGTCGATCAATTTGTTTATGTCGTGTGCGCCTTTTCTGGTAGACGAAAAGTGGAAGGGTTTTATGGTTAGGGAGCTTGCTTAAGATATTAGAAAGAAAAAAGACGAAAATTCGTGATAACAGCCAGTAAAGGACAGAGTTGTCAATATTTGGTTGACAGACCGTAAAGAGACCATTAACAATCAGCATTGAGAGACTGCCTATAGCATTCGAGGAAGCAATAAAGAAGCGCAGTGAATATGTGTCTGCAGAGAGACAATGAGCGACAGCGTGATAGACGGTAACTAACCTCGATAAAAATCGAGGATGAGCGAGCCAAGGTCGCCGTAGCAAATCCAGCCAGAATAGGAAGCGAAAAACTCGGTTGTACAGGAACAACGATAGAAGTTTGTGCGCAATTATGCCAACAATCGCTCACCCGTCAATATTGATGCTCAAGGATCTTCGGAAGCAACTCGCGAAGGAGAGTGCGGCTCGTGGCAGCATGCCGAAAATACTAGGGTAGCGCTTCGAGGTGCACGGTCCAGGCAGAGATCAAAAGGGACATCGCTAAAGTCGCGCACGGTCGTGTGGTTTATCGTTGGGTTAATCCTAGCGACCACGTTTGGAACCCTGTTGGTCTAGCAAAGAAAGGGGTGGGCGATGGCCAAGCTGCGCTTACGGGGGAACAGCGAGTTAGGGACCGTCCACGTGCTACCCCGCACCACAAGGTCTACCCTGTCCAAATTGTCTGTGCGTACGCCGTCTTTGCGATTCCGTGGTCATGGAAGAGTTCAGAAATCAGTGCGAGTATTGCGTCTACATGTGGAATCTATGGAATAGGTATTTCCGCGTTACTCGCATTGGTTACTGAACTCTCCTATGACCATAAAATTGTAAAGATGGCGTACCCATAGAAACTTTAAACGGGGTAGACCTCGGGGTACGGAGTAGGAGTGCGGGGTAGCATGTGGCCAGTCTCTTGGGCGGAGAGCGGGAACGATACGTGAATAGCAGCTGGAGAATCTTTTTCTATTGCATCTTCATTTTTCTACGCGATGAGTCATTCGATTTATGTTTCTACTTCACGTAGCTCAAATGAATATTTTTGTCTCTTTTTTTTTTTATTCATAACATAAATTTTGAAATAAATATGCTTGTACCAAAAACATCATTAATGAATACATTCAAATACTATATCGACGGGATTAATAAACATGCAAATTATTTTAGGGATATACCTTGCGGGGATAACAGACAAATATTGCTTTTAAGAAGGGAGCGGCAAGAAAACTGATCCATTACTCCGGTTTTGAGTTTGCTTTATATACTGACCAACCAGACTCAAATCAAGTTTGGTTAAACTAGGTAAATTTTTATGATTGAAAAGTGAAAATCATTATCACAAAAATAGGCACACGCTCGTTAATCCCGTAGATATAGAATTTGAGATGTATCCGTTAATGATGTACTGGGTTCATGCATGTTTGTTTTAAAATTTAGTTTTTTCAGGGAATTTGAAACGAGAAGTGAAAATGTAAAATAAAATACTCGTCGAGTATGGAAGCGAAGGTATAGTAGATAACGGTCGCAGCTATCTGCTGCTCCCCCCTGTCCCTCTAACTCGCTGTTGCCCCACAGTCGCAACTTGTCCACCATCAGCCTTTTTATCTTTTTGCCAGATGGGCAGGTTCCTAGCGTGTCCGCTAGGATCGCTCCAACGAGAGTCTCTCTCTTAATCTATGGTTCAGCAGCTGCAAAGCCAAACGCAGGAGCTGAGAAGCCAGAATCAGGCGCGTTAGCAAGGGAATACCAGACTAATCCTGACTGCTCAAATTCTCAGGAACGCAATTGCTAGTTATTCCAATCCTACAATTTTTTTATTTCAGTAGCTAGCAGCTTGATTGTATGTTTGTTCGAAAATGCGTTTTTAAATACGAACATCAAACCAAGTGATAATTTTATGAAGGAAAAAGGAGGTACGTGTTGCAAAAATAAAACATATCTCCTCGACCTTAATTACAAGTGTCAGCAAACAAATGCATATAGGCAGCGCTTGTAAAAAGGAAAAAAAAATTGTCATCCAGCATACGTAAATGTCGCACAAATCAAATTATATAATAGTATATGATAAAATAGCCGGTCCTCTTGACACATTATCAATTCAGGGATATTTCCGTCCCAGTAGCATTTCGAGCGGCGAATTAATTGCACGCGTTAGCAATTCGACCATCTTTCAAAAAAAGATCGGTTGACCCATTTTTTTTTTTATCGCCGTCTCTCATTTTTGGCACTCAGGCAGACACACACGCGCGCGTGCAACATGCAATTCGATTAGTAGATGAGCGTGCTTCGATCGACATACAACGTTCGCGCAAAGCAAGCATCTCCCTTATTGTCTACGAGAATAAAACGCTAACTGTTTTATATGCGATCGCTGTTTGCATTACAGCGAAGCTTTGACGATAATTCGACGTGTCATCTGATAATGTGTAAGTTTATTGTCATTCCTGATGGACATTATCCGTGCAACGAATAAATATTCCGAATCAAAAGAAAAGTCTTCTCATCAGTCACAAGCTGTTAAATTGTTTGACCTCCAACGAATTCAAAATTAAATTCACACTACATGCCTATGTATATATCAATTAACTTTTGGCTCGGCATCGGCTATTAGCAAAGTATATCAGAGGCTCTCTGTTGTTACGCAAAGCAATGTTATATCGTATTAGCAAAGTGCAGGTGGTCCCCGTGAGTGAGAGAATGATGATGAACATGTTGCTTGTCGCTGTTGACTCCCCCTCTCACACGTTGCTGTTGTTATTACAGGCAAGAACGCGCTGCCCCCGCGTGCGAGGATGCCCACGCCGATGATGGAGACAGACGACATCCGTGTTAAAATCGTCTACAATGGGTGAGTTCATGTTTGCACATTCGCTTCACCAAAATCGCGCATACGCTACTGCCGTAGCCAGATAAACTAGCACGTGCACGTAAAGTGATAATTATTTACGTAACTTCGGCAAAATGAAAACTTCGCTGGATTGCGTCTTTTAATTCAAAATGAAACTCGAACCGGCAGTGACGAGCGATGTGTTGTAAAGAAAGTTAACGACTTGTTACTTTTATTAGCGAGCAATTCATGGCGAAATTTGGTTTTCATTTTTTTATGTAGCCACGTGCCTGCGAGATAAATCAAAATTTAGCAAATTGAACATGGTGTATACGTTAGAAAGAAGCCTATTACATCGCTGCCGCTGCTGGCGAAGCTATAAATTATTACGCGATTCGTTTCATTTTCGAGAGAAACGGAATCAAAATTGCAAGAGATATGAAATGATTGAATCACAAATCATCTTCTCTCAAAGAATTTCGGAAGATGACCGCAGTATAAAAAACAGAATGTTCAATTCATCGTAAAGGCATTTTACGACATTCCATCAATTTTTCTGCCAATAAACGTTCCTTTTTTACGAGGTACAGCAGCGAGAGTAATAATAACTTGAAGCCATTCATTGGATTTTCCATGCAATTTGAGTTGGTCGCTCTCGCGAGAAGACAAAGCCGGATGACACTAATGAATAAGAAGTTTCCGACGACGAATTGATCTCCTCCCTTTGTCTCGATCGACTGTCTCCCCGTTATCGATACTATATTAAAAAAGAATCTTTGTTCGTCTCACAGAGAGGTCCAGATAACATACGTGACCGCCGGGATAAGCTTGGACAAGCTTCGTGAGGAGATGCGCGCAATTTGCGGATTTGGCGCGACTGGGCCTGAACAGTTCACCATGAAATGGGTCGACGACGAGGGCGATCCTTGTCGTATAGTCTCGCAGCAAGAGCTCGACGAAGCTCTCCGCATTTACGAATTAGAGAAGGACACGGAAATTACCATTCACGGTGAGTCAAGCATTAATAACAGAACTTGATACCAATGCCATTCGAGTTATTTCATTTTTACTTACTTGTCACTCTCACCTCGCGCTCGCGGTCGACCAAACTGCAGTATTATTTAATATTAAAGTTTCGGGCGTGTGTTGGCGCCGATGCACGTATGTTTTACCTTTTGCCCCCTTTTCAAAGTCAAATTTTGAGTTTGAAGCACGTGCCCGAGCGAAACTCTTACGTCTACACGACCACTCAATTGTGCGCGCAAAACCCAAGCGAACTCGTGTTAACTGCGTATTCAAATATTTCAATATTTATACGCATATTTAAATTTGCAGCTTTTTTTTGCCTTTGTACATGTCATGGCAATGTTTAATCTGAATTTTCGATATCGACGATTTAATGTCGTACTCTCAATCGAAAATGGAGCCGAGGTTAAATTTTGCGAGATAGAAAGCTGTAAGTGAGAGTATAATTCTCAGTGGTACACTAGTCAAATGACGTTATTTATTAGATAGAGACATGCGATTTCGAGCTTCTTTTTTCAGCGTTTGATCGTTCGACATGTCGTCACGTCGAGTCGTCGAAGCGTTTCACCTATTGACATTGTCGCTCTATTTGCAAAGAGAAAGTTCTCGTAGCTTGTCTATGAGCTTCATGTAACTTCATAATCTATTGTGCTCTGTTAAACATTAACAAACTTGGCATACATTCATTGAGTGATATAGTAAAAATCTATGCAATTCATATAAATATGTAGGTCAAAACAAGAATTCTTCCGATATTTCACTCGATTCTAACCAGACGTCGTCATTTCCTAATTTTTCTGTTGAATTAGCTTCAAAATTAAGACGCTCAAAGTTGTCTGATGTAATCACCGTCGTTAAGATTGTATACCCAATTTATCATGCAATTGAACGCACTTTTATAAGTTTTCACTGACGGATGCAATAAATATCGCAGAAAATATAAGCGTCTACAAATTTGAATTAATTTTAGTTTAGCCGAGTACGTTATTCGTAAACTTGTTTTGCAATACGTCGAAGCCATCGATTAGAATTGTGTCGTTAGATTAAAAAAAAACATTTCTCCAGTACGTTTGTGCAAAAATTAATGCAAAATTCAAAAAATAAGTCATATCGTTCAGATATACTGTAAATTCGACATATGCAACTATAATTAACGCGATAACGTTTGATTGGGAAAAAAACCAGCGTTGATGGGGGGGGGGGGGGGGGGGCAAAGTTTGCGCGCGACGAGTTATCGAGAATGTCCATCGTAAAACTGAAATAGGTCAGTTGGAAGAACGAGAGTTATGCACTCGTCGACAGAAATTCATTTTGTCGCACAATGACAAGAAAGAGTTGTGTTATCTTTTATCTCTCTTTCTCTCTCTCTCTCTCTCAAAATAAAGCGAATCAATTCGCAAGCACTTGGTTGGTCCAGTTTACGCAGGTGACCTGAAAATTACATCGTATTACATATAATTAGATCTATTTGGAAGATACGTTCATGTTAAAAATTACTCATGAATTTTTCATCTTAACTGGTATTATTTAGTGCTTATTGTTTTGATGTTT
The DNA here is from genome assembly GCF_024137745.1 of Phymastichus coffea. Lineage (NCBI taxonomy): Eukaryota > Metazoa > Arthropoda > Insecta > Hymenoptera > Eulophidae > Phymastichus > Phymastichus coffea. The sequence goes on along the minus strand of NW_026706842.1, from coordinate 3,668,518 downwards.
TGTTGTTATTTATTACATTATTCGAATCTTTTATACAATTTGAGATTCTACTGGTATATATATACGCATATATATACGCATGAATTAATCATGCTGTTTGGAATACAGTATATCCATCGATATTCGTTGATGAATAAACATAGAATTTGCATCCACTTTTCCATAAAAACCGATAAACTTTTACTTATTTCAAGATATATCGGAAACTTATCCAAAAGCTTAGTTAAACCTACGATTGATAAAATGTACTAAGCTATTATACTATTATGCAATATACTAAACTTCATATATTCAATCGTAGTGGTTATGGCCCTAGTTTTATATTAGTATACATTTAACTCCGTGAGCTTTTTTTCCTTGTTGAAAACACCCGCGAATATTCTTAAATTTTAACGGATTTCATATTCTCCTAATTAGTTTTCGTTATCCGCATGCCTTTTAATTTACCATGTACAGCAATATATTTTTCTCCATTTTATTCGATCCACTTTCTCTTCCAACTAAATTTTAAGACAACAATATTATTGATTTGTACTGACAAAAATATATAACCTCTTGTGTTCTTAAAATGATTTATTAATGGCATATTTTCATTCTTGCAGATTATTATCCATATTAATTATTGATAAATTGAATTTACTGCTGACATATAAATCTTATACTCCTAGATATATAATACAAATATTTCAAAGTATACGAAAATTCAAAATTTCGCGCTCTTTTTTGCAGCAACCAATCATAACGCTGGATATCGGTGACACATAATTTTCTTAACAGAAATATTATAAGCAAAACTTTGATTAAAAATAATAACATCCAACTGAATTTAGTAAAATAATTTTAAGTTTTTAAATTAGATTGTTTTGAAATGCAAATAATTCCATAAATTATTAGCATATACGTTCGAGATGCGCCACAAGAATATATTTCACTCAACAAATAATTCCAATCGTCGAAGCGTGATAACTTTTCTCGAGCCGACAGTCACTATGAGCTTTTCTATTATGTGAAAGTAAACAAAACAATTGTATAATAATAGAAGTGATAAGTACAGTCTCTTACAGCCATGCACATCCTTGAACAAACATCGTTCAGAATCTATACATCCTCCGGTTAATTAAAAAAAGCCCCACGGACGAAGCGGAACAATCGCGCGCTCGACCGCAAGATTAACGTGGAGAAGAGGCCCTCAAGAAAAAGGATCCACGCTCGTTATATACATCGCACCTCCGGGGGCTCTTTCCGGCCAAGGTCGCTCGTGCTATTCTTTTCCGCTCCTCCACGAAGGGGAAAATGCTGTCGTTTATTCGCAAGGAGTAAGCAAATCGATGTGCTGTCGGCTCGAAACAATTTTTTTTTAATTTTACAAAGTCACTTGTACGTGCGATTATCCGGTAATGACAAGTACACGTGGAATCAGCGAAGGATTGGATCCCTTCTACCCACTTGTTTCTATCTTTTTATTGCTCGACCGAATCGCCTTTTCTAGCTCCCCTACTTTTTTTGATTTGCTGCTCCTCTCTGGCTCTTCCTCTCTGATGGAAACCTGAAAAAGTGCCTTAGAGATCGCGGAATAAATGTGCACGAAGAAACGTTTTACTTCAAAAATCCATTGTTACGGATTTATTTCTTGAACGGATCCTCTAGCTTTTCGGTGGCTAATCGAAAATACAGGTTCGAAATAATCTAGCTTGCTGTTAGGCACATTTAGATTGTACTTTCGTTCGACTTGTATTATTTTATTGAGGCTATTATTGATATAATCTATTAATTCAAGTATCTGAATTCATATGCATAGTTCATATTTAAAAATCAGTGCAACTGTTGTTCATCCAATATATATATAAGTGCATAATTTTTTGCGAAGATAAAGAAGAAATATGAAAAGACACTAAATCAAATTGAAAGCTCAGCAGCTGACAGACACTCTCATTGTCCCACGCAGTTCTATGGAACTAGAAATTAAGAAAAGATAGTACTTTTCCCAAGCTAAACAGATTAAAGAAAAGAAAGATTGACTTTCGTATATATAGAAAAGTTTATATGTATATATAGGAATTAAGAGAATTCCCCGACGATCTTGCGGGCGAATACAGTCAAATGCGTTCCGTCGCGTCGCGTTTCACGCATGGGATGAATCTCATGAGTCATTCGCATATAGTGAGTGATCGAGCAGTCTCTTGAAACTAACAATCGACGAGGCTCGTCAGTGATTTTTTTATAGTTATTATAGCTTTGCCGAAAAGTTTTATAGAAGTCTTCATTTACTTTAAATGAAAACGATGCTCCACGGTCGCGGAAGAATACGATATCCGAGAGAGACGGTGTATTGTTAAGTTTTTTCCTCTGTTGGGTTTGCCAATTCAAGTACCCTTTTTATACGTTTGCGAGATGGAAAAATCAAAATTTTACGGTATGAAAAGCTCCTTTCTAGTCGCTTTGAAGCTCCGACAGTCGCAAAAAACGAGCCGCTATTACATATAACAGAAAGGAGGAGGGGGAAGAGAAGAAAGTGCGCACCGAAAATAAAATATTCTTCTTGTATTTTTGCGGTATGACTCCGCGAATTATACGTTATATTCGACTAAAGCTTTTCCGTCGATAAGACCGAGAAGCCGTGAATTTCATTTTTTTTCTGTCTTTTTAAGTCGTTGCGTCTTATATTCCTAACTTGAAAACTCTTTCGTGAAAAGAGTTTTTTTAAACATATTCGAGGTTCCAATATTAATAAAACATGTTGGTAATTCAAGTCATTCACCCATCAGCGATCGATTCATCAGGCTCGAACTACGACGATATTTTTCTTCGTCAACTTTTGAAAGCTCATCTCGCAGAAAAAGGAAACATCGCGTCGAGGGTATAAAGATAAACTATACACAGCTAGAGCAGAGAGAAAGAGAGAGAGAGAGAGTTAGAGTTAGACAAAGATGTCGTTGTTGTCTGCTGCTGCAAAAGTTAACAGAGAAAATAGTTTGGAGGCGCACTCTACGCGCAAATCCCATTGTCATGAGAACGGTGACAAAAAAAAAGAAACAAGCCTTTACAGAGATTAGTCAGACGTGCACGACAGATAGGCGCTATGTAGATTAAAAAAAGAAGACGACAATTGGACCTTAATTAATGAGCTGTTATCTTGAAAAAAGGGCAAACGAATGTTATTGTTTAATCGGCGTCTCTTTTTCTAGGCCGTATAGCCGACGACGACCTCGATTCGCGCGAGCAGAAGTTCTTTGTGAAATGGTTATTCAAAGTTTTCTCTTTCTTAAGAAATGGATCAATTGCTTCATGAATTAATAATATTTATTTAAGATCGTAACAATAATAGTAATAATAACAATAAAAAAATTACACACACATGCACATACACATATTAACAAACGCATATATATCGATTAACTTTTAATACAGCCCTACTTCGTTCCATGTCTAATGTCAGTACGCCTCGTTCACTCCTCGATACACCGCCAATCGCCCAGCTTTGCGAGCTTTCAAAGCTCTTGAATTTATCGTCATCTCTGATCGTCATCTCTGATCGTCATCTCTGCCACCTTGAAACCAACAGGCTGCTTGACCCTCGACAGACGGGTTGGATTCGACAGAGACGGCATTTCTCAGTTCGTTAGATGACATGCGACTGGTCATCGAAAGGCGGCAGGTCACAATTCTGATCCTCTTTGACTTCACGAAGGTCTTCGATACCTTCTCGGACACATTACTCATTCGCAAGCTGAGGGACTTTAATACCGTTGATACCAGATTCAGGTAACTTTAACTACCTAGTGGACACGATCGGTCATCGATGAAAGGAGGTACCATCTTTCACTGGCTGAAAACCTCATCAGTTATTCCCTAAGGCAGCATCCTTGCCTCCCTCTTATTCACCATACGCATCAATGTCCTCCCTGGTGTCCTCCGCTACTTAAGACACATGATATGTGCTGGTGAAACTTAAATCGATATCCATTGTTTCCCTCGAGAGATTCTTGAGAGCACATTATTAGTACGGTGCAGCGGGATGTTGAAGCCGTATTTGATTCGAATTGGCTGACATTCAATCTTGTGAAGACGAAAATTATCATTCGGGGTAGCGAACTCTGCATCTCCTCAATCAACCTCAGTTTATCCCAAAGATTACGATCAATGGTAGCTCAATGGTAGATCACTGTCAGAAGCCTAAACATGACTTTGTCGATTACCCTGCAATGGAAGCAATACACTATCTGTGATACGATCTGAAAGGACCACCGCTCATTGCACTCGTTCAAGTTCTACAGAAAGGCTCTTTCTACCAAATCAAAGAAATATCTCGTCCAGATACTGATTCTGTCACATTTCAACTATGCTTCTATGTCTTCACGGATGTTGATAGGACTCGCCTCGCTGAGCTACGAGTTGTGCACGATGCCTGTACCAGATTCGTGATCGGCTTCATTCCCTTCTGTCCAAGCTATGATCTAGTTACTTATATTTTCTTTCATCAACTGAAACTGGGTTGGCAAACCTTAAGCTCCCACAGGCATCTTGCGCTGGCTAATATCCTTCAAGGTTATATGCACTGGCATTTCCTCTTACTTGTTTGCTAAACATATCTCTGCTCTCAAGGGACATTGTGATATGCAGGTCCGTAAGAAATCCTCGAATTGTTTTCACTTTCGTGCATCCCGGTCTGGAAGCACTCATTCGCCGTACATGATGCTGACTCTTAAATCAGCTATCCGTAACAGTTTTCCATGGACAGTCTTGGTGAGCTTAAATCCTTGCTCTATTTATTTGATTGGAGACTGTACAACTTAAATACTGGTTTGTGTTTGAGTATCTTGTTCACGCCGGCACATTGAAATTCCTTCGTGCAGTGCATCGCCCATTCGATGTGACTGCTTTTACTCATGCCACGGCGTATCTGAGTGATCCCCAATGCTGTCATCGTTACTACTTTCTCAGCAGCGACGATAAGGTTCACCATATGAATGTCAAAGCAAAGCTATAATGCATGTTCAGGATTTTTAGCTGCTGTTTTTCGTTACGAGCTTTTTTCGTCCCCTCGTTTCTACATGTCGTATGCGCCTACGTTCTTCTTATCCTGTGTCTATTCACTTATCTATTTATTTTACTTATTGTTACTTCTGTACTTGTGTACATTAGTCCCCGCCCCGTCATAGCTTTTGTTTGATTATTTGTTTATTGTATTACTTATTATATTCTTGTCTACCTGCATTATATTCGTTTGAAATTTTTGTTAACGGTTTTGTTCTTTTTTATCGTTTCATTGTTTGTGCGTCGTTAAGCTATAATTTATTATTGAGATATTTTTGCCATTGTAACCACACGGGGTTTTACCCCAAGTTTTAAAATAAAAATTAATCTAATCTAATCTCTTGACAAGCTTGATTCCGCCTGTTGCAAAAGTTTTCTTCGTTTCCTCAAACTTGTTGACTTAATTAATCATGCTTTTCTAGATTTCGATACTTGATGCTTTTTTTCTTCTATCCGCAGATAAAGATCAATCGTAGTTAAGAAAAATCGGAATAATTTTCATGTGTATTTTCGATTTTTAACGATCATCCAATCCTTCAATTATATTATTGGATATATCGAAAGTGTTCATCATGCGCGTAAAAATATCTCGGAGTGGTGGAGAAAGCAGAGCGCGGCTCGTTTCTCAATCAATAATCCAATTATAAACTCGGAAAGAGAGAGAGAAAAAAAGAGCCGAACAAGCTCTTGCTCGTTCCTCGTGGAAGGTTAAGCTGATTTTTTTTTTCGAAAATAGAACGCGATTATCAAAATTTGCATGCGGAGAGAAACAAGCGATTAAATTTTTCTTTTTTTTTACACCGTTAAATATGGGGGGAGAGGGGAGGTGCACCTCGTTCAATTAAAGTGAAATCCGATTGGGGGTCGATATAAGCGCTTAAAAGAATGGCGGAACGTCCGAGTGCCCTAGAATTTGGGGATAATGGTCGGCATATCGAAGCCGAAGGAAGAGAAGATGATTGGCTTTGTGCGAGCGATTGACCGTTGCGCAGCCTATTTTTATTTGGTCGGCTGTTTGAGGCGAAGACACAAAGACAATCCGCGACGTACTCCGTCGATGAGAAAGCTTGAAAGCTTGCCGATGCGGCTTTCTCTCGTCGTTTTCCCCAGCTGGCGCATCCACTCAACGAACCTTGCCCAGCAGCAGGGCGAACAATGCAGTCTCCATAACACAATCGCGCCGTGCCGAGACGCAAGTCTAATGGTCTGCTGCTGCTGCTGGTTTTTTGCTGCACACTCGAGCTTGCCTCTCTCGCTAATGCGACTTGGACCCGCCGCCCCGCGTTTGACACGTACCGAGTTCTCTGTCTGTCCTCGTTTCCGTCAGTCCCGTAGTTGTCTCGCTCGGAGGCGCCTCGCCTCTTCTGTCCTCCCCTCAGACATTTGCGGGATTGCTCGCGCCGGCGAGGTTTTCGTCCATGGGCTGCCGCGAGAGCTCTCGCCACAGTGATTTGTCGGGCGTGTTCCTTTGATTTCTGCATCCGGGCAGCGACGCGGTCGGCGCGAGCCTGCTCATACCGAGCGAGCGGATGGTCGCGCGTGCGAGGCGAGCGTTAATCGTCGCTGCGTACGTATCTCAGTGTCGGCGGTGGGCGGGATATAGGGCGTGCGTGTCAGTGCATTTCATTTAGCCTACTTGGCACTTTGACATTTTAGCGCGAGCCAAGTAATCAGCGCGCGACGCGAGAGCGAGAGCAGTCGTCGAGAAACAATAACACTCCTCGTTTGCCACCTCGTTTAGCGCGAGCCTTGAATATTTACACGTCCGCGCTGCGGTCGCCGCTGTTATTCTCCGGATCAATGAGTCAGCGCGTGTGTCATTTTCGAATTTCAATTCTATGGCACCGAGTGTCGGTCGATCAACTGATGCGCAAGTCTCTATACTTGCCAACCCAACTTTTCTTGCGTGGCTGAGCTTGAGAAACTCGCGATACGTTTCTCGAGCAGTAACCGTCTTGTCGTGCTTGTGGCCTTTGTTACTTTAGCAAATACCCACTCTGTGTTTCCAAGCAAACTATATATCTCGTGCGGAACTACGTCATTTTTATAGCCGAGTTTAATGTAAAACTGTAAATAAAATTATCCCTATCCTCGTATGTTTTCAGCGCATAAATGCACACAGCCAATATACAAAGCTTCACGTGCGACAGCAATCTAATCGACTGTACGAAGATTGCAATGAAACGAATGAAGCTAGCGAACAACACGAATAAATAATTGTCTGTCGCTCCGCGGATCGGCTATGAGTGTACCGATAAAAAAAAAAAAGAAAGAAACGAACAAGCGAAGGTTAACGATGGCAAACAATCCAACAAAATGATGGATAAGTTTCTATGCACCAGCAGAAGCAGAAACAATGAATAATGCAAAGCGTGGCGCGCAGCCAAATATCTATTGGGCGAAAAAAACAAAACATCCAAAGCCAAGAGTGAAAAAAAAAAAAAAAACTGGAAGAAAATAACTCAATATCGCAGGCCAGCGGAGTGAGCATCTCCTTGAGCCAACAGCGTGTCCAGCGGGCGAAAACGAGTCTGAAAAATTAAATCGTTTGACCTTGTTATTGCCCACGTCATGTATTTCCAGCGATGCATTCTGCTCTCTCTCTCTCTCTCTCCCTCTCGTATCTCCGTCGTTTGTACGTGTATGGATAGTAAACAATATACCCAAACGTTGGGCAAGCTGTTACATAAGCTTCGTTGGCCGATGGGAATTTTTTTTTTCTGCTTTTTTTTTCGTTCGTCGAAAAAAAGGATATTGTCGGTGCAGTTGCGTGTGTATTGATAGTCCGTAGAGTTATATCGTCGAGCAATTGGTTCAGCTGCACTTTTCGATTGAGTGATCGCGTAGAAGGTTGCATCAAAAATTACGTTTCGAGATTAATTGCTGCTAATAGACGAACGATTGCATTTTTTCTGGATAAGTTAATCTTCATTTTCCGATGCACCGATATTCGCCGCGCATCCTAATTACGCACGATGAAATTATTAACGCTCGAATTCGTACGCGACGCTATCCGTCCTCTCGCGTTGGCGCGGATACACTTGCCGCTCGACCTTCGTAATCCTCTTACGATTTCTTCCCGTCCGCGAGCATCGCCAAACATATTATCTGTCAGCGCACGCGGCAAAAACTCCCTGAAATTCCAATGCGAAAGCGATAATCCCTTCCAAGATCCGTATTACCCTCGGCATCGCTCTGAAAATCAGCGGCGTGTCGCCGAAAGGTGCAGCAGTGCAGTCGACTTAGGCGCTCGCTCGCATAAGCAACGCGCTCATGCACGGCGTGCGCTCGCTCGTTCCCTGTCTTGCTCAAACGATTTTCCACCTACCGGCCCTGTCGCTATATACCTTGGGCGTGTGTCCGTCGCTTCCAGCGATCCGACGCGATCACGCGCGGCAGAAGTTCGCCGGCGCGCGCGCGTAAAAAGCCGCTGTAACAATGGGCTGCAACGAAAGGAAAGAAGCGCACGGTTATCGGTGGCGAGCACGTGGGCGCAGGCCGCAGGCCAGGACGAGCAGGACGACGGGAGCAGCCCGCGCGAGGCGGCGGAAGATGTCGCGAGCTTTGCAGCGCCAGCGCGAAGCGGAGCAGGGCGCGGGCGCCGGGGCGGCGTGCGCGCGAGGGCTGCGCGCCGACCGCGGCGCTGGCTGGCCGCTCGAGCCGGGCGGCGGGCGCAGGCAGTCGATAGCCGCGCGCAGCTGCTGCACGAGGCCGCGGCGCCTCTCCCCTTCGCCACCAGCCAGTGCCCGAGTGTGCGTGCGCGGCCCCACATCCTGGGGGTAGCTGCGAGCCGGCGCCGCCCAGGACGCGTTCGATCGATCGGCCGCGGCCGCCGAGCCCGCCGCCGCGAGCCGATGCGCTGATCCGAGCGCGCGCGCCGCGACAGCCTTCCCGAGATGGCCTGGGGCTACTGGAGCGCGACCTCGGTGAGCGACCGCGGGCGCTCGCCCCGCCGCGACAAGGAGCGCCACTTCCCGGCCCAGCCCGCGCCCGCGCTCAACCTGCAGCAGCAGCAGCTCAGCGAGGACCTGCAGCAGCAGCAGGAGCTGAAGCAGCAGCTGCTGGCCGGCGCGGCGGGCAGCGGCCAGGCCGGCGGCAGGCAGCCGCAGCAGGCCAGCACGGCGGGCGTGCCCGCGGGCGAGGCGGCGGCGCGCGGCCTGCCGGGCGCGCAGCCGGGCCCGCAGCCCGAGCTGATCGCGGCCGAGGCGGACCCGCAGCCGCCGCCGCAGCTGCCGGCGGGCTCCTTCTACGGGCTGGGCCGCGAGCTGCCCGCGCCGCCGCCGCCGCCGCCGCCGCCGCCGCCGGTCGTCGCGTCGGCGGCGCGCGGCTACCAGCCGCCGGACTCGCCCCTCGAGAGCGACTACGAGCAGCCGCTCGTCTACCACCACTGCCGCCACCCGAGCAGCCTCGTGCACACGGGCCCGCCGCCGGCGCGCTCGCGGCTCTCGTCGGCGCGCTGCCACGAGGACGAGCTCGTCGTCGCCGCGGGCCTGTCGGACGCCGAGTTCGACGAGTTCTCCGGGGCCGACGTGCTCTACGCGACCACCACCAGCTCCACGCGGATGGACCACCCGGGCGGCGGCGGCGGCGGCGGCGCGGGCTGCCTGCTGCACGGCATCCCCGGCAGCTTCCCCACCGAACCCGCCGGCTCGTCCTACAGGTCGGCCGCCGCCGACGTGCCCATGATGATGGCCGTGCCCGCTCGCCCCGGGCCCTACGGCTACAACAAGGAGCCCGAGTTCTGGCTCGACGACATCACATGGGGTAGGTGTTCGAGCCTCGCCGCGAGCGCTGCGACCGAGTCGCGGGCAAGCACGCGGCGTCCCCAGTTCGGTGTCGGTTTCGCCGTCGAAAGTCGTAGGCGTTCTCGCGTTCTCCGCCCAGCCGCGGATATTCAGTTTCTACGCCGCGCGCCAAATCCTGTCGCTGGTTCATCCCTCTCGCGTCCCGTATTCCTCGCCCGAGAGGCTTGGCGAATTTTCATTCTCTGCCGGCGTATCCTGCAATTTTTTTCAATTTGCCATACTGCCGTGCGTCGTACACCGATCAATTATTTCTCATTCGACGCAGCTGACAATTCTTTTTCGGAAATGTTCTCGCTTTTCTCTCTTTCCCCTCGCTAATCATTTGCTATCAAATTCATCAGATTCCTCGCGCAGAGTTGTACATATTTACCCTTTTGCTCCGCAGATTTTCATCTCATTAAGTAGCTCAAACATTGAAGGTGCGGATAATCCGGAATTAGCTACCGAGCATGAATAACATTACGCATATATTTTTAGAACTGCGGGGGGTAGGATAATTACCGCTAATTATCCCCGAGCTGGCGGGGGAAAACTTGGGTTTGGAAAAGAAATCAGTTAGGGAAAGAGCGGGTCATCCCTTAAATCAACTTTAAATAGCGAACTGTTGGACGTAGAATTAGAAAAAAGCTTCGAAAGCTTGCGCACATCGTACATCATCAAGAGCAATCAACGGTTTCGTAGCTCTTATTAAGCGCTGCGAGTCATGCGATCAAAGCGACGCTCGATATACGCAGCCGCGTCGAAAAAGAATTTCAGTGACGCGTCTTCGATGACGATCGTGGGGAGGGGGGGAGGGGGGGAGGAGAAAAAAAGAGCAGGAAAATCAATGCACGAAGCTGCGTCTAGGACGCATGGCGGCGCCAGTCCAAGAGAAATGAAGCGATGACGCCGACGTGTGCCACGGCAGCCGTGCGCCGTGGATTTGCATCCGTCGCGAGTGACTCTTCCCTCGCCGCATTGCCGAGCGAATCGCGCGCGCGCGAATGATTTTGCATACCAATTGCCGGCTCTCTCTCTCTCTCTCTCTCTTTGCCATTTAGTTATCTCGCGACAGGTCACTCGAATCTCTTCGTGCTCTTCGCACGTCGGGAATGTACACGTCGAACTCGTCGAGCCTTTCACGCATTACAGCGGCTCGGCGGCGAAATTCTTTGCTCGGCTCGACGAGAGAGCGTGTGGCATCGAGCGAGCTTTTTCAAAGCCGAACGCTCCGCGCGACTGCGCCTGTGTATGCGATAAGAGAGCTCGAGACCTTATCGGAATCATTCCGACGTACTACGCGCGCTCGTATCGAAATATTATATACGGCGTGGAGGTGCGCGCGCGAAGGGATGAAAATTAGCCGGAAGACGCGTACGTCCGGAGCACTCGGGGGCGCTGACAATTACGAGGTTGTCTCGCGGATGATCTCGCGCGACTCGACGTTCACCGTGTTATTAGCGCGGTTACTTACGTAACGACTCGCGCGCTTGCGCATGCACGTGGGCCAACGTCTCGGCCGACAAATAATTGCCATCGGCCGATGTACCTTTCGCGTCGGTCGACGGTGATGGCGCGTCGCGTGAAAACCCACTTTTCCATGTACGCGAGTCGCGTTTTTCAATCGCGCGCCTTCGCGACGAAGGTCGTCAGCGGTGGCGCTGACGCGCAGTCAATTGATACTAATTGGACTCGATGCTGTCTTGCGAAGACCAGTTCGATCCCGATTTTTCGACGACACGTCGTCGAATGAAGACCGCGCGTCGGCAGATTTCCGCGCCCCTTTGGCTCGCGCGCGCCTGACGTAAATCGCTTTAATTGAAAACTCTCTCTCGCCGCTGGATTACGTATTTTTTCCACTTGCCTAGTGCTCGACGGACACTTTCGGATTATCGGGGGCAATTAACATTGTAATCGAAGCATCCGTTTCGCAGACTCTGTCGACCTCTCTCGCTCTCTCCTCGCCCTTTCCCCGCAACAATTTCACATTTTTCTCTTTTACACGGACTTTTTCACTCCGTTGTGTCCAATTCAACGCTAGTATAAAAACGCATTTGATTAGCTCTCACAACCTTCTTCAACGCCTTCTTTCAATTAAGCAAGAATTCAATTTGACCATCCGAAAACGAAAAGAAAACGTAGGAGTATAAAATAACTGGGAATATTCAGCATTGTTTGCCAGAGCTCATCCTCTTGGGACTATAAGACATGAATATTCAAAGCACACACGTGCCAGACAATGCGCGTCAGCCTGTTGAAGCCGAATTTACAGGTTAACGGTAATGACTCGGCGCCCATCTAAGCCCCGCGTGCAATTAACGTACGCGTCGAGCAGCGGCAGCGTCGCCTTGCGATTTTCTACGTGTCTTCCGTTTCGACCTTCCCGCAGCAGCCGACGCGTCTTCATTTTCTTTTCTTTTCTTTTCTTCCAAGAGGCGTCAGCGGTCGATTTTTCGAGTGACCTCACAACACATCGGGCGGACGGAACCGGAACTCTGTAGCGAGGACAAGTCTCGTTCGTTGTCGCGCGAGCCGACACTTTGCCTGCCATTTTCTCCGATTGACCGGAACGAAGAGAAGAAAATGGCGATATTGATGAAAAACACGCGACCCCGTGTGGCATATTGAATGGAAGTTACCGTTTATTCGGGCAACTCGCGCGCTTGTTTCTCGTTCGACTATCTAACATACTAAATATCCTTCGGATTATAACTATATCTCGAGAGTGCTTTCGCACCTCTCTCTCTCTCTCTCTCTCCCTCCCTCTCTTTTCTCTACGTTCGTTGAAAATTCTACAGCAGCCTTGTGTCGCGGGGAGGAGCAGGTGTCCTCTATCGATACTCGCAAGCCCACGCGCGCACAAAAGAAGCATCGTATCGCGCCGATATCGATTGCAATAGTTCCGCGTCCTTCCGAATCGATGCGACATATCAATGGTTTCGCGCGACGTTTTGCTCGCGGAGCTTCGGAGTTTTCGCGCACGAGAGCGCTAAGACGAGGAGAAGCTCGCGAGCACGCGCTTGCGGCCGAGGAAGACGCGTGCACACGCGAGTCGTATCGAACCTCCACGTCGAATGCAGGTCAGTAGGCAGTAGGTTGGCGAAACGATGGGCGAAGCAACAGCGGAACACGTATACACGCGCACGCGGATATATAGGGACAAACGGATGTGTAACACAAGCACCGCCACGACGCGGCAACCTGCGAGCGTCGTTTTCACCTCGCTCCACAGTAGTTTCTCGTGTTTACTGTTCACCGCTGCGAACGCTGTGCGCCGTCAAATCTTTTGCTAGCCCCCCTTTTGCCAAATACTCGCCGGCTGATATTGGATTTTGTCGACAAGGCCGCGCCTATTGATGCGGTATGCAAATGCAGCTGTTTCATTGCGAATCGCGCACCTGTACGCAGCGAAGGACCTTGTACAGAGGATGAGTTTTCGATTTCATCTTGTTTTAACGGGTTTTGGTGGCGTATCGAAAAAAAAAAACAAAAAATAAAACAGGAAGAAGGAATTTAGAGTGGCGGGGTCGTACGTAGGCACTGTAATGTCACGCCGCGTGCGGTTGACCGCAATTGAACTGCTAGGCGTTGCATCGCCTAACTCCTGCGTTCGATGAGCTTTACCGCCGCGCATTTTCGTGGCGACAGAGAAAAAAAAGGGCAGCATCTTCCGTTTGCTCGTCGGCCAGGCGCTTTGCTCGTGCGAAGACGAGTTAAAAGGGATTACCGAGAAGACGCGTGGAGACGGGGGAAAGTGGGAGGGGGGTTGGCACGATTCCAGAAATTGCATAGCGAAATGACGAGCGTTTGCTTTCGCAGCGTTTCCTGATTTTTCTTTCGCGCGCTCGTTGACCCCACCCTTCAGCTCTCGCGACACGCGCAGGCTGATCGCGGCGACGATGAATTCTCGGCCGCCAATTCGGCGATTATTCAAGCTGCGCAGACACTTCTCGCGGGAAAGGAAGCGCGAGTGCGCACGTTGTCGAAAACACAAAGTCGAGGTCCGTTTATCCAATCGACACCTGGTGATAACGCGACGGAGGAGCGCGTCGATTCGGTCTTCGCTCGTGCCGGCAATCGATATAGCCCCGCCCGCGACAATTCGACGATAAGGAGAAGCCAGCTTGCCGGTCGATACGTTGCGCGCCCTCGCGTCCGAGAGATTGCGAGATTGCGCTTTCGCGTGCGGGGAGAGCGATTTCGCCGGTAGCCCGGAGATTGAGACGCCAGCGAGCGTCGCGGATATATAATTATTTTGCTCGGCGCTGCTGTATTTGCGCCGACGAGAAATCGTCGCGGCGCGCAGTCCTTATTTCCCTTGCCGACACCCAATGATCGGTCGCGCAGGCCGAAAGATGAATACCAATTGACGCTTGGGCAGCGAGGAAGTGGTTCGCGCGGGTGCACAGCGAGAAAAGCGCGTGCCTCGTCAAAATGCAAAGCCTCCCCGCCCATTTGTAAATGCCCGCCGCGAGGAGCGAGCTTTTACCGAGCTTCTTCGGCCTGACCGTACAACAAAGTGTTTACAAGTCTACTTTGTGAGCCGGCGAAATCTAAAATACGCATCTAGTCGCGATGCCTATTAAAAGGGAGGGGAAAGAACTCGGTGCGAGATTACGTTTAAGAGGTCAAGGAAAGTATAATGCGGCTTCCTCGAGGCTCATATATATATATATATTTATTTATATACAGGTATACAGCTGCGATAGAGCAGCAGCGCGCCAACTGAAATCGATCATTACCGGTGTGCTTTTATCTGACAGTGCTGCACCGCTCACCAACGTGTGCGCACCGTCGTTTGCATGTAGGTCGCGTGAGGCTTTTATCGAGTGTCGTTCGGAGCTTTTTTCCTTTTACGATCCGGCGACGACGCTTCCTTTCTTTTTTTTCTCCCTCCCTCCCTCCAACTGCAAGTCGGCCAAGTTTTCGGGTAAATGTGAATTCCAGATCGCGATGATTTTACATCGCCGAGCTTCGAAATGCCGTTTCGTGCGACGCAGCTTCGAGTGTCAATTTTAGCGCGGAAACTGAAGTGAACGAGCGATCTTGCCTGCAGTTTTCTCAAAGAGCGAGAGATGGCATTTATGCCAAAAACTCGAAACAAAGATAAATGAAAGGGAAAGCCAAGTATATGCATGTCTCTGTCTCGCGCGTCTCCCTACAGTGAATAATCATTGAGAAGAAGAAACGCGCGAAAGCTCAAAAGAAAGCTTGGACGCTTGGAAGAGAAAGAAAGAAATTGTCAGAAGGCAAAACGCGAATGACATAATCGTCAAACGCCAGAATGTTTAGGATAGCTTTGACGTACGTTTACCCACTGTCGTACAATGATATACCTTCGCAGAACAAACAACAGCAACTCTTCGATACTTTGGCAGGTATACGCACATGTACTTTCACGCAAGTTCATTGTAGCCACGATTATAAACGAAGCGAGTTTTCAAATTGAATAAAATGCTATATAGCTATAAAAATGTAAATTACGCTAGTTTAATTTTACCGGGGGGAGGGGTCTACAATAGCGCGGGTGAACTTGCCTATTGCGCCTGCAAAACTGCCAACAATGTTATATCCGTGCGTTACGCGTACCTAATGCTGCGGGATTTGGAAAGAATGTTTCATTTGTCTTCGCCTTGAAGCAAAACATTAAATATACATCACTCCCATTTAATATATGGCACAAATAATCTGGTCCTCGGAGCTGGCGAAATAAACAGATCGATGATGAATTTTTTCTTTCGTTTCTGGAAATTGTTTCGAACGTTCATTACGAAAATGACATTTGTCATTTCAACCCTTTGGCACGTTTGCTCGTCCGATATTTAGCTGACGTATATGCGTCAAGTTCGACTTTTATACGTCAAAGGACGAGGAAAGTCTTTTTTCTCTTCAATCTTACCTAGGATATTATTATCAAAGTTTTTGCTGTAAATTTGCTGGCGTCGGTCTTTCGATTTCGCCTCGAGAATCTTGTAACTCCCACGAGGCAAGATTCTTTTCCCTGGATATGGCGCCCTAAGGGAATTCTCGTGTTTTCTTTTTTTCTCGCCTTCGTCGTTGATTTTTCTAGCTTAATTGTTTCGAATCCTGCGTCAGAAACGAATCTCGCGTTAATTTAACGAAGAAACATATTGGTCATGGAGATTTCATTATCAGGTCTATCGCAGCTTCAGATGCAGAGAGTTTATCTTTCCGAACATTTATGTTATGCCGCTGAACCGCAATGAAACTTGGATCGTGTAAAGCGAGCGTAAACGTTTTCGATTGCGCGGGATATAACGCAATTTGCGAAAATTCCAGTGAGGCGCGCATCGCAAACTTGAGGGGGCGAATGAATCAAGTTAAGCCGCGCAAAATTTATCCGCATCGTTGAAATGCCATTAACGCGTGGGCGCGTCTGGCAAACTGCATTTGCTAAAAATAATTGTCGCACCCCCGGGGTGCGCGAGTTCCTGCAACAAAGCCACCTCCAAGTTCGAACACTCCCCGCGCCTCCGCGTTCCAACGCGGGCTCGGCTGACAATAGCCTTGATTCATCAAACTTGACTTAAAAAATTACGTTTTCCGCATATTGCGCGCAAAGTAACGACTGCGCGTTCTCCCGGCAGGGAGAGCATAAAACAGTAAAGTGCTTCGCGCATGCGCGATGCGCCTTTCCCGTCGTAAAAGCATGGCGCGGCGCACGTACACGACGCACAATACTTCTGAACAGTCAATGCGGTTTCGTGTCGCTTGTCGAGGGCGTAGCATCGCCCCTTTACAGGGCTGTGCGGAAAAATTGTATATGTACCGCGGGAGTGCGGTAGGCAAACCACGCACTGAAATTGCCTACTGCGCTCCCTTGGTGCATAATGTACTATTACACTTGTGCTGTTCTCCCTCTCTCTGCTTCTCGGGCAGCTTGTAGCGCGTGTCGCGATGCTTATTATCTACAGGTGATAAGCCTCGACAACAAATCTGCGTCTGTTCTTTCTTATCGCGATTTTTTTCTTCGCTGTCATCCGATGCCGCTGCACTAATTGCATGCGACGGCTATATATCCCCCTTTCTTCGCCTTCCTATTTCTTTCTTTCTTTCTTTCTTTCTTTCTTCCCCTTGTCTCCCTTCCGCGGTGTTGCCTCGGCTGCCCGAGCTTCGTTGCAACAGCGTTACACATACTGTTGTTTAACCCGGTGATCAGCGCACGCTTTAGTAATCCGACGAAGCTCTCGGCACCGTTTTTTCCACGTCTTTCTTTTGCGCGATTCACCCGACGCTGTATGTTATTTGCATTTTCACGGCTCTTTTCACGAGGATCGAGCTTTCGCAAATTGATAAACAGGGGAGACCAGTTGGCAGCTGGCTCTCGCGCAACGATCGGCGGATTTCTCGAGGAGGAAGGAATAAACCAAGCGCCGCAATGGGCGCGCGCAAAACGCTGAAACCACTTCGAGAAGCTAACGAAGCGTGTTCCCTTTTTATCAAGTAGACGATATATACTTTCTCGGAAAAAAATCGTGTTTTTCAATTGAGCTTACAAGTTAGCCAAACACCTTTCCTTCGTTTGGCGAATGTAAGTTATGCGGGTATTGTTGGCGCACGCTGGATTGATGAAAAAACACGCGTACGAAGTGCAAATAAAAGAATGAAAACAAGCCGTTCGCACAGTTTTGGAAACTAATCCTATTTAAGGATGTAATCTATGCGGCGCATTGCGTCAAGTCACGTGTGTGAGCGCGCAGTAATGATGAAGAATTAGACAAGGATTCTGCGCGATCCCTCAGATTTACGAGCGAAGCGACAGCGAGCTCTTCCGACGGTCGGATATTCGCGCCAAGTTGGGGGGACGTTGTTTTCTCGGACGTTACGACGCCGAGCGGCGAGCTTCGGGCAAAGATCGATTAAATCACCGGATATACGGATTTTCACGGCGTTTGTGCGCGAAAAGCAACGTTATAAAATGCTTTACGAGCGCACTAATGCATATCGCGCCATCATACATCAGATCTGGAAATCGATATTTCCGTTTGACGAACGTTGGTAATGCGCAAATGACGAGCCCAACGATTCGACTGCTTGTGGCGTATGGAGCGAAGGCGTATTGGCGGCTCGTAACCTAAATTGGGGCACCAGGGCAAAAAACGCGGCGAGCCTGAATTTCCTTGCCGATGACGAAGAGGGAAAAGGTGCGAGGGGCGCGCGAGGGAATCGCTCGCAATTATAAAAAGAACCTTGCACGGCGACGATGCGGGCAGGTGTAGCGCAAAGTAGGCCGTGTTATTCTGCAGGCGTTCGGGGCTGGCGCTCGAGTGCGCTGCGCAGCACGCGTAGTGAACGAGAACCGCGAGAGCGCAGACATCGGCGAGGTTTCGCGCGCGTTCGGATGCCAGGCTGTCCACGATTGCCGCTACGAGGGAACGCGACGTACGCACCGACGAACGATTGAACTGCGAGAAAAGACGACGCTTCGATCGCCTCGTTCAGGAAAGTCAGGACAGCGCAGACCGCAATAAGAAGAAGAATGCATTCACTGATGCTCTTGCAATTGATAAACTTATTAAGCCTCGCGCATCCATCGAACTTACATTTGGGAGAAAAATCGCAGTGATGATACGATGAGTCAAGGTCTTCCCTGCTCTCAAGGGTTACAAGACGAAGAGGAACAGCTTATGGAAAAAACCGGCACTGAGTTAATATGAAAGAGCTGGCCAACGTAAAGAACAGTCAACGAGTAAACACACCTCGGGCTGTATGTCGATACCTGTCAAGGGAGAGAAGTCTTTTTTTCTTTTTTAGCTGTCGTGATTTGAGTGCTAAAAGTTTTTCAGTTTTTTCCTTGGATAAGGTTTTACGAGTGAGTTGAGCGAGAAGAGCGTAATAAATTTTTTATTCTGCTAGCGAATTTTTCGTGCGTTCGAGACAAGTGACACACGTAATATCGTAACGCCGTTTCTTTGTAAATCTAAAGTTCCAATAAAATAAAAGAGAAAAAATATACCGCCGAGTCTCTTTTTTTTTATCGTTACGAGGATCGCGCGTGCGCTATCCCCTCATTTACTACTAAAATTATGTTAAGTTTGCAACTACTTAACAATTCCATAACCCGATGGCATATAATTACGAGAAGCAATGCTAAAATTAATAGCTAAGCGATCCGCGCAAAAGTTATGTATGCACACGAGTGTATGCGCAATGCGCAACTCTTCATTTTGATACTACACAGTTGCACTGATGGACCATTTTTGTTGTTTTTGTGTTGCAGTGTTCCCAACGGTACCGGCTGCGCCGGGAATGCCATGCCAAGGCGAGGACCGTAAGTACAATGCGTCCTTTTTCCTTCAATTTAACCTTTGTATCGTCATTTCATCCAATTCCAAATTGAAAAAAACCCTTGTCGGCTCGACGCGTTTTGCAACACTTATGCTAGTTACGTTCGTTTGTTTTTGTCGTCAATCGAGAGCGCAATCTCGAGCTCATTCTAGAAAATAAATGAAAAGCTTTTCCCATCCTCCCGCAGACGGAAATGTGGGTTAAGCTGAACCAGCGCCTTTTTATTTGCTGTCTCAAAATTAAACACCGACCCAGCGGCTAATTTACCCTCCCGCGTGAGTGTCTTAACGTAAGGTTTGCTCGTCGCATTCATCGAATGAAAGTTTCCTTAATCGCACGCCGGATCAAAACACAGCCGACCACGAAACAGACAAAAAAGAAGCTTACATCCGAAGTGAATTAGAAAAAAAAAAAAAAAGTAGAGGAGCATAGCGACATGAAAGACGTTTACCGCTCATTAAAAAGTACCGCGAATGAATGGCGCGGCAACGGCGCTGCTGGTTACTCGTTAGCGAAATCTCGTCGTGCATAGAAGCCTAATGACATTTCTTGCCCTGCGGTCCACTTACGTTTCTGTATACCTAATTTCGTATTTGCTCTTCCTTATCGCATTGCATCGATTTATCGTTTTAAAACAATTTTTCTTTTCGATTTTTACGAGCAAGAAAGAGCCGTTATTATTTCTTTTCCGCTAAAAGAGGAGCGGATCTTGTAGGATGTGGGTTTAATATAGTAAGCTGCACGGGAAATAGCTCCCTTTATCGCTACAAATTACTTACCACTTTTTTTCCTCCGCCTAGAGAGAGAGAGAGAGAGAGAGAGAGAGAGAGAGAGGTAGAAGAAGAGCATAAACGATCTCGTAAAAAAAACAGAAAGGAAGGCAAATTGATCGGTTATCAAATGAAATTAACGATGCCTAATTCCATACGGTTTTGATAATCCTAGACTCGATCTGACATAACTGACATTCCAAGCACGTTGACACACAACAATGTTATTTATAAACACAAACACGAGGATATCAGACGGGCTATACTGAACATCATCGTCAGCGTTCGTTGTCAAATCAAAGCTCAGTCGAACGGCGCGCAGGTGCTTACATACGTACGAATATGGGCGACGATCAAGCTAGGGACGAATTGATCCATGATTCATCGGAAGACGTGCATTCGTTGGTCGAATACTTTACCTGCGGTATCTTTCGTAAAAAAAGTTTGATTCTTCATTTTATATCAATAAATATGGATTCGATATACGTGCGCGAAAAATAAAAAAAAAAAATAAATAAAACGCGTCCTATTTCTTCACGTTGACTAATTAAAGGTCGACTTGTTAATTAAAATGCGCGTGAGTGTGCGTTTGCGTGCGTGTGTGTGCGCGCACGGGCGTATGTTTTTGCAGTGATAAATCAGTTTGCATGCAAAATTCAAGTGTTACATTTCGTTGATCTCTAATATAAAACATTGAAGACGAATACCATTAACCTACTAAAAAACCTCCTTTTTCTCTCTGTACGGTGCATTGCACAATGTGTTATGCGTGAATGTATTATTATTTGCCGCCATCAATCATATTGCAATAACCGAATCTTCAACCACTGAATTTCTTTAATCAACATCGGCATTCCCTCTTTTCTTTTTTTTTTGTTCGTCCCTCCCCTTAATGAGCACGGATTAGTCAGCGCTTTTGATTCCGTAGGGCAAAGGAAAAAAGAAGTTTACTTTTGTTTTATAGGCAAGCCTAGTGCGGTGATTAAGCCGGCGCCGTTTGTTAGACTTTACAGATGTGTCACCGGTGCGCGGGGACGAACCGCAGCGACGTTAACGTAGCTCCTCCTTAGCGAGATCGAAAGATTTGTTATCGGAGATATTGGCAGTCGCGAGAGAAGACGTTGTGATAACGATAGAGAGAGAGAGAGAGAGAGAGCTCCGTTTCCTTCCTACGGGCTTATTAAAAGGGAAAAAGAAGAGAAGCCAGATGTTAGATGGGGAGAGCTTTCACAATAAGTCGCGAGATTGGAGACCGTGTAATCGCGAAACAATTTGTACGAGTGAAAACGAACGATACTGCGCATTCTAATCCCACTTCATTCGTGCAATATATTAGCTTCATATTTCTCACCGCCGTATGCCAAAGCTCCGAATGTATATGTACATGTATTTCCATTTTCTTGCCTATCAAAAGGGAGTATCTACAGACGTGGAGCACGCAGATGGAGAAAGCTGTATCGAGTGAACGGACATACTTTCCAGGCCAAACGATTCAACAGGGTAAGACTTTGATCGCTTGTTACCGAAGTTCGCGAATAGTCAAAGAAAAATAGGCGCTTTAACGTTGCATTGTTGGTCCAAAACAGCGAGCGTTCTGCGCCTACTGTCAAGACCGCATATGGGGCCTCGGCCGACAAGGCTTCAAGTGCATCACGTGCAAGCTACTGGTGCACAAGAAGTGCCACAAAGTCGTGCGCAAGCCGTGCGCCACTCAGCAGCAGCAGTCGGCCTCGACGTTATCCGAACAACAGCAAGCCGAGAGAAATGGCGAGCAGAGCCAGGCCGACTCGCCGCAGTCGAGTCCACCTGGTGCCCATCACGACGACGAAAGCGCGGAGCCCTCGGTCGCCGAGGAGCACGCTTTCCGCAACCGTGAGTTCTTCGCCCGTTCGACTTTGCCGCGGCGGTGGCGTTTCGAGTTGACGATTCGAGAGTGCTTCGACCGAGACGCCGTCGGCTGCTGCAACGAGCTCTCAGCCCGCTGCCGGAGGGAGCTAATGCGAAAGAGCACGAGCGGGAATTAAAAGAAGAAAAATGCAAAGTCCGCCGCCTGCCACTGCTAAGAATCTAGACCGCATAAACCCAGTTCTCTCTCGCCTGCTAGCTGAACGAGCCTTGCAAATGCCGTCGGTCGTATTACCCGCGCAGCACTCGGCGACAAGTAGCTCCACATACCTTATTTCCGCTGAGGGGGGAGGGGGGAGGGGGCAGACGAAATAATAAAAGCAAACCGTAGTCGTGCGTGTAAAAATAAGAAAACGGAAAACACGTACACCTCGTTCCGCGCAGGCATGCGCTAACTGTTAGCGAGTACCAAATTGTTTCGCGCTAATTTTCTCAAACGTCCGGAACGTTCGTCAACAAGTTCGTTATGAAACGATTATTGCTTTTGCCGATAAGCGCGGCGTTGTGAAATAAATTGCCGGTGAGCAACATTATGTTAATATCTCGGCGCAGTTTCCTCGTAGTCGGGGCACAAATGGCATGCTTGATAATTCAATAGAAATGTCGAGCTCGAAAGTATACGCCTCTCGCCATTGGGCTCATTGATATTCCGAATGATTGAAAATATCCCGTGGCTGATAACAGTTTTGCGAGCGACAGGAGCAGCAGACGATGCCGAGGGCGGCGAGTTGGCCTTGGACGACATGCCAGGCGCAGAAGGAGCGAACGACCGCCAGTACAATCTTAATGACTTCGAGCTGATTCGCGTGATTGGTCGCGGTTCGTACGCCAAGGTGCTGATGGTCGAGCTGAAAGCGACGAAGCGTATTTACGCGATGAAAGTGATCAAGAAGGCTTTGGTGACCGATGACGAGGACATCGACTGGGTGCAAACGGAGAAACACGTTTTCGAGACGGCCTCCAATCATCCGTTCCTCGTTGGTCTGCACTCGTGCTTCCAGACGCCCTCGAGGCTGTTCTTTGTCATCGAGTTTGTCAGGGGTGGTGACCTCATGTTCCACATGCAGCGACAGCGTCGACTGCCCGAGGATCACGCCAAATTTTACGCGGCTGAGATCAGCTTGGCGCTCAATTTCCTCCATACCAAGGGTAAGTTGAATTTGAGCTTTTCTGGTCAATTGGTCGTTGTACAACGCTTTTCCGTGACTCCTCGTCTTCTTTCAAACCAACACTTTCTATTCGTGTATAATAATACCCTGTTAACTTGGTGCATAACTGAGAACTAATAATCTATCAACAGTTAAAAATTAGATTATGCAAATTATTCAACGGCTTATTTGAATAAACACCCACACCAATGTTAATCTTGCTGTTATATGATGGCTTTTAATTACATTTTTTTGCTTATAAAATCTGATAGCACATAATATATACTTTTAAAATAACGTCACAGCAGCACGAACCGTGATTTTCCTTTGGGATAAGACTGAGACGTGAATTTATGTCACAAAGACATCACATCAAACAATCTTTCAGTTGTAATTAACTTTGAGAAGCCTGAATTCGATTTATAAAGTAAAGTCGATCGAGACGAAGAACAGCAACTTAATTAAAACTTGCGGATTTACTGTAACAACGTGAAACAAACTAGTGTTGTAGTAACTACAACGCTCGTGTATTGTTCATTGCTCAGCGTAACGATGACAATTGCAGGAATCATTTATCGCGACTTGAAATTGGACAACGTACTGTTGGATCACGAGGGTCACGTGAAGCTCACCGATTACGGCATGTGCAAGGAGGGTGTGCGCGAAGGCGACACAACGGCGACGTTCTGCGGCACTCCTAACTACATTGCGCCGGAGATTTTGCGAGGCGAGGACTATGGCTTCTCCGTCGATTGGTGGGCTCTGGGAGTTCTTCTGTACGAGATGCTGGCTGGTCGCAGCCCATTCGATATCGCCGGTGCCTCTGAGAATCCCGATCAGAATACCGAGGACTATCTGTTCCAAGTCATTTTGCAAAAGACTATTCGTATTCCAAGATCGCTGTCCGTCAAGGCAGCTTCGGTGCTCAAGCGCTTCCTCTGCAAAGATCCCAACGAGCGTCTTGGTTGCGGTAGAAGCCCTACTGCTTTTATTGAAATCATGACGCATCCTTTCTTTAAGACTATCGATTGGGAAATGGTGAGCAGCTTATCCTTCCATTTTACTCTCTACAAAGCCTGTCATCAAAGGATTCAATTTTATTCGCACTTTCTTTCATTTTGTCTTATCGAAATCTCATTGATTATTCAACGCGACTGCGGAAAGAAAGCGCTCGATTGCCACAGTGCGCATCGTTTTATTGCGCAAAAAATTGCCGTGTCGAAATAACCAGGCTATCAAGATATACTATTAATTTTCAATAATAAAGCACTCGACGAGTCAATCGCATAAATATGACTTACAGCATTCATTTGTTATAGCCTGCTCACGTAAAATCAATAAAGGTAGATTTGCAGCGCTGAGCTGTATACTTATCTATCTTGGCGATAAAGCCCCTGGTCATTCCGTATGAAAGAACCGTTGGAAAAGAGTAACAGCACACGTGACCCGATTCGCGCGCGGTACAGAGCAAAAAAAAAAAGAAACAAGAGTATCCAACGCTCTTTAAATTCATAACACGCGGCAATGTATTTTCGTTTCCGATCACATTGGTGTATCTCGTCTTACCCCTCTTTTTTTACTGAACATTTCTTATGATATATGTTGCAGCTGGAGCAGAAACAGGTCACACCGCCTTATAAGCCGCGGCTGGACTCAGATCGCGATTTGGCAAACTTCCCGCCCGAATTCACGGACGAGCCAGTACATCTGACACCCGATGATCCGTAAGTTACTTTTGCCTCTCAAGCATCGCTTTAGCTCTACCGGAATTCGTATCTACTTTGCTGTAAGCTACGACTGTAAAGGGGGCAGTGGTTTCTCCACCCCTCCCCTCTCCCTAAATAATAAGCCAATTCTTCCTGCAAACCTTATTCATTGTTGAATGCCACCTCGTTCGCATGACTTCTCATCTTGGCTACAGCTCGCGAGCTTGCAAATTCGACTGAATTATTCCATATATTCGGTCTGAATCCCCAATGAAACTGTGCCTCTGCCTGCCATCATCTATCCATAGCCAACTTCATTTAATATTCTTTTGCTTCTCTTCAAGGCGTATTTTAGATATTCATTCGTTTCTTTTTATATTCGTCTCCGTATTTTGCGATACTTTTTCTTTTGTCAAAGTTACGTCAACTGAATTTGTTTTCAATTGACGTTGACGCTATTGACAATCTATTTCGCGTTTCTCTGACAGTACAAGGTCAAACTCTACGCTTTTCCCCCGTAAGAGACACTAAAACTGAAGTTAACAATATTATTACAGGCGCGTTATCGAAAGAATAGACCAGACAGAATTCGAAGGCTTCGAATATGTGAATCCACTGCTAATGTCTCTCGAGGACTGCGTGTGACAAGAGACGTCGAGTGAGCAAGCGTCAGCGTGCAGTGAGGAGGAGCATCTCGCGGTAAATACACGTCCATACTAACTTTCTTTGACCATCAAGGCCTTTAGTGTCAATTGGAAGATTTCACGTTTTCTTTTTTCGAAATTGACCACAGGTGGTGATCCAGCAACAGCATCACCAATATTACCAATATCAGCCCCAGTACTCGCTGCTGCCAGCCGACAACTGCTATCAGCAACTGCTGCGCCAACACGAGGAGCATCACCGTCAGCTCCACCAGAGCTACATAAACGAGCTCCAAGACCGTTTAGCCATGCTACACTTCAACGTCGAGCCGCGATACTATCATCCGCCGCTACTTCCACCAACGCAACCGGCCCAACAACAGCCACTCTTTCTCATGCGTTATGTACACAGCGACGACAATTACAACGATTACAACCTACCACCACCGCCGCTCGCCTTTCGCTACGACACACCTAGCTACACCACCAGGTCGACCACCTACAGCTTCACCGACCAGAGCTACGACTCCATGAACTCTGTCAATTCCAGCAACATCAGCAACAACAACAGCAACAACAATAACGAGATGACCTCGCTCATGGGCAGTGTCTTTGATGAGAACGATTACGACGACGTGGTTGAGGAGGACAGCCCCAAGAAGGGACTTCTCAAACAGATGTTTTGTCTTCCCTTGAACTAGACGATGATGCTGCTGATGCTGCATTGCTTCGTTTTTTGCAATCTTCATAGCACGCGCTCTTTTTATGAGATTGTCAATAAAACAAACAAATCTTTATGACTCGTTGTCATTTTTGCAGGCTCGGAGTTTTTTTAATTTTTGTAGACAATTCGCAAGAGTATGATTTTGCGAACGGAGTGACACGGTGGTGTGTAAGTATTGTAAAACGCCTTTCAAACTGATGATATAACACAATGGTACTTAAACGTTTTTTCGAGTACTAATCAATCTGTAAACTTTCGTCTCGAGAAAGAGGGATTTTTATAAGTGGCAGAGTGCGCCAATCGAAAGTAGATTACAAATGCTGTAAGTAATATAGAGCCTAGATTTTTTTATGTTGGCACATTGATGCAAGGATGATTATGACAGTCGTATTAATGCTGAATTAGGTATATATAATTTTTAATTGTTACAATGAATATATAACTATATTGGTAGATTTTTGAATATGATTTATAATTGTGAATGGTTTAATTTTTACAAAAATAAAGACTTGGAAATAGCATTGAATGAACGAGTACTGGTAGGAGAGCCTTAAATTTTGAAGAATTCGCCATTTTGAAAAGTTTTAAAAAAGAAATTATTTTTTTTTAATTTTGTATATAACGAAAATGACGAATCTTTCAAAATTTTATGCTTTATTGCGGTTTGTAATTAAAGAAAAAAATGATGGAAATATGTTTTACAAGCATAAATTTTATTAATCATGCTTAGTATTTAGATTTGTTTGTAGTTAAATGAGTAGGTTTGTCAATAACGTAGATTACTTAATTTCCTCGTAAAGAAAATAAACGTCCATTCCGAATTTACGAAAAGATGTGAAAAACGCACCTGATACTTATAACTTTAATTTTTAATTTTTTAAATTACATTTTGAATATTATTTAACTAAAAATAGAGTCGCAAGCAGTTTTATATAACAATAATCATTCCAAGACATTTAGTTATTTGATGTCATTGTTAATATCTATGCATCTCACACACACATGCAAAATATAATATTAACTTGTTTATAGGTATTACTATTTATAAATTGTTTATAATCTACGCGACTCTCCCGTGTACCTTTTTATTTCATTTGAAACGAATTTCTAATCGTTATTTGATTCGCATTAATCCAAGTCTATATACAGAAAAGCAGTTGACAATTGATTTTAAATTGACTCAGTTGGCTATACTTAACCTGCAAATACATACAAAGTTATTAAATACTTTTAAAGGATAAATTATTAGACAGAAAAAATAGCTAATACTGTAATGTTAAAAAAAGCTAAAATGTATCATATACGCAATTCCAATACAATCGAGTAGATTAAAAAGTATTTAATACATTATGCAAAATATAAAAGATGCTATTACTATTTAAATAACGATGTCGCATTGATACTTGTTATAACACTTTCGAAATATTATAAATTCATATGTATATAGAGAGATAATGTATCGTACGTCAAAATTCACATGATGATTTTTAATTACGTTTACGGCGAGATTAGGACAAAGGTCTGTAGTTGTATATTGTATTATAATAAATTTAACGAATTGAAAGAAAGAGAAATAGTAATTATTATTATGACACGATGATATTATAGATTAACGTAATATAAAATCAGATTGAACATACATGAGATCATGGTGTATACTATCTATATATGGTGGAATTTGAGTAACTAGAAACACTTCGGCATTTACCAAATTATTTGGCAGCATAAAACCAAAGTTTTTTAAAACAAATAAGGACGTTAGACATTGCAGTTTTTGTAATGTTTATTGCTGATAACTTTCTACCAAATTAGTATTACGTGTTCTAGAATGACGAGATATATCAATCTAATCTTGTATTACGTGAAAGTTGACTGTGACTTTGTCAAAGAGTTGCGATGGATTTCTAAAAGAATAATGAAGTGTACCGTTTGAATTGTGGCGCGTGAATTGAAGAAGAGATACTTGATATTTTCATCAAATATAAGAACCGCTTATTGGTTGATATCGATAGTTTTATTTTGTCATTCGTTAATATAAAAATAAATAAAAATGCAGAAAAGATATGACTTAAATGAACACTTATATAAAAACGTTATTCTAATTATAACCAATATACATGATATTGATTGCTGTTATTATCGATTGTCAAATTATTGTACAATGGCCTCATATTTAAAATGTTAAATACTTTGAATTAAAAAAAAAAGCGGAGTGTCGATGGGAAAATGTGGCCGTTGATAATATTTTTGTAAAAGTTAAGTTATGTTCTCATTATTAAAAATTATGAAAGCATGATTTTTTTAAGTAAAATTACCTGATATAATTAATATTATGTACGTAATCGTTGCAAAAAAATACTGACTTACAAAAAGAATTAACCCATGCGCGTAGTATTTGTTCCTCAAAACTGCGTTAAGAAATTACCAAGATAATTTCGAGCAAATCATTATTAAACAATCTGTATATACAATTTCACAAAGGGATAAAGAGAAGGATCAAAAAGCAAATATGTGTGATAATTAATCACAATTATTACATAAACTGAGTAAGATGATATTTGTCGTAGGGTATATTTTAAAATGGAAAGAAAATAATAGTTGTTAAATAAATATTGTGGCCGTCAGAAAGATTTCTTATGAAGGTTTTGATTGAAAGATCTAAATAGAATCCGTTGATAAATTGGTATCTTATATGTGTGCATGTACATGTATATGGATTGTGAAAACAAAAAAAAAACAATTGCAAAGAATTTTACAGATTGCCAATCCGCGGTTAGAAACAATTGCTATACAATGTGTCGAGGATGCATTTTTGTGTTGGCCTGATATTTAAACAGATAAAACAAGGCCAATTTTAATATTATCTACATTTTGCGATAAAAAACAAGTATTTGCTCGAAAATTTCGAAATAAGATCGACTCTAGCTTCGACGAGTTTTTAATTAGACATCAATAACAGGCTAATAAAAGTCAATTAGTATATATGGCTAAATGTTACTTCCTGTGTAGTCTTCCACCGATTGAGCGATTTTTTAGATTTACTTGCCTTCGTTGGTTTTAGACATCATTAATTGAAACCCAAAGTTATTAGAAAAGGTTTTAGTAATGATGCTATTGTGATCGTGGTCAAAGTAAATGGTAATTAATTTTTTTTCGATTCTAAATGGAAACTCGTTAGCCTAGATCGAACATCTTATTGAAAAATCGGGTATATTACCTATGGTTATAAATAATAAATCTGATATAAATAATTAAGTTATAACGATCGTTTACTTCTGTCGATCATTAACGCAATTAATTTATGTTGTAAAAGTACTCTTAAATACCCTATCTAATGTACATTAAGACATGACTCACAAAGTTTACCAAATTCATTAAGAGAAGAAAAAAACTGCAAATCATACGATGTCCTGTCTTACGTATATAAAAAATTTTTATTTTGTATTTCTACGTATATTTATACGATAAGCTTTGTATAGAACCTTGAAAGCTATATTTTGTTTTTGTAACATCCAATTTCTAATTTACCCATTATCTGAATATTATAGTGTATAAGTTTATCATAATGCGAACCAGCAAAGATGCGTCTTTTAGTACATTGTCTAACATACTGTTCATTTTGTATATCATACATTTGCGAAATGAGTATTTACTTTTTAGAAAATAAACTTTAGCGAAAAATACTTAATGTTGTTTAATTTTAATTCCTTTCTGTTTACATTTAAAATATAATTAAATCAATTAAATTACATGACAGTGAATTAAGCTACTCTATAACATAATACAATCCTCAAGTTAGTTTAACCATTTGATTATCATGTAAGTACGCGCCACAATCAGGAGGGTGAACCAATTCAAATAATAAAGACATAATAGAAATATCCAGTTAGTCAAAGCAAGGCATTGACTACACAGAAAGTTATGGTTCGACCAACTATCAGTGAGCGATGCGACAGTGTTGTAGTCATAATTGTCGTCTTGTTTCAAAATCCATATCTTCCAATAATTCTAATAACTAATTCTGTATAGAAACTTAAGATATGCGGCACCATTAACAATCTCATCGAAAAAATAAGGCTTTCTACAATTATTCATTGTATTGCACCAAATTATAAGGCTCCATCTATGCTTATCGTTAATATGAGGGTTCTGAATAAACCAATAATGATATGATTATTAAGTTGCCCGTTATCCATATCCGAAAACATATCTAAAGAATTCCGGATCTTCACGCATTCTTGTGCCCAATTAAAGAAGTTGAGTCTGCGACGAACATCATCAGCTGTCATTAATGCATGAGTCAACGTCATGCGAATCGAATGGAATCTGCAAAGACACAAGATTTTGCTGGCTGTTGATCTCGGGACACCAGTACGTTTACTATAATGACGAGAATTGAACCTTTGTTTTGTATCTAATACGACGATGATTTCTGCATATATTTATGATTGACGTCTCTCTCCCTCTCTCTCTCTCTCTCTCTCTCTCTCTCTCTCTCTTCACTTAATGATTTGAATTCTTACGTGGTTCGGGTAATAAAGCCTTCCTTGATAATTATGGCTGTAAACTTTGCCACAGCAAGATATCGGCCTTGATATGCCCCAAGAGACGAGATATCAACAATTTCGTTTCTCAAATAATTCTGCATATTTCGTCCTTTTAAGTAGCTAGATATTAAAATAGTTCTACGTGAACTATCCTGAGAAAGATCGTTCACGAGTTACTTCTCTCACACATAATATTAAAAATAAGTGTTATTCGCTGATTTGGCTGACATTTTGTAAGCTTTTCCTAAATCACACCAGAAACAAGAATTAATATTTGATATTGATTTCCCATTACAACATATGCTGCAATTTGATTTTTCTCGTGAATTTCTCCTACTTATTTTCAACATTCCGTTTAGTTGAGAAAACAATTACGAAATTTCAAAAGATCATGTTTTAAAACTAAAGAAAAACGCGCTTTCTAACGCCTTTCCAAGAATTGTGATACGACGACAACTAAAAAAAGTATTACTTATTTCACACAGAAAAAGAATTTTTTTAAATCAACAAACAAGAGAAAACAAGTAATTTTCTCTTGCACCGCTTATCAGCAAGACATAGATAGATAGGCATTTTCAAAAAAATATTCTATACAAATTTTATGTATTTTCTTACTAAGAATACAAATCATAATAATAAATATGGGTCCCCATTAAAAAGACTAAAGCAGCCTTTAATTTGATCTTAAAAATCAATCTGAAGGTCAAATCCCAGGTCACTGTTATTTAATTAAGTTTTATCTTACTCAATAATGGAGATTTCTTTAAAAATTAAATAAATAATAATATGCGTGTATTATTTATTTATTCAATTTTTACAGCATTTGTATATATTCTTGTACGAATTTTCTTACATATTCTAAACAAAATTTGTTTATTTATTTCGAGCGGAATGTCAGACATTCCACAAATTACTTTGACCTCTATGGATGACCTTTTAAAGTGAAAATATAAATTAAGGTTGTTTGTATCAACTTTCTAACATTTTTTATACCAGACATGAAAAAAACAGTTTTTAAATATTGTTTTCGGATGCTGAACTTGATTTGACCTTGGTATATCTATGAACTAATATATCATTTTGCACGTAAAATTTCACGATTTTTTCGAATCCGGTATCAGAAATATAGGCTGCAATATAAAAAAATTACATTAACCTTTGAATAACTTTAAAAATTAATCTTAAGATCGAAACTATTTAGACAGGAAGATGTAATTGCCACATTAAGTATATATCTGAACAATTTTTTGTACGGCACCAACTGCTGAAAGTTTCTAGGTAATTTATTTAAAAAGGAACACACTGTAACACTGCATACACGCATTATCATACTTTATTAATTTTTGTTAAGTTTTCATAAATTAATTTGATAATATAAAAATAATGTAAATAATGTTCGATAAAAAGACATTAATGACGTGACGTCAACTGGTCCAAAGTCGTCTGTTTTTTTTAGGAAACTATAGGTGCGTATGCTTGTAGAAACTATGCGTCTCAAATTTGAATTGTGGCGCATCGGACTCCTCAGGTAAGGTCATTAAAACGAAACGAAACGAAACGAAACGTATAGAAACTATGCGGAACTCATTCTATATAAATGTAAACAGGTTCGTTCAGAATTAATAAATAGATTCCAAATTAATAAATAGTTCAAAATTAATAAAGTTTTTAATAAACAGAGTACTAAACAAAATAACCGTAGTAGATAAGTTATAATTTATAAGCGCCATATCTTAAAATCTGACATCAGTGATATTCCAAGGTAATTAGAATTATAACCTCTTTGAATAACCAATACTTAATATATAGTTATTGAAACTTATAACATAGCTAAATAGTTCGCCTATAAAATGAAAATGTAGATTGAATAATCGATGTAATCAAGTTGGAAATTCAACAAAGTATCGTGACACATTTTCGCAGGAGGGCGTCGATTTGAACGAGGTGTGTTTTGCTCTCTCAACACAACGCTGTTGGATGCACATACACCCTCGAAAAAGAGGGCTGAAAATCGATAAGTCCGCAACCACAAAAAGGCGCACGCGTTAGTGAGTTGCTCCGCTTTTCCAAGCTACGGACGACGCATGCCTACTGAACGGTTCATCAGCTGCAATAGGATTATACATACTTGCTAGTTTTCAAGTACTGCTGGCACAAAAAGACATCTCTCTTCTGCCTCTGCGAGGCTTTTTTTCCTCTAAGAGTACGAGTTGCTCGAGTTGAAATTGATTTTAAAGAAGCCTTTGTTTTCAAACTTACTGACTGGAGTTTTAATTTATTCATCCAGTTTAAATGGCTCAGGATGTCAGGACAAGGATTTATTTGGGCTACGAGGATGAATATGTCACTGAAAAGCACCGTAGCTTTGTAAATTTTACAACTAACAAAATTGGCGGTAAACCAGTAAGTTTTCAGCACTATTTTTATATTAACTAATTTTTCTTACATAGTATGGTAACCTTCTGGTAGGGTTTCTTTGTTTATTCTTACAGTACAAATGCAAAAAGATACAAACTGTAAGTAATAAAGATACTGATTTCACATACATCGATGAAACTTCGAAATTAAATAATCAATCTATTAAAATTCTTAAAAGTTGTGAATAACAACATTTTCTATACCTATCTTCAAAAGAAATTAAATGTTTTGATTGCTATATAATACTTGTAAATGAATTTAATCTATACTATAAACCCTTAGTAATATTAAAATATTAATATCAAATTTTTATTTTTGATTGGTATGTTCTTGTATTTGAGAAAATTATATCAACTATTAACAATTATTAATCATATTATTAGAGTAATAATATGATTAATAAAAAGATGAATATTTCCAGGATTGGCATAATGAACAGACGACACTGACTGCACCTCAATGTAGGCTATGTGGGCTTCATCAATTACTGGCATTACAAATCTATGCTCCACTTGATAATTCTAAATACCATAGAACATTATACATATTTTCATGCATAAATCCAAATTGCTGGAATCAAAATGAAAGTTGGACATGCTTGAGGGTTCAGTCATTAGAGCACGCTGCTAATACAGATACACTATCAAGTTTTTGTGCGACAGTACAAACAACTGCCACGAGCTGGCTAGCTGATGCTGATGATTGGGGTGATAGTAATTGGAACGACAATGATTCTGAAAGAAATGGGAACAACTTGATAAGTGATTCAAATAAGTTCAGCTTGTCAGCACAGAATACTAATTATGAAGAAGAACTTAAAGGTGACTTTTCAGAACTACAAGTAGATGATCCTAATGCAAACAGGTACTTTTAATTTCAATATTTTATGATTAAGGTATGAGAAGATTGACAACAGTTTTTTTCATGATTAATAATTATTCGAACCTTGTTAGATTTCTTATTATGTATATTTATACATAATAAGTATTGAAAGCAATAAATATCATAAAGAAAATATGTTATTTTAGTCCTACAAGTGTTGAATCTCCTGTTGGAGTAGGCGCAGTAGGTCGACTAGATTCGCCACACGCGTCGGCAGAAATCGAGGGTGAAGAAAGCGAAGTCGTTTGCATCGATACGCCAACACAACCACATTGCGATTTGATAAGTTTACTGCAGGAAGTTACACCGCCACCTATTCAAGAGACCGAATCTAAGGGTAAAAGCTCTCTAAACTTTATGGAAATATTCATTTCCGTTGACGAAGAGTATTCAGTCAGTGATGTTCCCCAACATGTCAGAGATTTGTTCGTCGAATATCAGCGTTCAAATCCCGATGCCACGGCTGAACATTCTGATGGAATTTCAGATGAATGTAAAGCGTACGATGGTGGCGTGGAAAAGTATGAAAAAAGTATACCCAAGCACGGTGATGAGATGTTTCATAACTTTGTTAGTCGGATACAAAAAAATCCTGGTCAAATTTTGAGGTATGGTATAAGTTAATTTACACAAATGCTAACAATTTAAAATAAATTAACTTTATTAAATTTTCTAGGTATGCAAGGGATAATTCTGCACCTTTACTGTTATATCCAATGGGCGGCTGCATTGGTAGATGCAGACATTGTGGCGACGAGATGAACTTTGAATTGCAGATTTTACCGACTCTGATACCCAAACTAAAACTTAACACTCGCAGTGACCGTTACTTCCAATTGGAGTTTGGCACGATTCTGATATTCACGTGCGTAAGAAGTTGTTGGTCTACCACGGACTCTTACCGAGAGGAGCACGTGATTGTCCAGGCAGAGAGGCTGTAGTTCTCAAGCCTACTGATATGCTTAACACTACTCTTCCAAAACACTCCAGAATTTCTAAACTAGATAAAAAAACAAGCGTTGGATTAAAACTACCTGATCTTTTTGTAGAAATTACAAAAACACAGGAAAGCGTGTACCGTCCATCGTTCGGCGTAGGACACTCAAAGAATGAAACCAGTGGTCATTTTTAGACAGACAATTTGGCGATCTATATACTTAAAGTTGTTAACTATTCCTTTATTATTATTATTAGATTTAATTTATTATTATTCTTAGATTATTGTACTTTTTTTAGTTTATTTGTTAGTTATTGTTTTGTTAAGCGTGCATTTATTTATTACTTATAGCAACAACAAAAATAACTTGTTTTTATCATAGATAATTTTAAACATTTATTAAAAAAAAATTATAAAAGTATTTTATCGTGCACTGTATTTTGAATCATTATCTTAGCATATAAGCTTCAATAGATACTGTAACTTCAGACTTATCATTAAGGTAATAAAGAGAGATTAATTTTATTTTTAAGATATTTTGAAACCAAAAGAAAGTAAATTTAGATAGAAAAATATGTGATTGATTCTGGAGTTAAAAAACTAGAATGTTAAAAGGGAACGTTTTTTATAAATGTCTTCTTTATAATAGTGATACAATTCAGTGCATTTCTCGTTGACTTAAGCTCTTAGCTCATAACAAAAAAACAAATAAATGTTAGCAACAAAGTCAATGATTATACATAATATAGTGCTAGCGTATATGCAATGTCAGAAGCGTTAAATAAACAATTCTTCGAAAAAAAAAATTATTTTTATTTAATTAACAATTATTCTCATAGTCACTTATAAATTTTTGATACTCGCAGATATAAGTAATCATATCATGAGTAATTTTAGAATTAAAATGCTATGTTTCAAATTTATCTACAATTAAAGTTCGAAGTCTTGTACTTCTTAATATCTTACAGCTTTTTTATAATGGCAAATTTATAGAAGAATCTAATCGTAATTTGCGGACTACTTTCATTGTAATAAAAAAATGCAACATCTATTCAATGAACTTTTTAGAATGCAGTAAGTTTTCTCATCATTAGTTGAACAAACTCATTGAGTTGTAGAAGAATTTGAAACAGTCTTTTTACATTATAATAAAAACTATATATCTTTGTACAATTAATAGTTTCTTTGTAAAGGGTTTACTGACATATATTTTTTCCTTTGTATTGTTATATCTGCGATTTCATTACTTAAGAAATCACCATTTCCATATTCACTGGCTTTGATATCTTCAGCTAATTGTTTAACTCTTTGTTCTAATTTGTAAGACAATATTATGCTCATTTTAATTTCATTTTCGGAATCTCTGTTACCAATACAATAAGATCTTGAAGCTCGACTAACATTAGCAATATATGCATATATTTGACACGCCATATCACTCAACCTACTAAGATTTGCATGTCTATCAGTAATGATCAGACCATTTGTAATTAATAAGTATTCTGTGCAATCTTTTAATAAAAAGAGACTTCTATCAAGAAAATCAGCACACTCTTGTAAAGAGGGGTGCAAATATTCCTCTAAATGCAATTTTAACCTGTTTTCTTTTAAAAACATTTTCATCAGAATATTCTTGGGGAACATAAATGGATTCCTTTCTTTTTTTATTTTATCTGACATAAAAAGACCAAAATGTTGAACACCCAAAAGAGCTGAGAAAATTTTTGTATCCATGAGTGAACTATCATAATTTGTAACTGTAAAGGTATCTCTAAATAATTGCTCAAAGGGTTTGACTAGAGTAGTAACTCTGGGACCAATCAGTCCAGCACTCTCCATTATCCTAGCTAAACATTCTTGAATGCAATATTGTTCTGTAAGAGCCGCTTCAAGTTGCACATCTTGATTATCATAAATGTCCATCATTGCTGCGGTCATATAAAGCATACTTTCCATACTATATATAGAGCAGGAGATGTTTGATATTACATTTTTTACCATTTCTGTCTCATGTAAATTTTGGTTAAAGTGCTTCCTTTGCAGAATATCATCTATTAGTAGCTCTAAAAAGGCTTTGAGTATAGATATTGTTATAGATACAATAAAGTGTCTACTGTTGGCAAACATATCAATAAGGTGTTGAGCACCATCTCCAACCTTTCCAAGAATGTTTTCTTTGCGTATTTTTACATCCTTCATTATAATCCTACCAGTATTAAAACCTTTCAAACCTACTGTATGAATAAGATCCTGTGCTACATGCAAACCTTCACTCCCCTTGTCTACAAGAAAAGCAGTAAGAGTCTCTGGTCGTCTATCTACATTACCACTTTGGGAAGCATGACCAATAATCAAAAATACATCTGCATTTTTTACATTGGAAACAAACGTTTTTTCCCCATTAATTATCCATTGATCATTATTTATAGATAATGTACCTGTGGTCATTATATTATTTACACTAGGACCACTTTCCCGTTCAGTTACAGCTATTGTAGCTAATGACTGTCCTAAGGCAATTTTCGGAAGGTATTTGAGTTTTTGTTCAACTGTTCCATATTTGTTCAAAATATTTATAGGTGGTACACTATGTTTTAGTAAATAAACACCAAGAGCTGGTACTTTGCTTACAACTTCAAGAACTTGCAAAAACTCAGAATTTAATAAATTTGAGCCTTGATAATCTTCATGAATTCTTGTTCCAAATACTCCCAATTCTCTAAATTTTTGAATGACATGGGCTGGTATTTCGCCTGTTTCCTCAAATTCATTGAGATTAACAGTTTTCATATAATCTTTAAGAGGTTGAAACCACTCTTGAAATTCATTATACCTTCAAATTAAATTGCCAATTTGATAAAAATAATCTTCACTAAGTACACTGATAAAAGTTCAACAATCACATTGTTTATAATTAAATCAGACGTTACCTGTCGTAATGCTGTGGCTCTGGATAAGCAAGAAATTCAGTATCGACAATACCAAGGAAGAGATTTTTGACGAAGGGATCGCGTTTGGGTTTTTTTGATTTAGCTGCCGGCAATTTTGTTTTAAAATCTGCCATAATATCTTTTGGTTTTTCTCTCGTTTTAGTTGTCAAATGCCGGAATTGATAGCAAGTATTAGAGAAACAAGGCAAATGCCGTCTTGATACTTCTCGTATAATAAGCATGTTTTTTCCTTCGAAATGTCAATGATTGAGATAGTGATATTATCAATGAATCAAAGAAAAACTTACTTTTCTACTAATTTTTAGAGTAACTTAAATCAACAAAGGTAGTTAAAGTGCAGACGCAGGTGTAAATATAACCTGTCTTGTTACGTCGTAACACACGCTGAATAAAATTTAGCGCTTATAGCGCAGGCCTGAAAATGCCTTAGAGCTCAGTATTCGTGGCGGTGCCGTGGCCACTGGCCGCTGAGGCCCCGGTCCCATAGGTACGTACGGATGCGGACGGATACGGACGCGAATCGCAACTCTAGTAACATCACTAAAAATATCTAGTTCGATTATTTAGTACCAACACTACTGGTAGTGAGCAAAAGTGACTGTTGTTTAAAACTGTAGCGCCGAACGTACCGCATTTAATGAACGCCTATCTAACCTTTACATTATTGCAGTCTATAAGATGGCAAATTATAGAGAATTGATAGACTTTCAACTACAATTAGTGGAATTAGGCCATAATTTTATGGAAGTACTTGAATATATGAGAAGAAGAAGAAAATATATATAAATGATATGTATTAATCATCCCAAAAACTTTTTTTACATTAGCATACTCATCAATAAGCAATATTCATGAAAATTTGAAAAGTAAATTGTAGACCTGACATTTGAACATTAAATGTGGTACGTTCGGCGCTACAGTTTTAAACAACAGTCACTTTTAGGGTCTGTCTCCATAGGGCCTGCCTGAGTCCGTCCGAGCCGGCCGAGATTTTTTATGGGCACGCCATCTCTATAATTTCGTGTTCATGCGTTTCTCGTATTGGCTGCGTCCGATCGGGCTCGTTTATGTAAACGCAGCCATTCACTATGAAACTCGCCATTGGATACGAAATTATAGAGATGGCGTGCCCATAAAAAATCTCGGCCGGCTCGGACGGACTCAGGCAGGCCCTATGGAGACAGACCCTTACTCACGACCGGTAGTGTTGGTAATAAATAATCGAACTAGATATTTTTAGTGATGTTACTACAGTTGCGATTCGCGTCCGTATCCATCCGCATCTGTACGTATGTACACCCAACGTGGATTGAATCGCGACCCCCCCCAGTTAGGTTGGTATGAGAATTCCGTCGTTGCATTGAACGAAGAAACCGCGGGAAAATTCAAAAATGAAAATTCGTTTTAAGATACGATAAAAAGCTAAAACGTTACTAATTTTTTTTTAGGTTTAAAATTAATTGTTTGCCGAACAATGCATTTAGATGCATGATTATTTGATTTTAGGTTTTAATTATATAATTTAAGAACGAGCGTTATACTATGGCCGATCTGAAAACCACCGTTACGGACTGAAAGTAGCACTCATAGTCTCATACCAACCTAACTGGGGGGGTCGCGATTCAATCCACGTTGGGTGTACATACATGGGACCGGGGTCGAATAGCAAAAGTCTGTTCCTCGCGCTTAGGCCAAAGGCCAAATGAAATCTTTCTTCGTTCTCGGAAACTCAGGTTCAAATTTCAATGAATAAAATTCTTTTTTTTTAAGTATTTACATAAATACATATTATAAATCAATTTTTTATACATTATAATATATTCTAAATAAGATTGTTTTATGAAAATAAAAATATGAGCTAAGTATCAATATAAAACAATTATAATCTGTGGTTTATATATATACTAATATTTACTATACTAATAACACTTATTACAATATCAATTTGTAAATGTCTACGGAAATATTAATTTGTTTATACATCACGTTATCGTATTTTTCTATCTAATAATGGATTTTTGTCTAATAATAGTAATTCGATTTTTTAATTTTATTATTTATTATCTATATACGTATCGACAAAGAGGGAGAGAGAGAAAGAGGCACAAACAAATATCAGTTCAATTAATAAAAATAGGTTCATCAAAGTTAATAATTCAGCAAGATATATGCTTAATAAATATAATGCCGTTTTATCTATGTATAAATATAAAAATTAATGATATCGTACGTAACAAATTTGTTGTATAGGCTCCATTTCAATATCAAAAAATAAATAAAATAAATAAAAAGAAAATAAAAAATATGAAAGATTTATTTGACAAAACAAATTATTATATAAATAATGATTTAAAGTGAATAAATTCACGAAATAGTACATTACGATACATCAAGTGCTTTTTATAAACTTTTTATATACTCTTTCCCGAACATGTGCCGTAGCGTATTTTTTGATACGACGTGTAGAAAATGCGATTTTCAACGCACGTTTTTTGCCGAGCGTGCGGGAAAAACGTACTTTCCGCGCGGAGTGTTTCGGGAAAGAGTTTCTCGTCTCGTGTACCATTCCACCCTCGCTTCGCTCGGGCGTAAACGCCACACGAGACTAGAATCTACTTTCCCGCACTTGTATCGTAATGTACTAAATTAATGCTCTCTATAACTGACGGTTGCAACACTACGATCGGTGTTAATAACTGTTGCACAAGGAGAAATTCTAAGTGATTGTCTAAATTTTAATATATTTATATAATTGTATTTGTTCAACAAAAAGATTGTCGGTGCTTATCTAAAATCAAATAAATACTATATATGTGGAAAGTCTTCTAATTTTACATCATGTAAGCTCATCAGACTCGATGAAAAATATGAACCCATAAATGATCGTTTGATAAAAAATTTTCTAAAACCCCAATCCATCGAATTATCGATTTTACTGAGATCAGCTACTGTACCATGTTTCATAACTTTTTTTATATTCATCCCAGAGGCAGTCGAAGATATAAAAGGATGGATGCAAACTGAAGAAGTTATTTATTCAAAAAAAAAATGTTTGATCGTATAACTTCTGATACCAAAAATATTTAATTTCCCCGAAAATGTATCGTAGCAAATTTTTTGCAGTTCAGCAAAGAAGAAACTAACAATTTTTTATTACAATTAGACTAAGTACACGGATAATATCTTCATCTTGACTTGATTTGTATAATTGTAATAACTTGTTAAAAAGATATTAACTATTGTAAAGGTGGTAAGTTAACTAGATGGACGTGTAAAATTCAGCAATAGGTCATCTAGCGGTAGCCGATAAAAAATAAAATATACTATGTAATTTCAAGCCATCAGATGGCCTCTTGCTGGATTTCATACAATCATCTAGTACTTTTATAATACTTTATACCATCTGTTTATACAAGCGTTATTACTCGTTTACATCGTTAGAGCTTATTACCGAAAAGAAGAAACAGAAAATAAATACATAAAAAATAAATATAGAAATTTACAGAGTATTGCTTCAATAAGATCAATAATACATATCAAAGATTGCTTAGCATTACAAGGATGTGGTAAAGTTGTACAGTTTCATTCCGAGTGAAGAAATTATATAGCATAAACCCAGACATCGCGAACCTGATACTGCCCAAAACGCGGTGTATCCAGAAAATAATGACATCGATATGATAATGGGTGATGTAGATTATTTGGCTATTGGTATTTGGCAATTTGAATGAGAACGACGCCGAAGAAAATTGTATGTATTATATTAATTAGTTGTTTTGCATTTAGACTCTCGCAATAGATTGCTATATATCTCGACTTTATATGTATATACTAATATTCACTACAACTAATAATATTTATTACAGTATCAATTTATAAATGCTTACGGAAGTATTTATTTATTTATATATCATTTTAAATTTAATAATAATTTAAATAACTTTTTAAACAAATTTACAATTGTCAAATTAAAAAAACACAGATACTTTTTCTTAGCTACGCCATGTATGTAATAGTTAGTTTGAGCAGGCTATCTCGGCTAGATTAATTCGGCTTGAGTTTTA
The DNA here is from genome assembly GCF_024137745.1 of Phymastichus coffea. NCBI lineage: Eukaryota > Metazoa > Arthropoda > Insecta > Hymenoptera > Eulophidae > Phymastichus > Phymastichus coffea. The sequence continues at coordinate 3,626,695 of NW_026706842.1, read as the reverse complement.
ATCGGTTAAACTACATTGCTATTTTAGAAGAATTTTAAATATGAAACAAGTTTTTTGCTCTTCCAAGATGCTCACGTCAATCCAATCAAAAGAAATTATTTGTAGGTTGTAATTATTTTTAAAATCTCTGAAAAGGAAAATGAATTAGATTCCAAAAACGACGGTGATGAAATTATGAAATAAAATTGTTGCTTAAAAGGATTTGTAAAATGGGTTGTTTTTTAAAAATAATTACAACCTACGAATAATTTCTCTTAATTAAAAATTAAGACGTTTTGCATAATAGTATGTATGTACATTACGATACAAGTCTGGGAAAGTAGATTCTCGTCTCGTGTGACGTTTACGCCCGAGCGAAGCGAGTTGTTTTAAATTAATTAAAAAATAACCATTGGAATGATAATATAAAAAATAAAATAAAATGCCTCATATTACTTCTGGTCATTAAACCCTTAGCGTAACTGGATCATAATTAGTTTTCAAATAATATATTAGGAAATTTAGCTAAATGAGGATAACAATGAAGGTATTTATTTTTACCTGAAATTAAAAAATGTCAAAGTATCACAGTTTGGTATGCATATCGGCTCTCAATTAGAGAACCACCGCTATTTAAAACTAACTAATGTTGAAGTTTCTGACAGTTTTCGATATTTTCACATGATTCCGACAGTCATATCTGTTTCCGACACGTATTCTGTTATCTGGGTATAATGAATATAGACTGCTGATGCAGTGATGCCAGGTTATGGAATAATCCGCGAGAGTGAGAGAGATAACAACAAATATTAGGAAACTTCTGTCTCTTTGTAGTCAACGCTTACTAACCTTATTGGCTGTCGCCACGCAAATAAGTGTCGACTTAAAGAGAGCTTCCCCATATTTGTTGTTATCTCTCTCACTCTCGCGGATAATTCCATAACCTGGCATCAGCAGTCTATCCTTTATTTGCCTATGGGTAAACTCACCGCTGTCACTTTGTCAGTCTTATCATTTTAGATAACCTTATATTTATAAGAAAAGTTTATTGCAAAAGCGTATAAATATACATTTACTTTAGCAAAGTTGAAAATCGTAAATATTTTCTAATTGGGAAGAATGTCGACCGATATTGATACTCTTGTTTGTGATGCAATAGCCGATCCCCCAAGAATTTCTGAAGAAACAACTTTAAAAGAACAAATGCGGATTCAAGAGCAACAAAATCAAAAGATTCCATCTAATCCAGAAATCGGCAACGTTAGTAATAAACACCGTCATCAACGTTTAAATCATGAAAATAGTAGTGCGTCCGATGATCGCGATTCTAACCACGATAAAGAACAAGAGAAAAAGCCAAGGAGAAAATCGCGAAAGAATAGCAGCTCAAGTAATAATCGGGGTATGACCATTAACAACGTTGTAAGTGGTTCTACCAACGTCAGTATCAATTTTTCTAATCAAACTCTGATAAATGTCAATGCAAATAGTACATCAGCAAGCAAAAAAGAACAAGACAGAAACAAAGAGACAGATAAAGCAAATAAAGAAATGCCACAGTATATTAAAAGTTTGATCGAATGCCAATCAATAATTACTACTCTGGATAAATTGACAACCAAGCAGTATATAGGAGACAATTGGAAAAAAGTGGCCAAGAATCTTGATTTAAAAAAAAGTGAAGTAGAACAATGCTTTATAGATCACAGTAAAGAAGGCATAGGAGAGGTGATGTTCCAAGTTCTAACAATTTGGAACCATAGGTATGGGAAGCTAGCTACACTTGGTGCATTACTCAAAGCACTCTGGACTGCTGAAGAATATGTTTGTGCCAAAGAATTGGCAGTTATTCATAAATCAGAATAATTCTTTTTCAATAGAATTATTCAAGCTTTATACTCATTCTTCATTGTTATTTTAAAAATTTAATGTCAATATTTTATGTAATGATTATAAGCCTTGATTATATTTATCAAGACTATTACAATGATTTATATTGAAGATTGATATTTATATTGAAAATTTTTTTAATTATTTGACTAGAAACAATATATTTGATTTTTATACTGTTTTTTTACTGTTTATATAGATGATTATGTTATCGCATCCAAGAAAATTTAACAAATATTGACTTTTGCATAGATGAATTTGAAAAAATATATTAACTTTTACTATTATATTGTTTTTAGATGAGTAAATTTATACCTTTGGTAATATCAAAATGTATATAAAAGATAAAGATTGTGATATTTTTACAAGAACATTTCAAAATGCCCTGTAAATTTATAAATAAAATACTAATTTTTGTACATCAGTCATTGATATTTCAGTTTTTGTTCACTGAAAATTTCTTTTAAAGTTCTGTTTTATCATAGTCTTGGCTTTCCTTTTCTTCAGTATCATCAGATTCATCGTCATCATCATTTGTGTCTATACTATCTGTAAACTCTCCACAATACTCTGCAACCTCTGTGCAGATTTTGTCTTTGGCGTTTTTTTCTTTTTTGCTGATGACTTCTATGAAAGTATCTTCGTGCTCATTCACAATGTCTGTACACTGAAATTATAAATAAAAATAATAACAGTGTTGAACAGCTTACTCTCACTTAAAAATGTATATAATTTGATCTAAAAGGAACTTACAAAGTATCCTAAGCTCTTGTTTAAGTCACCATCTTGTATAATATCTACTTCACCCATTAATGGATTCATTCCTTCATCAGTAATCAGTTTAAGAAGTGTTAATTTACCATTAGATTTATAAGTAGCTCGCACATAATCATCCATTTTTTTACAAATTGAATCAAGCATATCCGATAAATGCACTTCTGACAAAGCTAAAGGAACCTTTAATAACAAAACGTATTTGATATAACTGTAAGATTAATATCCATTTTGTAAATATGCATTTTACTTTTCTTTGTACAGCATTTCCTTTAGAATCTAATCTATATTGTCCAATTTCAATATTTTTTTTTGGGTCAATCTTGTTCACTTCATGTTTGAATTCATCAACTACTGTTCTACAAACTTTACAAGGAAAATATTTTATTTACCTTTAAATATATGAAATATTTCACATGGAAAACTAAATTTCATACACACCTAAACATTTTACTTGTTTTAAGTTAACACCATGCGCTGCAACTACTGATAGGAGTAGAACAGTAGAAAAAATAATTATCGACTTCATCTTAGAACGAAAACTTTAAAAAAAAATGAATAAATAAACTGAAACGGTTTTGAATATTCAATGAGCTCAACCACTCAACTGAAAGTCAAGCAATGAGTATTTTGTTTTATAATCATTACATGGCACGCTGGTGAATGCCCACGTGTCATTGACACTAACAGGTGAGAAAAACTTGAAGCACCAATAGAATATTGACAAATGTATATGTGATGCGGTGTATAGAATCTCGCGGGGAGTTGGGGACATTGGAGTCATTGTGAACAGCGAGATTTAAATTTACCGTCACATTATTTTGTTGTATGACCTGTGTTAGTTGGTTTTAGTTTTAGTAGATGGCACTGGCTTAACTGAGAGCTGATGAAGCAGTCAGCACGGCACGACCTATACTTTTAGCTGCTTTTAGCGATTTTCCTCTTAATCTCTAGCCAAGCATACTTTGACCGATTTCCCTCCTAATCTCTGTTATAAGAGGTACAATAACGTTCCATTACTAAATAATTATTGAAGGTTACAGTAGGCTCTCATGCGAGTAGAATTAAAAGAGATGCGTCGGACTTACAATTATTTGATTTTTATAATGAGCTCAACCCTTTCCGTGTTTCTGATAGTCTTTAATCGACTGTGTCTGGACTTGTTGCCTAAAGAAGAATACATTACAATAAAACATACGAGACAAAAGCGTATTTGCCGACAATTTCAATTGCATTGAAGAATACACCTTCACTTCCTCTATATAGCCATCGAAGAGATGGATGCCCTAATTGTGAATACTGCGATTAATATTTCAAAATGTGGAGATAACGTAATTATAATAGGTAACGATACCGATTTATTAGTACTATTGTGTCATTTAATAGATGAATTTTCTAAATTAGTTTTTCAAAAAATTAGACCAGTAACTACAACGTGTACAACGAGTAAAAACTCAAAATTTTTATACAATTAATAGTTTGAAATATCCTTATTTTAAAAGGAATTATCTCTTTTATGTATATTTTAACAGGATGTGACTACATCTGCATTTTTTGTATCGAAAAAAACTCTATTTTTGAAAAAGTAGAGCACGAAACTTTAATTGATATAGCTACAACGTTTTATAATTAATCTGTTAATGATATACAGTTATTATTATTCGCATGTTTTTTAATAGCGCTGATAAAGTGATAAAAAAAGCGGACAATATTTAACTTTAAGCGAGCTATGTTATTTACATTTTGAAATAGGTGTACAAATAAATCTTATAAACTCGAAAATTTACTCCCGATTGAAAGGGCAGGTGCCGAGTATTGCAAAAGAACGTAATTGCAAATACAAGCGTGGCTTGGTGTCTTAAATCCCCTCATGATTGGAAAAGAGAGAGAAAATATGGTTTACAAGCAATATACTATTCTTCGGAGACAATGATACCACCCGAAGCTTTAGAAAAAATATCTTGTAAATGTCAAAAAGAGTGCGAAGCTTCCTGCAGCTACCGTAAACACGGTTTAAAATGTTCACGATTGTGTGGATTTTGTTCAGGGAAAAACTGTTCGAACGTCGAAACAATTGAATGCAACTCTATTCAGAACGATGACTATAATTTACATTTAGATAATATACGTATATATACTTTAAGCGAATGCGACTCGAATAATTCCTATGAACTTACGCCAAAAAGAAATAGATAAATATGATTATACATAAAAATATGAAATTTTAATAATGAATATAATTTTACGTACAATGTTTATCCTCATTATTTCTCATACGTATGCGTTTATTTTAATTAAATAATTGTTATTAAACGTTTAAGTCTGCATTCATTGACGACAAAGGCATAATTATTTTTAATTCCTGAAGCTACCCTAGATTAAAAAAGGATAATAAAAATTGGTGCAATAATTGCTGAGATACGTTAAATTTTTCCGAGTGCATGACTTCATTCGAACGCGCGCAAGAAAGAGATCCTCCCCACTGCTGCAACCGGTTTTCAGCTTTTGTGATCTCAGAGTTTCATCCTCCTCTATAATCATCTAACAAGAGCAAAATTTTTTTAAACGTAACAATGTATTAAAAAATATTACTTTTTTACTATTCCATGCCGCAACATATATCTTCCAACTTTAAGGACTACGATTTATAAAAAACACTAACTTGGTTCCCATAATCATAAATAAATTTTTTTTTCAAAATTTTCGTTGCGAATTTAGCTATCCGAATTTTCAAGTTAGATATTTTTTATAAAGTATATAAACGCCACAGTTAAAAAATCAATTTTTTCACACACCCGTAATAAATATCAAAATTGACGTTTTGACAATGAGATTGAGTCGTTTTGTAACTCAATACTTTCAACTAAAAAAATTACAGTTCCATACTTTGGACGTCTTTTACTTTAAACTAATAAGAAAATCTCGGTAACTAATTAACAGATTCCATCGTGTAAGGTATAATTTTTTTAAAATCACAAAAGCTGTCTTTCAATTTGTATTACAATTAAAAAAAGATATTTTTGCAACAAATATTCGAAATGTTAAAAGTGACCGCTTTTGAAGGTTTTTTGCAGTATTTATAATAAGTAATTAATGAAAATAACAGTGCTAGGACTGCAACTGTAGCTTTTTGGAATCTAAATTAAAAATTTTTTTTTAATTTAGATTCCATTTAATTCTCGAATTAAAAAACCTGTCTTTGCCAACTTTATACACTCATAAACAATAGGCGATGTTCTTTCTCGTTATACATTGTGCTTCCCTGTATACATGTCTCTATGAACTTGACGCATGCGCGAAAGAATCGTCTGCTTATTGAGGTTAAGATTGCAGTGCATTATGCGTTATAAACATAATTTTTGAGAAGTGTTGCTTGCAAGTTTTTGTGATCTTTGTGATATGTTAGTTTGAGCGAAGAGATTTTCTTAGAACGTAACATTTATCAATAAAAGTAGTGAAAAATTATGGTATAAGAAACGGCTTTTTTTAGAAATTTATTTGAAATAAAACTAGATGTATTACTGAAATTTTACCGGCAATTTTCTTTTGTAAGTAATCAACTTTATTGCAATATTTTTAGTTTTCCTTGATACACAAAACCGAAAATGCACATGAGGACAGTATTTGGACTTGTGCTTGGGGTTGTCCAAAAAAGAAGAAGGATACTATGCAAGTGGACAATGAAGACTCCAGGTAAAATTAGCTTCATATCTGAATTATGATTGTTTTTTTAATTGAAAACTGACTTTTCAGAGATTCTATAAAATCAAATCTAGATGACACAAATAACTATGTGATAACTGGCTCAGTAGATGATAGTGTAAAAGTATGGGAACATAAGGATGGAAATTTAAAACTCAAACATAAACTTACTGGACATTCATTAGGAGTTGTATCAGTTGCTGTTAATTCAGATGGAACAAGTAACAAATTATGAATTAAATATTATTTAATAACTTTTGCAATTTTAACTATTCAAATTGTTAAATAGTTATAGAAATGTGAAACGAATTAACATTTTACCTCCAATAAATTTTTTCCATAGAATGTGCATCCAGTTCCTTGGATTCAAGTTTGAGAGTATGGGATTTGGAATCTGGTGAAAAAAGTTTTGGTATCGAAGTAGGACCTGTGGACATATGGACAGTATGCTTCTCTTCAGATGATAAGTATATTGTTTCTGGTAGTCATGCTGGCAAAATACATTTGTACAATGCAGAAGATGGAAAACAGGAACAAGTTCTGGATACAAGAGGAGGAAAATTCAATCTTAGCATTGCTTATGTAAGATAGTTTTAGTATAAATTATTCAAGATTGAAAGTAATTAAAGTTATTTTTCAGAGCCCAGATGGAAAGTATATAGCAAGTGGTGCTATTGATGGAATCATTAATATTTTTGATGTTGCATGTGGCAAAGTGTTCCAGACCTTAGAAGGTGAGTATTTTATAATTGAAAAAGTTTATATAATTTTTAGATTGATATCATTTCACTTTTCCCCTTATAGGACATGCTATGCCAATTCGTTCTCTATGTTTTTCACCAGACTCACAGCTTTTACTTACTGCCAGTGATGATAGTCACATGAAACTATATGATATGTAAGTGAAATAAATCACAATAAAATTTTAAATTCAGTATTGAATCAATAATTTTTATAATTGTTTATAGAAAAGACACCAAAGTTGCTGGAACTATGTCAGGACATGCTTCTTGGGTATTGGGAGTATCATTTGCACCTGATGGTAAGAAGTTTGCATCAAGCAGTTCTGATCATACTGTCAAAATTTGGGAACTGGCTCAGCGACAATGCTTGCACACATTCCGAGAACATAATGACCAAGTAATATTTTTTTAAAATCTTAAAATTTTATCAATTAATAATTTTTGTTGCTGTTTTTATGTTTCAGGTTTGGGGTGTAAAATATCATCCAACTAAAAATAATCTGCTTGTTTCTGTAGCTGAAGACAAAGCTGTAAACTTGTATGAACACCCAGAATAATGTTGAATTTGTATATACTGTACATTTATATGAGCAAAATAAAAATTTTTTTGGTAACAAAATTAATTATAATCTACTGTTCTAAACAAAACTACTTTTACAAATCCTACTTATTCTAAATTATCATATTATTTTCTCATAGCAAACAAATAAAAGAATTAATACACAATAATCATTATAGCTACAAATTTTATTATATTTTAAACGATAATATACAAATTTCAAAAGTATTGATCAAACTTAAATGTTTACTGACAAAATATTATGCTTACAGGCTAAAGGCGATTGGGGAAAGATAAAAGTTATTACAAAATGACTATACAGAAAATGTTTTCATCGAGAGTCTGTATTTTTTGACGATATTTGTTGACAAATCAATGTACAAAGTATATACCCTGAATTTATTCCTAGTTATGCGAATTAACACTAGTTAATTCGAACTGGATGCAGGGAACTTCAAAATACGTTGGAACAACGTTCAAAGTAATAGTATAAATAAATAAACTAAACATGTAAATGGTAATTCTACCTCGCTGATTCAAAGAACTTTCTTTTCCAAGAAATTTTTTTCGAGATGAACGAGATACTTATTTGAGCGGGAAATTGTGATTACCAAATAATTCAACAATACGGTAAATATATACATAACAATAACATCACAGATCTACGTAATTGTTTTGATCATAAATTAAAAAAGATGAAATAGTAAATAAACATATAAGTAATTTCTGATTCATTTGTCATTTGCAACATTGACAAGAAACTAACAACTTTTGCTTTGATTCATGGTATATTTAACTGAAAATGTAATATAGACTAGAGACAAAATTTCTTACTGTAATATATGCTTTGATTGATTAAATGAATCTAGTCATTTTCAGATGCTAATTAGTTAAGTCACGCGTTTAATTAGTTTACATTACTGAAAACTGTCATAAAAAAGAAACTAGATTTTAGACAGCTTTATATCATTAACTAGAATATGTCCTTATCAGTCTTTGAAAGCAAAAATTAGATACTGAAGACTCGTTGCTTTTGCAAGGTACGATGCTTGAAAAGAAATAAAGCTAACTTGAAAACAAAAAATACTACGTGTCGATATTCATTATAAATTGTAAGAGTTCTTTTCTGCTCTAGTCGATTTTTGGATGTACAATGATTGCAAGCTTAAGATGCAATTGATAACTAAACTTTTTCTCTACACATTTTGTATAGATTTTATATACAGAATCGATAAACAGTCGATAATTTATTTGCTTTCAAATGCAAAAGATCGACTCAACCTTAGGGAATTCACTTCATGCGTTGCTTATATACATTTTAAGCATGTGAAAATTTTAAGATGTCATGTTACGGATTTTAGTTTTATTTTAAATGATTTGGATCTGTACTTCGAAGCTGAATGAAGTAGATTATCACTTTTATTACATTCAATCGGTAAAAATATATTTCAAGGTCTTTAGAAACTATATGCTTTGTATTTATGCAGCTTAATATAATTATTCTGTATTATTTTTTTACATTCAATATCTTAATAAAATCTATAATCTTGGAATAGTGAATTTGCTGAACATGTAATAGTTGAATTGCATAAATAGAAAAATCAAATATGAATATAGAAATTTAATTTTATCCAAAATTTATAAATCAGAACCGTAAATTAATTTGAATGTAATTACATACGTATTAATAAGTTTTGTTAAATAATAAAATGTAACTAAATAACAATCGATCTCAAATCTTAAATATAATTTCTCATAGAACATATTTTTTGAAATTATAAAAAAGAACAATAGTATTAGATCCTCCTGTTTAATGATCTTTCTCATAGTAAGAAAATCTCATTTTGAAAAGTTTAACATCAATCGGATTACATTCAATGACCATTGATAGAACGGCATTTAAAAGTGGACAATTATTTTTTATATATGTTTAAATTTTTTATGCTATCATTGATTCACAAATTATTAAAGTGCAAATTCAGACATCGTCATAAATTTTTAGCTTTTCTCTAAACTAAAAGCTCTAAAAAATATATTCAAAGGCGAATAACAAACTAGTTAACTTTCCTCAATTAGATTTTCTACTAATATTAGTTTCATGCTTTCGTGATTTTTTCCCAGAAGTTGAGCCTGAGTCCTAACGCGAGTTGGCCGAGTCATTAGTAATTCCTTCAAAAGTGGAACTCCTGTACAGCTTGCAAGCTTCATCACCATTGGTATCAACTTCAGTGGAATCACGACTATGCGTGATCCATTGCCTAGTGTCAGGTCTCTCATATCCCTGTTTTTTTTTCTTCTCCTCTACTTTTTTCCATAAGCTGGCAATCCTGCTGGTAGTCTCTTTGACCATTTTGCGCGTTCCCTGATTGGATGAATTGGACACAATGCTGGAATTGCTGTTTGAACGTGGACCTAGCGAAACTTTCCGTGGGATGCCACTTTCATTTGGCAGATTCACTATTTGATAGTTAGACGAGGACTTTACCACCCCGGTATTGCCAAGATTCGTCGACGAACGTTTAGCTATACTTGGGATACCTGTTGGTGTAGCGATTTTTTCAACGCTTGTTGTTTTTGTGAGCTTTGGGGTGGTTGGTTTTTGTGGCGTTCGCATCGAAATTTTTGATTTGGTCTGGATAGGAGTTGTTTTTGGTGACAGTTTGAAGACTGTAAGTAATTGTTCATGGAAATATTTATTTATAAATTGCTTAGATTGAATAAAAATAACAAATTTTTTTTGACAATCTATTGTTTTCGAAAAAAAAAACAAAAAAAAAAAAGAAAATTAAAAATTAGTAAAACAAAATTGATTTACCTCCACTACTAGGCCTAATCAGCTTGGAATTACACGGTGACATGGGTAAAACCATATGTGTGTTATCCATTTCAGGTTCGTCTTTAGTAAAAGTGCCTTGTCTCTCCAGAGGTTTGACTGAACTTTCGACTTTTTCTGCGGTCACGGGTATACTCAATCTCTTTGTCGCCTTGGTAAACGTCATGGAGTACCCTTTTTGTGGTATAGAGCTGCGTTTAGCTTGTGTTGGAGTCGTAGTGGTAAGTTGTTGCACGGCATTTGCACTCATTTTCGGAGTGCTATTGGACTTTTGGAAACTATTGACTTGCCTCAATTGCAATGTTCTCGTGGCTCGAACAATAGGTGATGTGTTACTACGACTGATAGGAATTTGCACAATTGCCGTTGATTGTTTCAGAGGAGACGATTGAGGCGTTGACTTCCTTGTATTTGGCGTGGAGTATAAAGGTTTTCTTCGACCGCGTATTCCCTTGGGTGCTTCTGGCTCTGATTTTTCCGCGATAGAACCGTTAGACTCCACACTTAAGTCTCTTGATAGAGTTCCTGGTTTTACGATTCGAGGGCGACCCTTAACTTGATTAGCGTCTTCTTTGTCGGAATCATTATCACTTTCCGAGTGCGACTCTTCCAACTCATTTTTATCCTGGGCAAAGAATTCTTGATGCTTAGCTTCTACACCTTGCGGAAGAGTTTGATTTGAAAGCTTTTTCGATACTCCATTTATCAAGCTCGTCGGTTCCATAATCGGCAAGCTCATACACTCGCCCTCGAATTTGGCTTTTACAAAAATATTAACATTTTTTTCATTTACACTCTGTGCGACTGTTATTACGTCTGATTCACCATTTGCATTTGCATTTCCTGGACTGGTGCTTCGATTGATTTTGTAAGTGTTAGTTCCATTTAATTTCCTAAACATGGGTATACCAGTTTTTACGAGGGAAGGAATGCCACTTTTTTCGGTACTTTTTACTTTAGTATTCTCATTCTCAATTGTAGCGTCGTTTGTTAATGTTGGCGTATTAATAGTTGGTGAATCAAGCACTTGCGTTTGGAATCTTGCTCTATCTTCTTGACGACGCTGCTTGGGAGTACGCTTTGTAAATGGAGAACATTTGCCACCTAAATTTTTAACAGCTTCTTCATTGGCTTGTTCTTGCTTTTTAAATTCTTGTTGCTCCTTTCTGATACGTTCCGCCGCAATAGTGTATGTTTTGTACCTTTCCTTGGTTAGTTGTCGCTTTTGTTTTGGTGTCAAATGACCTATAATCAATAAATTACAAGTGTGAACAAATAAGATGATTGTTTCAATAAAAAATGTATTTTGGATGTGTTTTACCGGGAAGATTTTTAGAAAGCCGCTTTTTGGGAGTAGACTCCATGGAACTATTATATTCGCTGGAAAGTGGAGTAACCCCATCGTCGGTATCATTAGCTATTTCCTCAATGCGCTCGTCAAACACACAATGCGTCGCGTCTTCACTGTAAACGTCCGCATCAGCGCAGAGAGTTTCACTGCAATGAGTATTTGTCTCCAAGGTCGAATTTTCGATTCGGCTAATTTCATTGAAGAGAGACGGTGGATTAATATTATCGAGACATTCACTTAAGCTATTGTTGGCACTTCCTTCCATTGTCTCAATGTTACTAAATTAAAAGAAAATATTTGAATATTTCTCTACGAATCAAATTTAACATAAATATAATAAAGCGAAGTATGTCTCACCGCAAACACGTCATAGACAATACATTGGCAACAGGTTTGATAAAATCGAAGACTGTATCACTTCCGGTTAAACTATTAGAATCGTTCTCCTTGCAGTCAGCAATTTCCGAAGTTATACTAGCAACACTCAGCATACTATTCTCCATGTCAGCTACATCTAACAACTCGTCCATAACCGATGGTGGCTTGACATTTTCTAGCTGTGAATTGTTTGCGTTGGCGTACTCGTTTAGCAAATTCTCCAAACTACCGGTACAATTTTGGCCATGATTCAGAGCTCGTCGCGCAACAACGCCAGACATTGGCAACGATTTCTTTCTGCCACCTGATGAGTACATTGGCGGCAGCGAGTTTGAATTGCACCGGCTCTTATCTATAAAAAGTAATTAATTTTTAGACTTTGTCAAAATTAATACTAAATTTTGAATTATCGAAGGACTTACCTCCTGAAATATCTACGATGTCAGTGGTGCCACCAATGCTTGTAGTGAGCGATACGAGACTGCCCATGTTCGAGGGCGGATTAATGGCGTCGAGATCAAGATGCGTAAGACTAACTTGATTAACATCAGCACTAACAGCAGCTGCAAGTTTGTTAGCTTCCATCTCGATGATCCTTGATTCGGTCATGCTGTTTCCTAAACTACCTTCGTCGGTAATTTGATCAACATCGCTCTTGAAGGAGGCGACCAGAGGTGCACTCATGCTGATACTTGGAAACGAAAAATCATTTGGTGAGTCTTCGTTCCAGGTATTCTGATCACTTGGGAGACTAGACTTCATTGCGCTGAATTCACGCTCTCGCATTGCTTCTGTTTGTTGCACTAATGCAGCTGTAAGCCGATCGAGAGAAGCTATCATCGCGTCAGGATCTCGCTGTCTTCGATATTCCTCCTCCTTTTTACCAGTAACTTCTTCTTGTTGAGACACAGTCTTACTATCTTTTGCAGTAACCATTGTGTCTGTCGAGTTATCAGTTACATCTGCTGTGGTACGAGATTTAGATGCAACCCTTGATCCAGTGGATAAAAGCGCTTCTGGATTTGAAACTCCAGACTGAATGCATAGTTCAAGGAGGTGATGCTCTGATCTTTCAATCGAGTCGAATGATTCACAACTCTCCGAGTTAGATGTAACTGCAGTATGCATGTTCTCTGTGAGAGTCTCGCTGGTCTCGATCCCGCTCTTCAAGCAGTTGGAACGAGTATCTTTGTCATCGATTGACGTAAAGGTCATCGTTGATATTGTGCAGTCGTCGTCACACGGACTCTGAGGATTTTTATCGACATTTTTGCCGACAGTATAAGTGTCTTGTACCGTGTAGTAGTCATCTATGGTGTGTGTCATTTCGCTAAAGTCTTCGTCATCTTGCAAGTGCTGCTGGCCATAGTTTTCTAGCGAAGCCAATGGACTTGTCTATAGTTAAATAAATAAAATTATCAACAAAATTAAGATTTTAAAGTCTAACAAGAAAAAACTTACTTGGTCTGATGCGTCATCATTTGCATCTTGAATGTCAATGTTGTTCAAGCTTGCATTAGTTTTGTATCGCACTAGAGTATTATCAACTTGCAAATCTTCTTCGAGTTCATTCCCAAGAGAACTAAAACTAGGTACGTCTGAATTTTCTCCCTGTCTACGTTCTCCTTCAAAAATAGCACTGTCGCTTTCTAGTGATTTGTATTCATCAGCGTTCAGTGTTTTCTCTGTAATAAAAAAAAAATAAATAAATAATCGGTTACTTGTTAATCAATGAATATGAGTCGTACTATCGTCGAATTTTTTTTTACCAGAATTAGAAGTCGTATTAGAGCGTAAAGAGTCATTTCGCGAGACTTTATGAGATTCATCTTTAAGATTTTGTCCAATAAGAGCGTCAGCAGTTGGAAGTTTTGAGGCATAAGAGAACTTCTGAGGTTCACGGAGTTTTCTGAAATTCATCTTGACCTTGCCGTCCTCGTGAGCATCAGAGATAGATGAAGCTCGAGATGAGTTCAACGAACTCTGATAAGGTGTACTCTCGGCGCAATAAGTCTTGCCAGTATCGGGATCAGTGCCAGTGTAGTAAGCAGAGCTTTGCTTATCATCATCCGAAGCATATTTCAGACTACAGTCTGTTTGCTGATTCAATGCTATTTCGGCAAAGACTTTTGAAGAATCTGCTAAAGGAGATGTAACTTTCATGTTCTTCTGGGGAATGTTACTATGAGTAACAATTGTTGACTTTGCCCTTGCTCCTAACAAATTGTAAGTGCTTGACTCCGGTGTTATGTTTTTTGACGAGCCCGAGTTTGTTATCGAAAAGTTATCATCAACTGATGAATGGAGTAGACCTTTTGGACAGGTAATATCTTGGTTTGGCGCTGTGGCCCACGATATGGTTGAATCGGTGTATTTCAAGCCTCGTAAATCTGGGAGAGGATCGCCCGGCTTCAAACGTTCTGGAATTGCATTCATATAACGCAAAGTATACTTTTTTTCTGATAAAGCTGAAACAATAAAATCAATCGTTACTCGACTTTGCCACATTAATACGATTTAAGATCATTAACTGTACCTTTTGAACGTCCATTGCTCGATTTTGAGGAATCATAATTACTCGGCGAGTGGACTGAAGTCGATTGCAAATCCAAAGACGAAACTCCATTAGAAGCATGTCGATTTACTTTTTCGAAAATCGTGTCCGATTGTGTGCTGGTAACCGAACGCATGGACTCTCTGCTATCGCTACGAGCAAATCCAGTTTTTATTCCAGAAGTTCCTGGTTGATTCGCATAAGTTGAATAGACAGCTGGTTGATGAAGCGATTTTCCGCTTCTGATTGGAGTATCGAGCAGAGTCTGTTCAAGCCGAAAAGTAAACTTGTCCTCTTTATTCACCGGAGAATTACTTGGTTCGATGTTGTCACAAGTTTCTGCTAAGTTATGATCGATTTCCTGCTCAAGAGCTTTTTGTCTATATGAAACAAAAAATAACAAATTTTTTGCCATACTTTTTGAGTCGAATAGGTTCAAGTAAAAATTCAATTACTTTCGAGCCATCAGACTAGGCAAACTTGGCAAACCTAATCCTCTGGCAGTGGAGTCCAGATGTACAATATTAGTTCCGTTCGGACGTGCACTGAGAAGATTCTTCAAAGCTGCACTCGAGCCCATTGCAATCATCTTATGTTTGGAGTGGATAAGACTTCGAAGCATGGGCACTGCGCCAAGATCCCAAAGCAGCTTTTGATCTTGAGGACAACGTGCAGACAAGTTCCAGAGTGCTCCACAGGCATTGCTCACAACTGTCAAGCTTGGCGATCTCAACTGTCGAAGTAACACCTAAGAACAAAGACGTGATTTTATAAAACTTATAAAGTGCTAAAATGAAAGTATACTTTTTAAAATAAGCACCTGCAAACAGCCACGCTCGCGGACAATAGCCCTGTAATCATCTCTAACAGCGATATGACTGGATATGTTCCTAAGAATACCACCAGCATTCTCGACGATTGCAAGAGTCTTAGAAGGTGCGTTGTAACTTAGCATATCGACTAGAAAAGCTAACGAGCCTTCGACGGCGCAGATGTCCATTTTGTTAGTGGTGCAGTGAGCCGAAAGATTCCATAGAGCAGAGAGTATGGACTTGAGGGTGGACTCTTTGCGACCTTCCATTGCAGCTTTCATTAGGCCCGCCACGGCAGCCACTTCACGAAGAGTTTGCTTGCTACTGCTATCTGCTCTCCATGAAAGATTACGTAGAACACTTGCGGTGACTTGCCTCAAGTCATCGCTTGAACTTCGAAGCTGAGAAACCTATTAGCAGAAATATTCACGAGTAAATGTTTTGATCTAAGTATTAGAAGCTTCTAAATAGATTTATATTTACCAATGCTTTCATAAACTGGCGGAACGAACACAAGAGCGCCTTATTATTACTATCCCCGAAGGTCAAATTCGTCAATGCCATCCCGCCGTAGCGCCTAAGCGTAATGCAATTTGGATCTTCACATTCGCTTCCGTGAGCTATATGATCCATTTCAATGAGCTCGGCTACAGCGTGCAATCCACCCAGGAGACACATAGCATGTCGATGAGACTCATCAAAGGAGAGTTTCATCAAAGCGGCAATCGTTGCTCCTGGATGCCTATCAGTCTCGTCGTCGGTAAGCGGCATAGTCTCCAATGAATTCCTTAGCATCTGACAGTAATCTCTGATTTGTTCCAGTAGCCTCAAAACTCGTGCCTCACGTCTGCTTGATTTCTCATCTCCCCTCGCATGGACGATGTTGTATAGTGCCCTGGAGGCTCGTTCCCGAGTTTCGGGGTCTTGGCCTGGTGCATGAATTAATTGAATAAGAAGTGGCAGGCAACCTGACTGCCTCATGACTAAGCAGCTGTCAACTGAGTTACTCATTGACAGCAGAGTGGCACTCATGTCATCTCGACCCTCTGTACTACCCAGCATGCTCAGTAAACTGTAAACCACATCCATTTTAGCACCCAAGCGTCGCTGACCCTGTATGCTAGATGAGATATTCATTCCAGCTGTTGAAGACATGCTCATGGCATTTGGTAAGTCCTGTCGATTATTAGGATATAAGTTGGAAACGAAACACTCATAAAATATTTGAATTTAACAATTCTTCAAATTCATTGAAATTTTATTTTTAGAATTAATGGAAATGAAATTAAACAATAGTATTGATCTTACCTTCTGCGTTACAGATCCAATTTGTGGAGCAGGTAGCTCTACAGATTGAGTTGAACCCCATGAATCTCTTTTTACTGGCCAAACATTAGGTGGCTTTGGCAGCCTTTGGGCTTGCAAGGAAGAACTTGGACGACTATCATCTTCAGTGCTGCTTTCATCGAGCTCATAGCTATGAGTGCTTTTGGCATATGACTGTAAAATAAAAAAATAAATTCTGATATAGTAATCATGTAGTGATGCCTGTGTGAAAATCCAATTACGTTATGAATTTGTATTTATTGTAAACTGACATTCACAGTGTATGCATTCGAATAATTAACAAGATGAAGTTTTATGAAATATGAAAAACTATTCTAATACAAACAAAATTGAATTTAAGTACATTACTAGAATACTTCGAGAAATTTACTGCACTTTAATTACAAAGCAGCGAATTTCATGAAAGCTGTAGTCAATCAATGGAAGTGAAAAAACTCAACAGCGAAAATAAAATGCATAGACCAACCAAGTAAAAGAAAATGAAAGAAAAATCGAGAGAGGAGAAAAATAAACAGTATATAAAAGGTTGGCACAATGTACGTGAGTAACAAAGCCGCAAGTCTGACTCATTCGTCGAGAGTTGTCCCTTGACGCCCTTATAACCTATAAGTACACTGCACAATCTAGCGAAGATTACACTACACTGCATCAACCAAGAGGCGAGAGAGAGAGAAAGAGAGAGAGAGAGAGGTGCGTCAACGTCGAAGGGGATGGTTGTATGTATATGTATAAACTGCTGAAAGACACGCACTAGCACGACGCATTCGTAGCCAATGACACGCGCACGCACATAAACACGGGAAGATCAGAGAAAAGGTCAAACCGGCGATTTAAGATAGGATACGCGAAGGGATGCCGAAAAATCGAGAATTCAATCATACAGACCTACACATGAAGTGGGGCACTGAAAATATAAGGGATAGACACTCTTGCTTGCTACATATACTGCTTTTATTTTGCTGTCTCTGTCTGTCTGTCTGTCTGTCTGTCTGTCTCCCTCCCTCCGTGTGCTAAATCAATACGATCATTAGGTATGGCACCCTCTTCTCGGAAAAAGCTCGTTTTGTTGTTTTTTCGTTGTCATTTACGTTCATATTTTGATGTTCTGATATCGCATTATGATAATATTATAATTGACTTTTACATGGTCAAATAAAAATTGCTTCTTAATGAATGAAGGACAAAAAAATATAAATATTCATGCAAGGTCAATAATTTTATACACGCTTGAAAAGACAAGCATCCGACGCAACTGTTCAAAGTGAAAACATTCTTTTTTTTTCAGAAGCGGCTGATTTCCAATTACTGTTTATTACAGCCTCGTAATTAACCGGCTGGCGCCATATGTTTTAGCTATAAAGTTAAGAATTTTATAGTTCGCGTTAGCCGAGCGTGACACACAAGAAAAAAAAAAAGAAATTATATATGTCGATCCGCGCGCTTTCTCAACTCAAAGGAGTGTATTTTTTCTCTGAAGTAAGTAAAAATAAAGAAAGTAACTCACATCAGGCGTGGAGATGCCGGAAGACGTAGGCCTGAGCAGCGAAGGAATCTGCTCGGTTTGTTCGGCGGAAGGACGGTGGAGCGACTGAAGCGAAGAGGAGCTCGCCGGAGGTGGTCCGAGGCACGAGTCTGATAGACTTGGAGGTGGATTGTGACTTGCCCACGATGCACCAGGACCGAAGAGTAATTCTTCTCGTGGGCCGTGTAATGACAAGGGACGTCGTCGTTCCCATGCGTCTTGATGACTCGGACTGCCAGACTGCTGATCCTGTAAAAGCAATTAAAGATTGACTGATCATTCTGGCAACGAGGTAGATCAATTCGAAAACAGTGAATAAATCATTCGATTGAAAAGCACATCGAACGAATAGCGTGGAAAATTGACGTGGTCGCCGGCCAGTGCAACGCATCGCGCGTGCATCCTCCGAATAGTGATAAAAAGTGGCGCGTGCACGCACGTGCATCGTAACACGCGAGCGCGTATCCCGTAGGGTAGCGTATCGGGCAGATGCGTTATTGCGGGATACGAGGGCTACTAATAATCGCACACAAGGGGCGAGGAAGGAGGGAGAGCCAATTGCGCGTGCAATGGATTACCGAGTGGCTCACGCATCCATCTGATATCGCATAACGAAGGTGCGCGCCTATTAATCCTCCCGATTTTTGCATGCAACTTTCTCTCGCGCGAGAGAGGAAGCGCATGCGCCCGTCGGGCGTTTCTCGTTTCGCGCGTGCGATAGATGCTCATCAGTCAGCTTTCTTGATCGATTGCTTTTGTCGCCAATGAAGCTCGCCTAGCGGTAAATAATACTCGCGCACAGTCGCGCGACTTTCTCCCGCGAGCTCCGTTATCAAATGTTTCCACTTTTTTCCCCGAGGCGCGTGCACAATGAGATTGGTTGCATTTCGAGAGTCGGCTTGGATAGGCGCCCCGTTACGACGCATATCTACATGTATATATGCATACGGAGCGTCGCCTCGTTACAGCATTGCATAAGAGAGAGAGAGAGAGAGAGTCTCGATGCCAAGCAGGAAGAGGAGCGCGCGCCCCGCTATACGATAGCCAGCGAGAACGACTTATTGACTTTGATGCGGCGGCGACACTGTTTCAGCGTCCGCCTCGGCTATCGCGCTTGGCGTCCGTCGGCTCGCCTCCTCGACGGCCGATCGACGCACTGTTCCTTGTTGCTCGACGATGTACGTGGCGCACTTGTCTGGCCGGCCTTGATCGCTCACTCGATCGTTTCCGTGCGACACTCGCGTGCAGATGGAAATTATACCTTGTCCCTGCACCGCGGCACGCTAGTCCTCCTCTTGGCCTGCTCATTCCTTCTGTCCTCCTTGCAGATCAGTTCCAAATCGATCCTCCTCTCCTTGTCTTGCTCGTCGTCCTCGTCGCCATGTCGCAGCCGCAGCTCGCAACTACTGTCCTGCCGCTGCATGATCAGCTGCAACCTGTTCTTCTCGGTCTTGGCCACTTTGCTGTCGAGGGTGGTGCGTCTCATCACGGGTATCATCGTGCAACTGCCTACCCCGCCTCCTGGCATTTTTCTCGCGCTCCTCGCGTACGTCGATATCACTCGCAAGCGCGCACTTTAGCTTCGGTACTGGCAGCAGCGATGATGCTCTTCCTCGTCGTCCAGCATCTCGTCGAGCACTGAAGCGTGGCGCGGCTAGCTTTTGTCGTCGTCGTATTCGTCGTCGTACTCGTCGTCGTCGGCACCGCCGCCGCCGCCGCTGCTGATGCTGCTGCTGCGCAAGAGAACTGCAGGAAGCAGGCGAGAGAGAAGAACGCGTAGGCCGTGCGGAGGACGTAGACGTAGCTTCTTCTTTTCTCTTCCTTTTCTGTCGCAGACGGTGCCTCGCCTGCGCGAGAGAAGAGAGTTGCGCAGGCGTCGAAGCAAAGATTTTCCAGCACCCCCTCCCTCCGAGCACGGCGTCTCTCTTTCTCCCTCTGCGCACCCTCCGCGGCGGGATTACAGCTGGCGCCGACCAACTCGGATAAAGCGAAATCCGAACGCACCGAGGCTGCCCCTAACCGCTCGCCGCAGCTCTGATTGGCGTCGGCGAAAAATTTGACGGAGGCGCGAGACTGGAAAGTGCTTTGCGCGCGCGACTGCCGGGCAGATATTCGCCATATCCGAAAATAGCCTCGCGTTTGGTGCAGCGGCCGCGCGCTCCGGCGCCTGCGTAGGCCAGACGCGCGCGGACCGCTCGCTTTTTCAAAACGCGCTGCGAGCGGACGAGACGGGGGCTTGCGCACTTCCGTCTCCCACGCGCGCTCGGGGCCGGGCGTAATTTTTGCACGAAACGCTTCCGCCTCGGTGCCTCTCGTCCCTTCCCCTCGCGGGCATGTGCTCCGGACGGCTTGATAACGAGCCGCGCTGTTGACTCTCCCGCCGTTATCGCTCTTTCTCGCCTGCCCTCGAAGACCGAGCCGAAGACTAAGCTGAACTGGCTTAAGGTTGCTGGCTGACTCAGAGAGTCGGTGCAGCTGTGCGAGCTCGTGACTCATTCTCCGTGCGCTTTCTTCTTCTTATTCCTCTTGTCGCTGCGCACGCAGTTCACCGACGCGCCGATCAAATTTGCCCGTAGCTTTGCGGTGCTTTGCGAGCAAACAAACTGCAATCTTCTTTTGCGCGCGCACGTGATCTTCGGCCGAGGTTTTGCCGTCTATCGGTCGACGCGCTCTTTTTTCACGCGCACTCCGTCGGTATTTCGCACGTTTCGCCTCGTTATGCTAATGCAAACTCGTTCGCGAACTGGTCGTGTGACGCCCGATCACTCGTACAGCTGTAATTTCGATGTGCATAAAGCGCAGAAAAAGACGATGACGGATTATTCGAGACTGTATCGTCACGTGCGTGGCGGCAATCGACGAAACGTCAGCCGATTGATAATCAGACCCGTGAAGGAAGTGCGATATACCGTTGCGCTCGCTCGCAGAGTTTTTTGCACCTTAGCCGGTCTTTAGTTTCGGTGTAAGCGACATACCGTTACGTACAGACGGACAGATGAGAGCTTCGACACCTGTTTGTCGCCGCGCTAATTGAACGGGCGCGACCGCGCATTTCTTTGCGACGAGTGCGCGCGACAAACGGAAGTACAATTTTACGTGTACTTTCGTGGGTTAAAATTAGGACTGCGTCGTCGGCGTGGCATTTCGGCTCGCAAACAGAAAAACACCGAGTGAAATCAGGCTAATGGATGGAATAGAGCAAACGACTTTTTTTTTCCGGGATGAGGGGGAGTGGGGGGAATAGCACGGGGCCATCGGCTTGATTTCGTGCGCGGGCGCATATGCACCTGCGAGTGGCAAGAGCCCGACGACGATGAAAAATTCCGCCGAGGGGACACGCGCTAAACGCCTTCATTTGCTCGTGCGACGCGACGGAAGCTCGGCGTCCCTGACTTTTGCTTTTCGCGACCCTTGATCCGACCGCGAATCATCGAGCTTGAGCAGTAATTCAATAATCGAGAGCGCGCGCGCAGCGCCGTAAAAGAAAAAAATTCTATCGTTCGACAACTCCTAAAAAGAGAGAGAGAGAGAGAGAGAGAGAGAGAGAGAGACAGGAACCCTCGCCAAAAATAATTCGTGCAAAGGACCGGAAAGCTCATCTCTCTCTCTCTCTCTCTCTCTCTCTCTCTCTCTTTCCCTCGCGTCACTTTCGCTTTCCCATGGCGGGTGCGTGCGTACGTGCCCTGTCTCGGCAGGGCTCTCTGATCAATAAACGTACTCTCTCTCTCTCTCTCTCTCTCTCTCTCTCTCTCTCTCTCTCTCTCTCTCTCTCTCTCTCTCTCTCTCTCTCTTTCGCCTCCGGGCTAGTTTTGCTCGACGTCCAAATGAATTTTTCCGCTGATTTTTCAGCCGCAGCCACTTCAAAGCGAGGGCAACAATTGATTTTTCCCTCGAAGCCAGAGATACTTTGAGATCTTTACGCTCGGCGTAGCACGACCTTGATCGCTCTCTACACGCGCGCATTGTTGCGCTCGCCTTTTTTTCTTCTTTTTTTTTTTTTTGCTGCCATTACCGAGGTTGTTGCACCGCGCGCGCTATAGCGATCGATCGATACAAAAGCCCATCGCTTTTTCCAGTTCACTGCAGTCGTCGCTTGGCGAATTTTAATTGCGATCTGTAGCTGCGCATGTGTGTGTGTGTGTGTGTGTGTATGTGTGTGTGTGTGTGGGTGTACCTGAGAAAAGAGATGTCGGTTCTTGTTTCGCCAGACATTGAGACGCGAGTAGGGATCACCCGGTGGGATTTTCAAACCGACGCTGTAACCCTCGGATCTTCGCTGTGGCAAGCTGGCAATGCTGAAATAAAGACGTGGCGTTATGAATTTGGCCATCCGCTTGTCGGCCCGCGCGCGATTCAGCGCAGGAGACCGGGAAAAACTGACTTCGGGGCGGACAACGAGGACGCCTGGCTCGTCTGGCAGAGCTCCGTTTGCTCGCATCGCTCGAGCACGCTGTCGGCCAGCTCGATACCTGCAACACAGAAATGCAAAGGGAAAAGAGGTCTGTAAAAAAGGGGAAAAAAAGAGGCGCCGACTCGCGCGGCTCATTTCTCCGCGAGGCGCTCGCTCTCTCGCTTTGCGCGCAAAGGCACAATGTAGAGATACGCCGGGCGCCGCTGCGACCTGGATTTTCATCTCTGCCTTCGCGGAGAAATGCGTTTTGCAAGCGCACAGAGACAATTAACGGAACAATACAGCGATCGATCAACGAGCGCGGGAACCCGCCCACACGACCGCGACGATCGGTTATGTCATCGCTGCGGCGCCGAGAGTAAGGCGCGATGGTTACCTCTCTCGTAATTCTTCTGGATGAGCGCGAGGTTGTGGTTAACGTCGGCCGAGTCATCCGGCGCGCCAATCAGGTCCGCCGAAAGTTGCTCCTGCAAGAGAATCGTCTCTTGAGTGAGCTTCTGCACCTGGTCTAGCAGGTCTTCGTAGTTCGACACTGGTAGCGTCATTGCGGATCATCCCAATTGCTTACTGACGCTCGCCGTGAGACTTGCGTTTTCTGCGAAACACAGGAAGCAGATCATTTTTGTTATTTTTTCCTCGCTGTGGAGGCCAAATCACATCGGCGAAAAGCGCTGCCGCGTGCATTCCTCCTTTTTTTTTTATTTTCCTTTCGAAAGAGCCACGGACGCGAATCGCACATCAGCCAGTCGATCTTAAAAAGTGTCAAGCGTTCGAGAATCGACTTTTTTTCGTTGTTGCGTTTATCAACGCCGAGAGTTTCGCGTGAAATGTTCGAAGCATCGACCGCCGCGGTGTCAATAAAGTAGAAAACAAAAAACTAATTGATTCCACGGTATTGACATTCCATAAAAAGGCAGTTCAAAGCACACGCGAGCGATCAATATTTGCCTAAAAGCAGAATAATGGGAAACTAGAGCCGGCGGCGCATCGCCGTAAGTCGCCCACAACGCACGGAAAAGGTGAAAGGATGGGTTTGCTCGGCCGCCCACTTGTAGTTTCCCATGCGGCGCACGTAAGTGCGTGCGCCGGCGAAAAAGAAACGACAAAGGAAAAAAAAAAAACGCACACATCGAGGAGGAGGACGAAGAAAAAGACCTCCCTTCGCGCTTATTATGACTCACTCTTTCTTTCTCTAGCGCAGGAAGTTTTCTCGCGCGACATCGTCGAATAAATTTACAGCTCTCTCTTACAGCAGCCTTGAGAGGCTCGAAAGTGTGCGCCGAAAATAGTAATCAACGAATTTATGTAACGATCTCTAGCTGCGCGCGCGCGCGCGGCTCGCCTTGATCGCACGCGTCTCGTTAAGCCTTGCCGTTAGACGAGCGCTACGGCGAGCTGTCGGCTTCCTTTGTCGCGACGACGGCTGATCGCCGTTCGGTCTCGCTGCAGCGCAGCCGCGCGTCGCCGTGTTCGGCTCGTCGCCGGCGGCCGAAAACCAACAGCGATCGCGCCCTCGTTATTGCGCCAAATAAGGCAAGACGTCCTCGATCGTTCGACGTCCATGTTGAGCGGCCTCCCGGGAGCCTTGACTCGAATTTCGCCAAACGTGCGCTGGCGCAGGTGTGCGATGTAACGCACGCCGATCGGCTCGCCCGACCGTGCGTGTGCACGCGCCGGCGCTTACCTCCTCGTTTTCGATTTCTCGCTGATGGGATAATCGCTGCGTCCGCGTGTGTGCCGCGGTAAGAGTTTTCCGTACCGCGCGGCTGCGTTCGCCGTCCGGGGAAAATGTATTCGCGAGATGAGAATCCCCATCGGCGTCACGCTCGGAAAACACTTATTGCGCCGCGCTCTCATCGACGACAACAAGAACGCATGGCCTATGTCACATCGAGCATAAATAATCGTTTCCTCGAACCGAAACATTACCGCCTTCACCAAACTGCTCGTGTGAAGCACCGTGCACTTACGTGCCTCCCCTCCCCTCCTCCACCGAACCACACAAATTAAAATAAGAAAGCCATCGGTCTATTATTTCTATTTACGATTTTTCAAGAGAGAGAGAAAGAGAACCTCTCTCTCGAGTCATCGGTCGCGGCGGTACGATGCCGCTCCAAAAATATTACACCTAAAACACACAGACACATCATATCTCTCCATTTCCACTCATTGTCGTAAAAAGAACGAGTTTTTTTTCTCTCCTCCGACTCTTTCGACATCGCGCGCGTCGCGCGTCGTGGCGCGGGGAAACGCGAGATCTCGCTGCGTGTCATATGCTCTTTTGGTTTAGAAAAGCGGAATAGCGATAAAGTCGCCCGCGTGAGAAAGAGAGAGAGAGAGAACTCGAGTATACGAAATTAGCCTTCGCGACCCACTTCGTATAATAAGCTCGCGAGGAAAATTGCGAAGGAATACGTTCTCGTGGCAGGTGTTGCCCCGCACAAGTCGATGCGTAATCGTTTAATTGCGAATGGCTCGTGCGAAGAATAAACGAGAGAGAGAGAGAGAGAGAGAGAGAGAGAGAGAGAGAGAGAGAGAGAGAGAGAGAGAAAGAGAGGAAGGATCGTGGGGTTTTACCGCTGATATCGGCGACACGTCATGCGAGAGTTGCTTGGAAATAGCGATGCGTCTCGCAAGGTGTTGGGCAACAAGCGATCGACAATCACGACAATCGCACTTCCGCGATCGTCGCTCGCCTAGCTCTCGCGCCGAAGATGTTCACCTCCTCGCACGCACCTTGCACACGCGTAATATCGATCGCATCATGCATCTAAACGAAGGGGCGAGCGGCCAAAACTCAATTATGCCCCCGCTGCTCTCTCGGCTCCTTAGCGAGGCGCGAAGCGCGCACTCGTATCGCGCGAAACGATTCGGAGCGCAAAGGCGTCGAGCTGGTTCTCGCTTACCGGCGCACACGCGCTTTCCGCACTTTCACCTTGGCTCGACGTCGCCGACGCGCACGAAAAACACGGGCGATCCTCGGTCCGAACCGCGTGGCGCTCGCCGTATGACTGAAATCCCATGCGCCCAAAACTCCCCCGCGCTCGCTCGCTCGCCAGCCCACTACTACTACTCTACTATATCCCCACCCGTTGCGTCTCCACGGCGGAATTTCTCGTACGCGCTTCGGCGAGGCGAACCCTTTGCGAAAAGAAGAAGAAAAAAAAAAAAAAAAAAAACAGCCGGCACGCCGCGGACAGATTGATATGCGCGCGTCTCTCGGATTTCCGCGAACGCATCGCGCAACGGGATACGCGTGCATACGGACAAGGTGCACCGTAACGAGAGCGATTTCTCGTGATTGATATCTTTCAGCCTACCTTCTTTTTCTCTCTCATCTCGACTGCGTGCTGCTTTGTTCCGAATGACTATATTGCTCGTCTTGATAACGGATTTTCAATGGTAATTGAGCGCTGCGTCGAAAACATTCGGGCTCGCGAGAATGAATAAAGAGTGTAATTGCGTCGACTCTCCGTGAAGAATGCGAATTTAACATTATGCAAGATGTATACGACCTGCGCTACGGTTTTGCTAATTAATAGCGTTAACTAGCGCCAATCGGAATCTAGCGCGCATAATAAAGATCGTTTTACAAAGGTTAGTGCGTTACCTATGTGTAATTAATAGAGATTTGTTAAGAGATCGTCCCAAAACTTCCGACCGGATGTACCTTGCAAGCCTGTTCGGCAAATGGAGCCGTAAAAATGAAGAAGTTTGTTTTGATAAACGGTAACCTCGAAAATCCCCTCGTTTCTATTTACATCAGTAAGCATCTCCGTAAATATATATTTGGCGATCGACGCATTCAGCGCGAGAACACCATTCGCGATTTACGCATTGAATATTGTACGTAGGCGGCTGAATAACTTTTGAGACGTATCCAAGTATGCATTTCTCTCGGGCTCTCGGAATCTCGGGTGAGAACACAAAAAAGAAAGTCTGCGCAAATAAACTTTACTTACTGTTTGTAGTCTGCGATCTATTGCTCGATCCCCCTCACATCTTTCGAGAACGCGCATAATACAATTTTCCGTTTTATTTTGACGTTTCGCAATTTCAGATTCACCGAGAAAACAAATGCATTGCACTTGTTCAACGTGCTCGCAATATTTTTCTCAATGAATTTATTGTCAAGTCAAAACTCGTAATATTTAGGACAACGTCACGTAGTACTCGATTTGCCTATAGAACTCGGCGAGTAAACACAAACACTACAGCTAATAGCCAAGCTGATTATTTTTCAGCGTATAAACAAAGCGGCTGTATCGTGTAAAAATTACAGGATCCGCAGATCCACAAACTCCTAGTCGAATCTCAGAGAACTGTTTTTCGGAGCACTGACATCCGCGCACTGAACGGAGTAGAGTTAAGCGCGCGAGGGAACATCCGCGACATCTAAAGATACATCGGCACCGTTCCAGATGATCCATAAATAAATTGGTTGGCTATTACGCCCATTCATGCGCTTCAGCCATTATCCGTTTAATGATGATTAATTTATCTTTCGTAATATTGTTATAAGTATCTGTTTGCTGTCGTTCGGTCAAGTAAATGATCTATTGAGGTTTTCTGGGTTCGCGACAGATGGCAGCACGCAATGCCTTTATTTGTCAATATCAATACAAACATGTTTGGCTAAGCTTTTACTACAATCATTAGTAAATACCATAATTTTACACTTTTAGTAAAGTTTGAATACGTTCAAAGGAGGAGCCATTCGTGGTTTTTTTTTCAGATTCAGATAAATATATTAAAGTAAGTGCTTTGATAAGAAAAAACTTACACAATGTCGGAGCGAAAAGTATTAAACGTAAGTAAAATTTTCTCAATTTAGAGGTTATAATATTGACTACGAACTTGGATTCACGTTTCTAATTTTTTTTACTGTGTTGTTAACTTTGTATTATGGTTTTATAGAAATACTATCCCCCGGATTTCGATCCGTCAAAGATTCCACGAGCAAAATTGCCAAAAAATCGCCAATACACAGTACGTCTGATGGCTCCATTCAATATGAGATGCAGTACTTGTGGAGAGTACATCTACAAAGGTAAAAAGTTCAATGCCAGAAAGGAGGATGTAGAAGGGCAGAGTTATCTTGGTATCAGGATATACCGATTCTACATAAAATGCACCAGATGTTTACAAGAAATATCATTTAAAACTGACCCACAAAACACAGACTACGAGATTGAAGCAGGTGCAACAAGGAACTTCATGGCACTAAAGCTAGCTGAGGAACAAGCTAAAAGGGAAGAAGATGAAGAGAAAGAGGAAGAAGCCACAAATCCTATGAAATTACTTGAAAAAAGAACACAGCAGTCAAAACAAGAGCTGGAACTGCTGGAGTCGTTGGAAGAGTTGAAAGATTTAAATAGAAGACAACAAACAATAGATTATGACCAAATGTTACAAAAGTATGATACAACAGCAGCTAGACTAAGGACAGAAAAAGAACAAGAAGAATTGGATGAATTAGAAGTTCAGGAGATTTTCAAAAAGAAGAGGAAATTAGTGGGAAAAGTTGTAGAGGAAGAAACTATAGAAATAGAAGAAAGCGAAGACATTGAACTGGTACCAAAAGTGAAAAGGATAACAGCGCCACCCACAAAAACATCCTCAACAAGTTTAGCTAACAAAAAAAAAGGCTTTGGCATAGTCATCAAGCCATCAAGTAAATCTATTTCTAGTAGTACATCTAATGTAATTATTAAGACACAAAGTAGCAGTACAAACGAGTCGAATAATATGAATAACCAATCTAGCAATAATGTACAAAATGAGTCAAACAACAAAGCCAGTGATAAGCCGAACAGCCTCTCGCTACTGGGTTCATATTCTGGTAGTGAAGAGGATAGTAATTAATAAATGACGAACAATGCTAATAACGGATAATCATGGTTTTATTTATAAAAATTGTAATACAGAATAAATTTACCTAATAGATATATGTTGACTATATAAGAGCGTACAAAGTTTTTCTTCTACCAATGCTCCGTCGACAACCGGTTAATTTTTCCATTTTTTTACATTTCGATCCTACTAGCAAAAAAAAAAGAGGGGCGGTTCCGGCGAGCGCGCACGCGAAGTTCCTTACAGGAAGCTGAAGCCTCTATTCCTAGAACAAAAAGACAAAAGAGAAAAGGTGGAGATGAGTGATTTGGTAAGAGAGAGATAAAAGTTAGTGCGCGAGGTCTGCGCGGCGGGCTTATAAGGCACTCGTGTAAGGAACCTCCGTTGCATGTGCAAACGAAAAGCAAAGCGGGCCTGACGTCCCCGTCGACGGCAAACCCGTGCGGAAGAAGTTAGTGCCGATGGGAGGAGCAGTAGTCGTAACGCGTCGACCTTCTCACGGCGCAGTGTCGGCTCCGAGGCGCAAGGACAGTCGGCGGCTCTCGGATGAAGGGCTTCAAGAACCACTTGTAAATAGGGAAAGAGCCGGCTCTCTTAGTCGCGTCGTAGGGTTCGACTCGGTGGCGGTGGTGGATCTCGCGACACGCGTAAATTTTCTCCACGTGGCGGTGAGAAGGTTGCACGTAGGACGCGGCCTCGTAGGTCTCCAAGTCGACGATCGGCGGCGGCGGCGGCGGTGGCGGCGGTGGCGGCTGCGGCTGCGGACGCTGCCTTACGTACCGCTGGCTCAGCTTGCCCTCCTTCAGCGCGAACTCCAGCTCGCCGATGCGGCTCTCCAGCCGCGTGCGCTGCGTCTGCGAGTACTCGTCCTGCTTCTCCATCTGCTTGACCAGCTTCTCCAGCTTCATCACCTGCATCTCCTTGGACTCTAGCATCGAGCAGAGCTGCTGGTACTCCTCCGCGTTGATCGCGTTGATCGCGTTGTAGTGGCTCTGCGGTCGACAAGCGAGCGGTCGCGATCTGGCCTCGTTCGAGCGCGGCTGTCGATCGATCACCTGCTCGGCGAGGGTTTCGTCCTCGGCGTCCGGCTCCTTGTGCTGCAGCAGCGAGCGCGTCTCGTTCCTCACCCGCATGCCGCCTTCGAGGTTGCGCAGGTAGCGCTCGTAGCGGTCGACCTTGAGCTGCAGCTGGGCGCAGGTCTTCTCCAGCTCGGCGTTCTGCTGGCTCGTCTCGGACAAGCTGCCGCGCAGGTCAGCCAGCTGCTGCTGCAGCTGCAGCACCTGCGCGCCGTACGACCTGCCGCTCGACTCCTTCAGCTGAGCCTGCAGTCGGCTCATGTCGGACAACCGTAGCTCGAGGTGCTCCGCTCTCTGCTGCCTGCGCATCGTTCGTCGACTCACTCATCGTTACCCCGCCCGTCGCCGCTCGTCCGCGCGACTCACGTCTTTTGGTAATTTTTCTCGAGCTGCAGCAATTGGTTGCGCGTCGCCTGCAGCTCATTCGTCTTCCTCAGCAAGTCGGCCGTCAGTCGCTGCTTCGACGAGTCGTTCTCCTGATCCTGAAATGCCGCGCGATCTTCAAGCCGTCAAAGTACGCAATACATGCATCGCATGCATGGCGCGCTCGCTCCTACCGCAGCGGCCATAATCTCATCTCTCTCGAGCTGCAGCTTCTGTACCAGCTCCTCCTTCTCCGCCAGCAGCCTCTTCGTCTTCTTCAGATCGTTGAACAGCTGCATGTCGTACTCGGTGTTTTGCTCTGCGGACCAAACCAAATCGATACGCGATGCTGTCCGACCGTCCTCCCCGACCGCCCAACCTGGAATGCCGACGCTCCTCTCCTGCATCTCCAGCAGCTGTTTGCACTTCTCCTCCAATTTGGCGTTCCTCGACTTGAGCTTGTCGATCGAGTCCGCCACCTCGCGGGCCGCCTTCCTCTCGTTCTCCAACTCCCTCTCGAGCTCGTGCACCTGCCTCTTGTACTGGGCTACCGTACTATTCGCTTCGCTCTCCTTCAGCCCAAACTCCTCTTTCAGCTTGGCGACTCTGTCGCAGGCGAGCGATCGCTGAGCCCCCGCTTTTCGAGTCACCGCCTCACCCGAGCCGCTCGCTCGTACCTGGCTTCCAGGGCCTCGTTGTGCTTCTCCACCTTGGCCTTGGCGGCGTCGTGGCTCTTCTGAAGCTTCGCCAGCTCGCGAGTCTTCTGCTCGAGAGCCGTCTCCTTCTGCTTCAATTGCGCCTCCAACTGCCTCGCGCCGTCCTGCGCCTGCTTCAGCTTGGTTTCCGAGGCGCTCAGCGCGCTCTCCTGCTCGCGTATCTTCGCTCGCGCCTTCATGAACTTCTCCCTCTCCTGTTTCAGCTCCTTCATCAAGTCGTCCGTGTTTCCAGCTGCAACTGAATTGCCGATCGACCAACGCCTTTTCACGCGTCGCCGGATCGTCGCCCTTACCGTCCGCCGGCTTGGAGCTCTCTCGTTCTCTCTTGTAGACTTGACACTCGTGCCACAGACACCTCACGCGCTGCATCAGCTCGTCGACCTGTCGCAGTTGAGCCTGCCTTACCGTGCTCAGCCGCTCCTCGAACTCCGTGTTCTCCACCTTGTACGTGTCCAACTGGACGGCCATCTCCTCTTTCATGCTGAGGGTAAAGAAAGGCCCGTCGATCGTCATCTCGACCCGAAACGCACGCCCGGTCGAGTACTCAACTGTAGCGGCGAGGGCATCTCGTCGCTCGGCTCCGAGTCGAAGTCGACCAGCCAGGCGAGCGCGCTCGCGCGCCTCTCCAGAGCCTCGTGGCAGAACGTCAGCAAGTCGTCGCTCATCCGATGCAGACTGGTCTCCAGCAGCGATATCAGATCCATGTCCGCGTGCGACGGCGACTCCCCGGGTGCCGTCGTTCTCGGCCGGCAGGCCGCGATCGACGGCGCTGGCACTAGCTCTTCCAAGCGGCCAGGATCGCGGCCACCCGACGCGATGATTTTCTCGCGCAGCTGGAACAACTCTTCGAAGGCCTTCTCCGACGATTTCTGCGGGCGAACGTTCGTTGTGCGAATGACGACGACGAGCCGGGCGCTTCCCACGACGACAGCTCACCTGCTTGTCGACGATGTCTTGTCGTAGGGTAATGTAGCGGCTCTTTTTGGTGGAGAACTGGTTCTCGAGCACGCGCCTCTGGCTGCCCGTGGGCGTGGCGACGAAGCCCGCCGCCGAGGGCGAGTGCCTGGCCACGGGCTTCGGAGCCTGCGACGACGGGCTGTCGTGGCTCCTGGACGCGACGCCGCCGCGCCTACTTGACGTCGGCGTGGCGGGCGGGTCATCTCCGTTCCTCGCCACCTCCTAGTGCACACGATTCGTTACGATTCGACAGGGTAACGCGTCCGAGGCGCTCGGTTACGTGGCCAGCCGACTGGGCCGAGCTTCTGTCCTGCTTCGGTATTCTGCTCTTGACGAGCGGCGCCGCGACGCTCTTCCTCGGCGCGGTCTTCGCCTCGGAACTCGCGGGCTTGCCTGCAACGCGACCAGTCGCCTCCGTCAGTTGCGCTCGCGAGATGAACTCGAGGCTTTGAACTCACTGCAGCTGTCGGAGCTTGGGGTCTTGGCTCTCGGAGCCGACATCGCGCGAATGCTTTTACCCTGGAGTCGTATTAACTCAGCGACAAAAGCCTCATGTTTCTTCTGACTGCTCTTGGCGGAATTTCGATGGTGCGTGCACCTTGCGACACGTCGCGTTCGCTCGCACACACGCCCTTCGGCGAGAGCACCCCTGCGTGCTGCGATTAACCCCACAAACGCGCGCAGTTTCTTCTTTGTTCGTTCGCCGGCAAAACGCTCACTTCAGCTTTGTGATGATGATGATGATTTGCATCGGTCGCGCAACTGCCCTTCGGCGCGCTCACTGGAGAAGGATAACATTTTTCGCGACTGCTTATGCGGACAACCGAGCGCGAGGCACGCGGGTGAGCTTGCCAGTCGTAAATTATAAATAGCAGCGCCGATTCGTCAAAGCGCTGTCCGCGCGAACGCCTGGAATTTACAATCGAAAGTCTGATCTCGTAGTGTCAATTCCAGAATAGACGGGACCTCGGAGCTGCGCGTAACGCGACTTGGCCATTGGGAGGGAAAAAAGCTCCAAAAATAAGTTTTAGCGTTGCGGCCGTTCCCGACCTCGACGAGTTAACAATCGTTGGCGCGGCTCGCGCGGGCAGCAGTCAGCCGGAAGCCTGCCACATGGGCAGACGCGTGAGTTTTTACAAAAAAATCTCCGACCGCTCGCGGCACCGACTCTAAAATTAACCAGAGAGAGAGGGAGAGAGGGGGGGGGGGATTTTTACGTACCGCACGCGCCGTTGTATTTCATTTTGGAGACGATCGCGTTGTTCTGCGATCGCGTTAAATGGCCAGAGATACAATGGTATCGCCAGCGCGTTGCTAGAAAGTGACGATTCGGTACGATCGGGTAAAGGGATATTGTCTCGTGCGCGAGGAAATAGTGCATACGAAAGATGGGCAAGGCCGACGTAGTGAGATGCGCGTGTCTGCTTTGCCTCGCGATCAGCGTCAACAGCGACAATTGTAGGGTCGCTTTCAGAGATTATCCGGATGCCCACGAAGTGATCGAGCCGTCGTACTTGATCGACTTGTCGATCAAAAACACCGTGCACGGTTTGGCGACCACGTACTTTCCGGACACTCAGTACGACAGTAAGTTTGCGCAACGTACTTTTCACTCGATCGCATCGTAGCTCGATGAACGGAGAATGAAAGCAAGCCACGAATCGTTTGCAGTAATAATACGCCCGAAAAACACCACTCTGTCGTTCAAAGAGTTCCACTTCAAAATAGAAAACGTGAACAGCATCAGAAGCTACGGAGCTTTGGACCTACGGGAGCCGGAATTCACGACGTTCGATACGCAAGCCTACTGCATCAATCGCGTCATCAATCTGGCCACGCCGAACAAGCCAAACGTCACGATCGGTTGGCAGAGCCCACCCTCGAAGAGCGGCTGCATCCAGATGATAGCCTACGTGAAGGAAACCGAGCTCCGCTATCACAACGCCAATCTGACCGTGTGCGAGGATCCGAGAATCGAGTTGGACGATCCCGGCCAGATCGTTAAGAATTGCAGCGCTTGCGAGCGGGTCAAATACGAGATGACTTTCAAGGGAGTCTGGTCGAAGTACACGCATCCTCGAGTAAGCGACCGCCTCCTACTAACCGCCTGGCAAACTTAATTCCCGTTTTCCGCGCCCTCGAGAGTTTTCCAGTTAGAGACTGGTTGGCTGGCTTCCCCACTGTGATCGGCGCGACGCACCATCACGACTACAAAATTTGGGAAGTCCACACGAGAGCGAGCGAAGCCATGAGAAAGTTCGCCGAGACCGGCGACTCCGTCGATTTGGAATTGGAACTCAAGGCTCAAGCTACGATGTCCGGCGAGAGGATGGACAACGTCACCACGATCATCAAGTTACGCGGGACGAATTTCAAAAATAAGACGCAGGCTCGCGCTCAGCTGCAGGTCGACAGGCGGAGCCACGTGGTCTCGCTCGTCGCTAGAATAAGTTAGCGGGCCTCGTTGCGCGAACGCTCGCGATCTGCCGGTCGACGCTCAGCGCTCCTCCTTCGCAGATCCGTCGCCCGACTGGTTCATCGGGGTGTCGTCGCTGGAGCTGTGCGCGGGCGACACTTGGCTGGAGGACAAAACGCTGAACCTGTACGCGTACGACGTCGGCTCGAGGACCGGCCTCACCTTCGAGGTAAGTTGCCGTCGCTCTCCGAAGAGCATCAGACAACCACTGACGCGGCCGCGATCGCGAGCGCAGCAAGAGAACAACGCCTATACGGACGACGTGATCAACCGCATGAACATGAGCTGGCCCGTGCCGCCGGCCGGCAGCGGCCTCAGGCCGCCATTCTGGGACCCGACCAACAACACCCACGAGGTGAGACCCATGGCGATCATCCACTTCAGACGAATGCGAACGTTCGGCAACACTTGCCCGAGGAAGCCCGAGGAACGTAAGCAACGCAGCCGAGCAGCGAGCCCGCGCTCCGCGGCACCGGCACAATGCACCACTCAGAGCTACGTTTTGCAGAGAAAACCGACGAGGATTGCTTCGGCCAGTGGTATCGGGAGAAGGAGTGCAGCGCCACGTGCGGCGAGGGCCTGCTGACCTTCAAGAGGGACTACAAAGAGGGCGTCAACGCGAGCTTGTGCGACGGCAAAACCAGCAAGACGGAGGCCTGCGAGAATCTCGGCGCGTGGTAATGGCCCTTCGGCGCCGGCGAGCTCCTTCTCGGCCGTCCGTCACGGCTCGTTCTGTTGCGCGTTGCAGCCCGGCGAAGATCGACGAGCAGCGCTGCCAGCTGACGGAATGGTCGGGCTGGCAGCCGTGCGCGGCGACCTGCGGCCAGGAGGCCATCGGCCGTACTCGCAACTTCAAGGACTCCAGCTACCAGTCCGAGTGCAAGAGTCAGTACCCGGACTGGCACATGCACGAGTTCAAGGATTGCGGCCACCCGCCTTGTCCCAACGTCGAGCCCGTAAGACAGGCGCGCGCGCGTCGCTCCTTCCCGGCCAGCCTCAAACCGGCGATTCGCGTGTTCGCAGAATTGCAACGACTCCCTGTACGAGAAGTGGCAGAATTGGGGAGAGTGCTCCGTGACCGTCGGCCTGGGAATTAAATACCGGCTGCGAGCTAAACTCTACGTAAGCCTAGACCGCGCGCCGCAGCCCGCTGACGTAGTACAATGCGCGCGCGATGAATTGCAGCTCATCGTGGTCAGCGAGGACGTCCCGGAGGACGCCGGCTACGTTGGCTGCACCTACGAGAAGGCCGTCTGCGAAGGCGTCGACCCCAGAAGCATCACCGAAGCGCCGATCGTGGATCGCTATGCCTCGGGGAGAGAGATTTCGACCGCTCGTCCGCACGGCAAACCACGTGAGTCCTCGTCTTTCTTTTGCCTTCGGCTATAACGGCAGCTTTTTGCCATTCAAGCCGAATGCCTGCTCGATATCGAGGAGGGCGAGGCCTGCCCTGGGAAGATCGACGATTCGTCCAACAGATGGGGATACAACAAAGATTTAAACGAGTGCGAGCCCTTCCGGTACAGAGGCTGCGCTGGTAACGATAACTCGTTCGACGAGAGAAAGGAATGCTTCAGAGAATGCGTCATCGGTGAGATTTCGTTCGACGCATCATTCGATGCACGAATATTCAATTGCGCTCTCTGTTTTATCAGGGGAGCTATCGGATTGCCTGATGGAGTGGACCGAATGGTCCATCTGTAGAGACTGCGTCAAAGAGCAGACGAGAACGAGACTAGTCAAGGTAGGAACGACGACGAGAGACAAGTTGACGCGTGAACGACCATGACGTTCGCTTCGTTTTAGGTGCCTCCATCTCGTCATGGTAAACCCTGTCCTAAATCTGGCAATTTGGAAAGAAAATCGTGCAATCGCCTCCTCGAATGCGAGTTATTAGATAAAAAATACGTATGAGACGCGTACCATTCGAAGTTCATTTCTGCTTGAGAACGTGTTCTGCGAGGCGAGACGAGAAGTATTTCAATTTCAAGTTTACTTTCATGACATCTACAACGGATATTTACGTGGAATAACTTCCAAGAAGTTAACGTTTTCAAGGGGGATTTTAAACGATCGAAGAGGAAGAACATCGCCAACTAACACTGACAGTCTTAGTATCCTCCCAATAACATGTTCATTTTAATTAATCGACTCAAAATTATATTGTAATAAAGAACTTTCTTCGTTTTCATAAATTCTTATTTTTTATTTTTTCTGTTCTTCTTCAGTATGTTTCGATAAGTCAAAGATTCGCGATCCTTGTCACTTCCTTGTATTTCAATTCCGTAACATTTATGCTTCTGTCGCGAGGAACCAAATTACGACTAAAATTAGCAAAGTTGTTCGTGAGAAGTGAAGCGTAATCGGTGTTTTCTTATTCAGAACGATATCGGATTATTCGACTTAAGAAGTAGATGGCTGCAGTAATTGTAAACAATAAATAAAATAATATTATATATGAGATTTATATATGAAATTTATATATGAGATTAGTAATATTTCGAAGGAAAATAAAATAGATTATAATAAATAAAATAGTTTGCTGAAGGAATCGACAGTATTTGAGCTCGTTTCCTAGCAGCTCTTATACATTTCGAAAGATCACCGCGTACGGCGGAAAATCCAAATTCAGTGAAAAGTTACACGTTTGCCTGCGCTGGGGAGACCTCCCGTGAAAAAAAAAAAATTTAATTGAAAGTATCGATCTCGCCGGACCGGCCAATAACGCCATTACATGTTTCAGGAAATTCAATTGAAGGCAGATTCGCTCGCGAAACTATGAACGACCAAAAATAAAGAAAAGATTCGAGCACGTTACTCATATCAGAAGTTGGAGGCTGCGTCTGTGCATATATCTCTGGAACTTTCGCGGCTACGAAAAAAGGAGGAGGCGCGTCGTCGCGCCAGCGAGGCGCGCGCAATTAATAACGCGTCCCCAATAAAACTCGGCTGAGCCGTGAGCAAAATATGAGAATTCAATATATAAGGAGTTCGATATCTGGTCTGATATTTCTCCAGTCATCCCCGGAGATTACGCGCGCTTCCTTGCCGCCGTAATATACATTCTCTCTCTCTTTCTCTCTCTCTCTCCGGAAAAGAATTGAGCTCAAGGCGCGCAACAAACAGAGCAATTCAGCCAATTAGCCGGCGGCGTTTTACCGGACGAGCGGATTCTTTTTCTCCGCTCTCGGCGGCGTTTAATTGCGAGCACGGGCAGAGGAGGCGGTCGGCAGCTGATTTAGGGGTGCTAATGAGGTAACGCGCACGTATGCCGCGCGCTGCGAGAGCTGACGCGCCGCGCGGGGCCATGTGTGGGCGCGCGCGCAAGCGCGCGCGGGGCGACCAGAGGGTGGACGCCGAGCGCCGCGGAACGCCGCGAGCGCTCGCTCAGTCGCCGTCGGGGACCGGCCGCGAGCGCTCGAGCTCCCTTGCTCCTCGCTTTCCCTGTCGCTCGGCGATCCTGGCCGTATCGCTTACGCCGCAGTTTGCGACCGGCCGCTGCCTGATAGTACTGCTTCTCTTTGTGGATCGACTGAGCGGCACACGCTCGGTATGAGAAACTCGACGGCGCAGTGAATCCACGCTCAAGGTAGGATTCCCGAATTCCGTTGTTTCGTTGTTTTTCCCTTCGAATAACAGCGATATCAATTTGAATAACTTGTCGATGTGCTCATTGACGCGAATGAAGAAGTAACTGGATCCGTCTGCGACGCGCTTTGCGCGCATGGGTTTCGTTGAGTCTGCATGCCAGAGCGAGACGCGCGTTCAAGCTAAATTAACCCGTTTAAATGCATCAATTATGCGATGACTGAAAATTCCGCGTCGGCCAATTCGTTTCGCGCGCTCCCTCTCCTTCTCTCGCCCTCTTGCTCGCTGGTAAATGCATTAACGTCGATAATTGTTTGCGCTGCCGGGCAAATCAATTTCAAAACGTCGAGCTGGTCATTGTGTTGCGATTGAATTTAATAATGAAAACTGGTTTTACGGCGCTGAATCGCAATCATCGAGCGAACAAAAGGGGCAAGGAAGCTCTAATAGACAGAAAAGTCATTGTTAGCTGTATCGAGGATGGGACTTGAGCAGCTTTGCAGAAGAGAACTACCGCGCGCGCATGCTGATTCCGCCTTCGCGTTTTTATTCTTCCGATAACGGCATTGCTTCGAAGTAGGAACATTTTTTTCAATTACGTTATAGCTATTATCCGAAAGGCTGCAGTGATATATATAAGGAGAATGTCTATTGGAAATTGCTTTCAAACTATAATCATGACTAACCGAAGTTAAGTTCAAATTTATTGTATATCACGACTGAATTCTATTTTAATTTTATGAATTTTCAGTAACTTTTCCGGATAATCCATCGATATGCTCGCAGCACTTGCACCGTGCCAATAAATTACAAGTAGCAAAGCGCAACCTAACAATGAGTATAAAAAGCCTTATTGTCCTTCGAGAGCGTCTCGAATAAAAAAAAAAAAAAAAAGAGAGCTCGCTCGGCCGGAGGACGTTTCGAAAAACAACTCGGAGTCGGCACAAAAACCAAGCCACACAAATCCACTCATCCGCTCCGTTAATCATAGTCACTCGAAACTCCTTATTCCACCGGCAGTCAGTCCGAAGCGAGACTTTGCTCTTTGCAAGCAACGCGGCGAGAAAATGCGAGCATCGGCGGCGAGCCAGTAATTGGCCATGAGGCTTCCGCTATTGGCCATCGTCACCGTTTAGCCTAAGTACACGAAAACCTCTGAGTAAGCTCGTGCCTCTGCCACACCCCCCCCCCCCCCCGCTCAAGAAGGAAAAGAAAAACTATCTCGGCTACGTCTTCGGTGGAAAAAAAAATTGAATCTCGCGAGCTATAACGTCATTTTCCAGCCGCGCGCGCGCATCGGTAATCGAATTGATACTCGTCGCCGCTCGCTTGCGCAGCTCGCAACCTTCACCTTGATGCTCAATTAGAGCTTATTCAAATCCGCTTTTATTATTCCGCGTCGGAGAGTTGGTTCTTCGAAAAAGCCGAGAAGGCGCGTCGAAGCAAGAGTTTAATTGCGCGCGTTATAGCGGGAGGATATCGATTGTCGAGAAGGGCAGAGAGGGAGCCGAGAGAGATTTATTATTCGCGAGGCGTTTTTATCAGATCTACGATCTTTTTAGAGCAGCTTTTATCTCGCGCGGCACGAGGAAAGCAATCGCGAGGCGAGCCCGCCGCGAGGTTTCGAGACCGATGCTATCCCCGCGAATTTACGTTCTCCCGGCCCAGGCAGCCGCAAGTTCATTTTCATTCTCTCCCGGGCTTGACACGCGATTATCGAGCTTTCGCTTCGCGCGGTGCTTGCTGTTTTCCGTTAATTAACGCGGCCGCGCGGCTAACAATTTTTCACTCTTACACATCGAACTCGTCGGTCTGCCGACGCGCAATTAGAATCGCGAAAGACGCTGATAAGGGCGCAAAGGAAAGAAAGAAGCAACATCGGCGCGAAATTCGGGCGCGTCATTAAAAGCAGCTTGCTTTTATTTACAAAGCTCGCGCTCGCGCTACATAATAACGGCTACCGACTCCTAGCTGCTTCCTTTCATTCGAGACGAAACTCTTCGCGAGACGGAAGTTGCTTCCGACTTTCGTCGAGTGCCAGAAAAGCCTGCTACTCCTTATTTTGCCGAAGAGGGGCTTTCTTTCTGCCTCTCTCTCTCGCGCGCGCGCGCGCGCCGATCGATTATTTCGCATGAAGCTAAACTGCCGCGTTGCCGTGCTCGCTTAATGAGCCGCCGCAGCGTAAAAAGCGCAGTAGTATCTGACCTATTTCGCGAATCATTAGTTCGCGGCCGCGAGTGACGACGAGCTGCTCGTTGATTCACCGCGATTCGTGTCTCGATCGTCGAATTTTATTCACGGCACCCCGCTCGCCCACCAAAAGGCGCGACAAATGGCGCAGCGCGCTGATTTTCTCGGGCGCAACCGCGCACAAATAATTTACGGGGGCATTCGATTAAGTCACGGCCCAATGGCTTTTCGAGGATCGTGCGCGCAAACAATTTATTCGCGGCGACGATCATTCGCGTAACAAAGGTGGAAAAATAATAGTGCGACGAGCTGAAATGTTCGCAGCAGCAGCGGCAGCAGCAGCGATGATTCGTCTGGCGCTGATGGGCGCGCTGCTGTGTGGTGCGAGCGGCTGGATGCACTGCGAGTCCAAGTGGGATGACGTCAAGGGGCCGCACATCGTCGGCGATCATTACCACGTGCTGCTGCTGAAGATCAACTCCACCGAGCAATTCAAGAGCTTCATGCCCAATACCAAGTATCAAGGTGACCGATCCGATAAGTGCGATTCGGGTGCTGGCTTTCGTTTGACGAAATTGCTCGCCGATCGATACTCGACAACTACCCCGGCTCGGACGCGCGATTTTGGCGTTGCTTTTGCGCTTTTTGAATGCCTGCTGCGACGCCGTGTGCCCTTTTCATCCG
The DNA here is from genome assembly GCF_024137745.1 of Phymastichus coffea. Taxonomy (NCBI): domain Eukaryota; kingdom Metazoa; phylum Arthropoda; class Insecta; order Hymenoptera; family Eulophidae; genus Phymastichus; species Phymastichus coffea. Next base: position 3,585,937 of record NW_026706842.1, on the reverse strand, counting down.
GCGCTCGAACCTTACGAGCTGGTGAAATCCTGCCGAGCGTAAATTATGATGTCGCGTATGTCAATTTCGGGAAATGCCATCCTTGACCGCGAAAACACTAACGAGCAGCACTCCGCGTTCGGCGAGTCAAACTTGGCTCATGGCCAAAAAGAGAGTGCATGTGGAGAGAGCAAAGCCACGAAGATGCAACCTCGGAGTTGTCGCGAGCCTCCTCCCCCTTCCCTTCCAATCGACCACGATTTTTCATATTTTCGTTCGGCAACTCGGAGATTAATCGGCGCTAATGAGTCGCTTACGCGTGCCGATCGACTCGTACCGCGAAGTCGCGCCCGGAAGTGGCCTTCCATTTGGCGGATCCTCGGCGCGAACGATCGAGACTGCAAAGGCGAGAACGCGCGCGAGCATACAGGGGAAGAAGACCCGGTCGGCGAAGCCATAAATTGCCGCCGGTTATGGTGTGCAGAGCCACCGTCCCCTCCCGCCCCTTCGCCCGCGACTGTCAGCGGGAACGGCGGCGAGCGACGACTCGTTCGTTCAACCCCTTTGCGAGAGACGAGCTGATCTTTCTGCCCCGTAGTGATGATCCAGTCCAAAGACGCAGACTCGACGTTCGCGCGCTTTCACCTGACGGTGGAGAACGAGAACAAGACCCTGTCGCCAGGCACGTTCGAGCTGTACGACAACGAGATCACCGAGTTCTCGCAGGACTGCCCAGAAGTCATAGCGCAGACCTCGAACATCGCCAAGAACGACGCGTCGGCCTATTGGACGAGTCCTGCGGAGGGCAACGGATGCGTCATCTTCAGGTGAACCTTGCCCGGCCATTGTCGAGTGCGCTCCGGTCGTGGGCTGTTGGCCAGCGAAGGTTTTCGATGTAGCGTTGCGTTATTGCGCGTATTTCCAAAAAGATCTAAGTGCATTATTGGCAATGGATTGCCGTGGATAGCGTTGAAACGCCGACGGGACAATTGTAGAACGAGGCTGCAGGCGTTATTTTTGCCGAAAAACGCAGTGCCGTTGCGACTGCAATCGGCATATTTGCCGTGTTCATCCGTACGGAACTGCTCGAGCTGATTCGACTCGACAACGGGCGAATTTGCACGTCATCGCGGCGGCGGCGACGACGACGGCGACGACGACGACGGCGACGACGACGACGACGACGACGACGACGGCAACGACGACGACGACGACGACGACGACGACGACGACGACGGCAACGACGACGACGACGACGACGACGACGACGACGACGACAATAAAAAAGCCAGAGCGGAGCGGAGCGTTATCGGGTTGAAGTCGCAGGCTTAATCCGCGTGGTCGTGTACCCAATAACCCGAAGCCCCGCTCCGGCCTTTGAAAGAGATGGGAGCAAATATTGACCAGGTGGATTAATCGTCGCGAACTGCGCGGCACACAGAGGAATGGTGATGGAGTCACAGGAGCGCTGGTACATGGACGGCAGCCTCGAGCAGAAAATCTGCCAAGATCCGAAAGCTCTGATCGACGAGCCGGGGCCGGAGCTGCCCGAGTGCTGCGCCTGCGAGGAAGCCAAGTACGAGATCACGTTCGAGGGACTGTGGTCGAGGTACACCCATCCTAAGGTGAGACTGCGTAGCGCCAATGGGGGCCGCGGTAACGTCGGCAACGGCGAGCGAGTGACTTTTGGAAAACGAGGCGATACAGCGCCGCTCGCATATTGATCTGTCCCCGCAGAACTTCCCCTCGAACCCGTGGAGCGCCGGCTTTTCGGACGTGATCGGGGCTTCGCACACGTCCGACTACCACTTCTGGAAGTACAACGACGAGGCGAGCGAGGGACTGAAGCAGGTCGCCGAGAGCGGCATCACGCGGATCCTCGAGTCCGAGCTGAAGAACAAGGTAAGGCCGCGAGCGACGCCGAGCGACTCCGCCGCGCGACCCACTGCGACCGTGGCGTGTTTGCAGAGCGCCCACATACGCACGATCATCAAGGCCAAGGGGATCAACTTCCCGAACATCACCAGCAAGACCTTCGCGGTGTTCAGGGTCGATCAGCGACATCATCTCATCTCGCTCGTGTCGATGATCGGTGAGAGGCGCGGACTGTTGTTTTCGCTCGAACGCGACCGACCGCGGTGTGTGATCGCGCTGTCCGACTGATTCAGATCCGTCTCCCGACTGGTTCGTCGGCGTGAGCGGACTGGAGCTCTGTCTGGCCAATTGCTCCTGGGTGGAGCACAAGGAGCTCAACCTGTACCCCATCGACGCGGGCACCGACGACGGCGTGGGATACGAGGTAGGGCACGCGGAGCGCGCGGCTCGATCCCACCTCGCGGCTAATGCACGCGCGTTTCTCGAGCGCAGTCGCCGGACGCGCCGACGCAGCCGCAGTCCGTGATCCGGCGCATTACCACCAGCTGGCCGGAGGACGAGGGCTCGCCGTTCTACGAGCCCACGGCCGTGGACATGAACCCGCTGGCGCGGCTCTACCTCAACCGGCAGAGGATCTACGAGAAGGACTGCGAGCGCCAGGAGCCGGGCGTGGAGAACGCCGGAGGTGATGACGATAGCGCTAACGAGACTGGCGGCAATGCCGAGAATAACGAGGGCGACGCGAATGACGAGCAAGAGCCGGTTCAAGACAGCAAGTATTTTTGGTTTCACGTTTTGCCCTTTATTTCGCTTGCGTAGGAGTGCCCGCGACGGGGCTGGCCGTCGGCCGCCGGAGCTCGAGCGCGTCAGGTGCTTCTTTTGCCGCGTACGTAGCCTAGCTGGGCGAGGGGGCGGCGCGGCGCGGCGCGGCCAAGCGCGAGCCGGGCTCGAGTCGGGCTCGGGTCGGGCTCGGCTGGCTGATCGCGGCGATGAACCCTGTTGCAGAGGCGTGCACGACGACCGCGTGGAGCGACTGGCAGCCGTGCTCGGTGACGTGCGGCCACGGGCACAAGCTGCGCCAGCGCAGCTACCTGAACGAGCCCAGAGCCTCCAAGCACGGCTGCAACGAGAAGCTCACCCAGAGGGACAGCTGTTGGCCCGTCGACCCGGACGGCGGCCGCGTCGTGGTCAAGTGGTGAGCATCCGTCTCGCCGATACCTCGCAGCTCCGATGTTGCGTCGGCAGTGAGCTCGACGCGCCGAGGCGAAGGAGGCCGCGCGCTTGGCCCGGCGCCGTTTCGCGTTCGCGAGAGCCACTTCCGGTGTCGCCGATATTCTTTGCCACGCGCCAGGCGAGCAATGCAACCGCTGTCCGCTTGTTCAAGTCCGCCGGACGAAGTGGTCGACCCCAACTGCAACCTGGGCCAGTGGAGCGACTGGACGCCGTGCACGCGCCGGTGCGGCCCGCAGAAGCGCACTCGCGATCGCAAGTTCAAGCCGAAGAAAAATCGCAAGAAGTGCCGCGCCGATCACCCGGACATCCACCTGCAGGAGACCGACTACTGCCCCAAGAACCCGCGCTGCGCGGGCGAAAGCACGGAGGCGGCCACGGAGGAGGGCGAGGAGGCCAACGGGGGAGCGCAGCCGGAGGAGCCGAGCGTAGACACGAGCGAGGAGCAGACGGTAAGGGGTCTCGAGCAGCAGTCAGCGGGCGCAGACGAAGAAGTGGAGGAGGAGGAGGAGGAGGCGGAGGAGGAGGAGAATGAGGAGCAGGATGAGGAGCAGGCCACGGGGAGCGACGACGAGCAGTCGACGGATAGCGCGCACGACTTGATGGAGGCCGAGGAAAGCATGAGGAGCTCGGTCAGGCGGCGCCACGAGGTGTTCGCGCGCGGAATCAAACGCGTTCCCAAGGTACGAGTCAACTCACAGCAAACTGACGCTTCGCCGTTCGCGTTTAACTAACAACGCCACCATTCGATCACACACCACTGATTCATCGACAACTCTGTCTCTTTCACAATCCTCTCGCTCTCTCCTCCATCAAGTCGGTAACGTACGCGTGTCGTGCGTCGCTTCTACTAATTCAGCAATTCGAACTAATATCTCAGACGCTCGAGCAGACTCCTCGGCTTTGCTCGCGCGTCGCTGCTCGCGGTGGCCGGGCTCGCGCGCGAATCGACGAACTGAGCGTAAAACTGGCACTGTGCAGACGTGCGTGGAGGAGCGCTACACCGAGTGGTCGTTCTGGACGCCGTGCTCGGTGTCGTGCGGCATGGGCACCAAGACGCACTCGCGCTCCATCAAGCCCGAGTACATGAGCTCGCCCGAGGCCGAGAAGGACCTCAGCCTGTACGCCTGCCAGTTCGAGACGACCAGCTGCGAGGCCGAGACCAAGTCGTGCGAGATCACCAAGGAGCTGATGAAAGGTACGCGATGTATCTTGGCGGACCGTCCGCGAGAGCCTGATCCGCACGCCGCTTTTGCGCGGCAGTGATATGCTCGCAGCCCGAGCAGCTGGGCTCCTGCCTCGACGGCCACAACGACAACTCGCTGCGCTACTACTACGACAAGCGCGACGGCAAGTGCAAGCTGTTCCGCTACAGCGGCTGCAACGGCAACATGAACAACTTCCGCACGATGCAGGAGTGCCAGGCGACCTGCGGCAAATTCCGTAAGTTGAGGTGTCGAGGGGCTGCGCACGGGCCCGCTAACGATCGCTTATTCGCTAACGCACCAGACGACCTCGGCGGCCCGAGGAGTTACAAGCTGAAGGTCAGCAGCATCGCCAGCTACAACGTGCCGCTGAGCTTCGATCGCGACGCGCTCAAGGCGAAGCGAGACAAATGTGGTGACTCGTAGATGGCTAGCGTCTTTCGTTTCTTAGCGCTTTTACCCCCCTTGGTTTTCGCGCGGCATGTCCACCACGTTGGCGCTTTTTTTCGTACGACGCCCGAAACTGCACGCCTCTAACTCGTCCGCCCTTTCCGATTGTCGTTGCAGCGGAGGAGGAGGCGAGCAAGAAGAAGAGAAGGAAGAAGCCGCGAGGCAGTGACAAGCAAAAAGTCGACTGCAAAGTTTCCGAGTGGAGCGACTGGTCGCCTTGTTACAGTTGCAAGGGACATCGGACTATGAATCGACAAGTTCTCGTGAGTTTTGAGCTTTTCTCTGATTGACGATGATTGTTGCTGTGGATGAACGCTGATTGGTATGACAGGTGGAGCCGAAGAACGACGGCAAACCGTGTCCCGCGAAGCTGATCAAGAAGCAAAGGTGTCAGAAGGTTCTGCCCGAGTGTGGTAAGTGTCGAGAAGGTTATCGGTGAAAAGGGACGACAACCTTCTCATATTGGTTTGTTTAATTAGCCGAGCAAGCGATGCAAAGCTACCAAGATTTTCGAAGAAGCATCAAGTTCGACGGCTTGGAAGATCGATCATTCGAGTAAAGTATCCGGCGCATATGATCACAGTTGCACGCACATTCGAACACAATTCTTAATGATTATAAAGGCCTTTTTATTTACAACAACAACAACAAAACTGTGAGTGAGTTTGATGGTAAACACTGTAAAATACCTAGCATATCTGCAGACTAAATATTGCGTGTTAGAAGCCTTAAAAGATGCAAAGATGAATAATTCCGGATCGATATAGTCAGAAGCCTAATTTTGTACGCGTGTGTATTCGGGCACAAAATAATGGAATAATAAGTTCTTTCTTTCTCCGAGTAGTATGAAGATTTTTTCATTCTTTTATTGTAGTTAGTCATCAACGTGGCACTATAGATCGTCAAACGAGCATTATTCAATTATCGTTTCTATTTACAGATGCGCAATGACAACCTGTGTTGTACTTATGCATGCAATATATAGTTTCTTATAAAAACAATCATTGTTAATTACACGTTATATATCATTCACAAACGTAATATTCTGACAAAATAATATTGCATATTGTCTGACAAAATTCATCAAGGCGCTGTTACGTAATCAAGTATTTCTATGTACTGTATAAACTTAAGAAAATTAATGTGACGAAAAATTACATATCTTTACAAATGAGATGCGCAATTTATTACAAATTCGTCGTGCCTATTGGCAGAACACATCTCATTGGTAGACAATAATAATAATTGACCGATGAAAACACAATATTCTTTTTATATAAAGAAAGTATGGATCTATTAGAAATAAATAAACAATGTTTATCTGGCTGTTTTGAATTTATAAGTACATTTATCCTATTTGACTCATCCCTACTTATCTCATAAGCTCACCTACATAGCATTTGTACATCACTTATAAATATTTACAATTGTTCTTTTTTTTTTATTTTTTATTTCATTTTATTATCGCTTGGGTTGTCTCGGGTTTATTGTTGTCGGTTGCATCAGCTTCACATGCAGCTACTGTAGTTTTCTGTTTTGGTTGAATTGATAATCTTAAAATATTACCTTTAGAAATATGATTTGATGAACCAGAAACATCACTCAACTCTTCCTTTATAAATTTACATATTTCCTCCTGCAAAAAATAATGTTAAATATTTGATCTTAAAATTTAATATGTTAAGCTTGTTTGTATTATAGAGTCAATTAAATTACCGCTCTAATAGGGTTTCCATCACAAGCAATGAACACACGAACTTCATGTTTCTTCTTAAGTAATTTGAACATATACCTTATTTTACTTTCCAAATCATTATCACCAATCTTAGATGAGATGGTAAATAATTTTGACTCCTTTACAGACATCTGCTTTTGCTTCCTCTTTTTCTCTTTCATTTTAAAATCCTCTTGGAAGAATTCAAGAGCTGTCATAAGTTTGTACACTGGTTTCTCAGTTTTGGTGTCAAAGTCAACAATTTTCACTAACTTAAGATCTCTTCTTTTTGATAATTTTTCAGCTTGTTCCAGCGACATAGTAGATACCTCGTCATTAGACGAAATTAACGTAATTTGTGGACTCGTTATTCCTTTTTTCTTTTTCGCTTGTTCCAAAGTTTTTGGATCACCTGGTTTACCTGGCGTTCCCGACTTTTTGTCCATGCAGAAATATTTACAGTAACCATTATTAATGAAAAACAGATTTTGTACATTTTTAAATTGAGTTTCTATCAAAAAATTGACAGAATTTTGTGAAAATTTAAAAAATTGGAGCACTTGAGTTGTTTTACAGATACCGGCTAACGCCATTTTTCTGCTAGTATTTCTACTTTCTGCTACTATTGCTGATTTTCCTAATCAGCTGTTCGATCAGGTTAGGTATCTCGTTACCCGACTGTACCATGAATGACTATATATATGAAACCATCATAAACTCGTTCTCAATGAAATTAAATTCAAAGTGTTGAATAAAAAAGTGCTTTTTTCGTGTATTTCCAAACATGAGGTCAACAATCATATTATATAATTTATTGACTAGTCAATACAAACAACAATTAGGACTCTGTTTGAAACAGAGGTAAAATCTAATAAAGTTTAATGTTTAGTAATGCTAATAAATTTTTCAGTCGATTCACTTGTAACAATTCTTTTTTAGATGTACACCAATGATTCTCTCACATTTGTATTCGACGAATAAAGATGATTTAAAAGAATATGAAACTCCATTAGAAAATATAAGAAATTTTAGCATTATAGCACATGTAGACCATGGAAAAAGTACTCTTGCTGACAGGCTTTTAGAGTTGACTGGAGCTATCAAAGTAAATTCAGGAATGCAGATATTAGACAAGTTGCAAGTTGAAAAGGAAAGAGGCATAACAGTAAAAGCTCAAACTGTTTCTTTGAAATATAAGCTAGATGGTATAGAGTACGTTTTAAATCTAATTGATACTCCTGGACATGTAGATTTTGCTTCTGAAGTGTATCGCTCTTTGGCTGCCTGTCAAGGTGTTATACTTGTGGTAGATGCTAATGATGGTGTTCAAGCTCAGACAGTCGCGAACTTTTATTTGGCATTTGGTTGTGATTTAATAATAATACCTGTTATCAACAAAATAGATTTAAAAAATGCAAATCCTGAAAAAGTTGCAAAGCAATTATTCAATCTATTTGATATAAAAGAAAAGGAGATTTTGAAAATATCTGCAAAATTAGGATTAAACATTGAAGAAGTTTTAAAAGCTATTATTAGAAGAATTCCTCCTCCACCAAGTGACAGGGATAAACCATTGAAATCTCTAATTTTTGACAGTTGGTTTGATCGTTACAGAGGTTGCATTGCTTTAGTCTATGTTAAAGATGGTGTGGTTTCTATTGGAGACCAAATTGCTTCCTGTCACACAGGAAAGTCATATGATATAAAATCATTATCCTTCCTTAGACCAGAAGAAGAGTTTGTTAAAAAAATGTTAGTTTCTTTGAAAAAATTATTATTTTTCCAACTTCAATGCATTTTAATAAAATCTTTCATCAATCTAGATATGCAGGTCAAGTTGGCTGTATCACTTGTAATATGAGATCTTCTGGAGAGGCATATATTGGAGATACTCTACATTTGAAGAGTACACCTGTTGAGCCACTTCCTGGATTTAAAATAGCTAAATCAATGGTTTTCGCAGGTGTTTATCCAATGGATCAATCTCAGTATCTTTCTTTGCAAAGTGCCATTGAGAAACTCACATTGAACGACAATGCTGTGTCAGTAACAAAGGAGTCAAGGTATTAGAATAATCAAAAAAATTTTTTAATATATATCGATTTGATTGACGATTTTTTAAATTAATAATTTACTATAGTCCAGCTTTGGGTCAAGGGTGGCGACTTGGCTTTCTTGGACTTTTACACATGGAAGTATTTTCGCAAAGGCTTGAACAGGAGCACGATGCTCAAGCTATTTTAACTGCACCAGGAGTAACTTATAGAGCAAAAATTACAGGAAAAAAGAACATTATAAAATATAAAAGTGATGAAATATATTTTAGCAATCCATGTCAATTTCCAGATGTACAAATTATACAAGAATTATTTGAACCAATGGTGATAGGAACAATTATTGCTCCAAGTAATTTTTATTTTTTGAAAACCAAAATTAAATCAATTTGAAGGGTTAGACTGATATTTTTTTTCAATTAATTTTTAGTGAAATATCTTGGAGCAATCATGTCGATTTGCATGGAAAGGAGAGGAGTTGAACAATCAACAATAAATATTGACAATGAAAGAATAATGATTAAATTCAAACTCCCTCTGAACGAAATTATTGTTGATTTTCATGATGAACTTAAATCAGTAAGTTCTGGCTATGCAAGTTTTGATTATGAAGACTGTGGATATGAAAAATCAAATATTATCAAAGTGAGAAATATTCTATTGAAAAATTAAATAACAGATTGGAAATGTTGTCATTAGTAAAAACTGAAAAATTCCAGATGGACGTTTTACTGAATGGACAACAAGTAGAAGAACTCAGTACTCTCGTACATTATACAAAAGCGACTGAAAAAGCCAGGAAAATGTGTCTCAAACTACTGGAAATAGTTCCTCGCCAGCAATTCTTAATAGCAATTCAAGTCTGTGTAGGTGCTAAAGTATTGGCTAGAGAAAATTTGAAACCGTACAGAAAGGACGTAGCGGCGAAATTGGTAATAGTAAAGTCGCATTAAAAAAAATTATTTTTTTGTAAATTGTGAACTAATTAAACTTATTTTTAGTATGGTGGCGATATTACTAGAAGAAACAAATTATTAGCGAGGCAAAAGGAAGGTAAAAAGAAAATGAGAATGGTAGGCAATATTGCTTTGCCTCGTGAAACATTTATAGACGTACTAAAAAGATAAATTAAACTGTAAATAACAAATTTTATAAAAATAAATCGTTAAGTTTTTGAAATAGTTGTTAAAAGGTTGCAAAATTACCACTCACAATAATTTTGATTGAACACTTTTATTTATTTATATTCATAATCCGGTGTCAAGAGATCACAGATTTACTTATTTATGCATAAGCAAAAGTTAATTTATTCTTCATATCAATATAAATGTTTAGAAAAAAGAATTTTTATTTTATTTCATTTTCTATAACTTTTTTCACTGGGTTACTTATTGCAAAAAGAAATTAGGTTTTTACAATTAAATATTAAATACTGATAATGACGATAGTGCAGATTAAAAATAACAAATCATATATTCTCATACGTTAATGAATCTAAAATAATCATTAATTGCAAATGAACCTACGCCTAGTGATATGCACATTGTCAATTACGTAGCCGAGAATTATTTTTTTCCTATGCAATTATCTACTTTATAATAATCGTAAAACATTGTTAAAAAGAAATCATCAGTCGCACTACCAAACAAACATCATTGTTATCAGGTTAATGCGGTAAATACATTAATAATGCATTCAATCAAATTTCTTTGGTGCTAGCAAGAATAAAAATAAATTATAAGAATATAAATGAAAAACCTGACAACGAGGATGTTATTTTATCACTTGATTAGTCGCAACTGTGCTTCTTTTCCTCAACAACAAATGTGGAATAATAATATTTATACCTTAAAAATTCATTATATACATTCAAAAGAAATAAAATCAGCGAAACAGCCGGGGATTAAATTCAACCGTGTTCGCAATCGCCTAAATGCAACGACCAAAGTATAAAGTAATCGTAGGAAATAAAAGTTACAATCATATTATATCGTCTTACTATACAAAACCTACAACGTTTCTTTTCTAGAAAACAGCTCAACCCTTTTATTTGCCGTGTTGATTTTGCTGTTGCTGTTATTGTACAATGTATGCTTTCAAATATTGTATAAAACATAATATATATACTTGCATACATTACATTACTTTATATATGTACCGGGTTTAAAGTGGTGTTTGTTTTACATTTTGTTTTATATATAATATGTAAAGTTACATCTAAACGTGCTGTAGAAAAAAGCCTTTATTTAAATCGAACGCAAGGTAAAACTTTGAAATAAGTCTTTTGCTTTGTTTATTTATTTTTTAAATCTTTTTGTTTTAAGATAGATTCATTCCACTGATGTAAAATAATACTAAATACAATAATTGACATTATCGCCAGATATGCATAAAAAAAATCGATTAAAATTGCATGTAGATCGCTCGAAAATCAATTGTACTCAATGCATTATAATGCAATTAATACTCATCGTTTTTCTTCCCCTTTTTGTTTTCCTCAATAAATTTCCGACGAAGTTTTCGCAGTCACTTGGAAATCGTAAGACAATTAAAATTCATTTATGTTTTTGTCTTAAAATGTCTAAATACTTAGAATATCAAACACTTAGATACGAGAACTATTGTGTATGTGTGAAATGTGTACCAGTAAATGTTTGCTTTCTGCGTATCCGTATACATATATATGAGCTACAAGTGCTTGTAGCACATGTATAAAATATATCCGTATACGATAAACAATATATATGCTTTTTCATTTATTCGGAATATTTTTGATTACACGTGGGAGAAGGGAGGGAATTTGTGTTTCACGTTTGTAATGCTTTCAAATAATAAGCGATCATGTCTTTGCCATGACACTTGCATATAATTAGTACGTGCATTTATTTGTTTATCTTGATGCATATATCGCGTTTGCGCTTCAACATGCATCTGTTTTTTTTCACTTCTCTCCGCGGGAAGCAAAGCAGCTACTTGCGATCGTCTGAAAAAGGCTGAAGGCAAACACGTCGAGCTGAAATATTTATCGAACAGAGTCTTGATGCGAATGGCAAGTGATCGATCAGCTATTGTTACTCTTTCTCCTCTGTTTCTTTTCTTGACGTTTAATAGAGAGCTCTCATTTCGTTTAGGCATTAGATTTCAAGTTCTCTTATAGCCATGACGATTTTTTTATTAATACTTTCGTCGCTTTCGCTACAGCTTAATTCCGACCATTCGAGTTAGTAGGTCGATTGTGTGTTTGTGCTTGCGTGAAAATAAACGCGCGCAGATTCACAATGCTTAAATGAATAAAACGAAAATTTACAAGGTAATAAAATAGTACATACAATACGTAGATAACTCTTAACATTTAAATGCGCTTGGAATGGTGCAGTTTTATGATTGGTTAATCATAAAAATGTAAAGTACAAAAATTCGATTGATGGAATGAGTTTTTTCTTTATAGCTAAAATGCATACGAATTCTTCAGTGTTGTCCTGTCTTAGCTCAGTTTAACTTGACTGGACAGGAAAACATTCAATCTTGTATTCTTCTCTCAATCGTTATTATTATGAACCAAAATTGGCTTTTTTTTGCCATGACTCTCGTTAACGTTCATCAAAATTACGAAAATTGGATAATATGCTACATAATTTACAATTTCACTAATTATCAAATAAAATCATCAATGACACTGAACATATGTTTTCCGTTCTAGTACTTCCCTGGCAGTATCTCAAATGTTTTTTAATAAAAAAAATCTCAAATGTTTCCTATTGATTATTCGAGACACTACATTTAATTACAAACTAGTTAATCTTGAGCTGATGATAGAATACAAAAATTATGTACAAAACAATAGTCTTTTTAGAACGCAAACACTTTCCGCGCTTGTTTGTTGTTGTACCCATCACGGTAGAAAGATTAAAAAATGGATTAAGATCTATATCGAACTCGAACAGACTTGTACAAAAATGAATTTGTACATAGATCAAGTTTGTGTAGATTTATAAGATACATGTATAAAATCAATTGAAAAATTTGGCTGTATTCGTCTGATCCACTCACTGGTTTACGCTTTTGAATTCATTGCCAACGCTGCGATCCCATTCATGCAAATTGTGTAATTTACGTTTGAGTAACGATAAAAGTAAAATTAATTAGAAGCATTTTCTCTTCTAGTATATCTATACATTAATTTTTTCAGTTTTATATAGACTATGAAGATAGCATATGTATTGGAATAAGAATAAGAAAACCTCAATAACTTTTTCTCGTAGTCTCGTAAAGGTTATTTGAAAAAATTCGAAGTTTTCTCCAATCTAGCCAAAGGTTTATCAATCAACCTTTGGAGATGAGTGCACTCAAACTACTCGACAATTGAGAAATAAATGATTCAAGGATGACATACATCAAATTTAAATATTGTCAACGTAAGATAAAGTCGCGAAGGATACCAAATTTGCAAGATAGGAAAGTCAGCGTGGACAGTTTGGGAAAATAAAGAACGAAGTTGTAATAGGATTGATTTACTAGATTCGCGGCTTGTAGGTGAGAGTGACGTGGAACGTTTGTACGTCCATCTCGGTGCAGTCTTGCGGACCAATCTGCGGCGTCATAGCCCTTTGGTCTTGCGGCGACTTCTCATCGTCGTCATTTTTAATCATCTTCTCAGCTGGTTGTTGGTCTATCATTACTCTCGCACCTTTTGCTTTCACCGTTTCCATGGAACGAGACTTCGAGCTTTCCGTGCCACGACTCTTTGCACCATTCTCTTTGTTGCGTCGCGAAGAACTACGATGAAGACGAGATTTTTCCCGAGAAGAGTTTCGCCGAAGACTCGGTCTCTTTACCGATTCGGCGCTCGCGCTCAGTGCTGTCGCTGAAAAGAGTAATGCGTGCATTCGATAAATGATAAGTGTCAGGAATTCCGCATCTGAGCTTTGCTCTTTGAAAGCGTATCTTACCAATGTTACCGGAAGATGAGCGATTAGATCCGCGAAGAACGTGCACAGTCATAGGATCGCTATCGGTGGCAGACAATCTCTCGCCAACGGGAGTGAGGAACCACTCGGATCGAGTTCTCATGCGTGCGGTTTGCCGCTCGTGCACCTAATGAAAAACGATACCATTGCTCACTCATATCTAGCAATTTTCCAAGTGACTACAAATCAAAGTCCAGAAGATTAAACACAATTTAGTAAGCCATCCAAAAGTCAGAAGCAATACTACAGCACGAACGCGACGCCAATCACATGACATTCGATTTTGAACAAATTATCGTTCATAACATGGTTAGTGTTCCAATTGTTATTAGTTTTTGCGCGATTACTTGTTCAAACCTGGAATGTATAACGTTGATTTGAGTATTCTAAGTGACTATACTTAGACTATTATCAAGTGTTCTAATTAAATTCATAATATATATTTACATACCGTAGCTATAATACAAACTTTATAAGTGTGATCCATCGATTTGATTCAGTAAAACGATTGATAATGGGCTAAGGAGTGAATAGTTCTAATAAAGCAACGTAAACAAAAGCGCGGGATAACATAACAATATCTTATTAAAAATATAAAATTTGCGATAGCGTGCAACGTGCGTACAAGCAAATATTTACAGAAGTAAAATAAAAACCATGATATTTTTTTGATAAATTTGTTGTATTACTTATCTTCGATACATAATTCTGTACACGTATAAATTGAACGTGGAAAAGAAATGCATTAAAAAAAATGCAATAATGGGGTTTTTGTACATTGATGATATTACAATAAAGCGGATGAGATTAAGTTTAAAAAATGAAATGGGCGGCTTCATGTACACATAGATTATAGTTTGACCTAAGCTTTGCTCATAACTTTATTATTGCAATTATTAAAAAATCTTATTTCCAAACGTCTAGATGACCTTATCGAGCATACAAAAATTATAAAAACGTATTGTAGTTGAAATTTGAGGCTCCTTGCTCGATTTTCCACGAAGCATATCATTATCGTGCATCAACCAACAACTAGATTCATTTAAATTATAAAAAAATCGTCTGCGTTTAAATAGCTGATTCAAAAGCAATTATATTTAGTGACTGATGCGAGGTGCCTCGAATTTTAGCATAAAAAAGCAACAACGATCGCATAACTACATATATAAACGCAATAATTATTGAGAATTGTGTACTAAATATCGCATTGAAAGAACAATAAATACTAACATTGACAAACGACAAAAAAAATTACATAAAGAACAGACCACACTGACAGAAGTTCCAATATAAATATGTAAATACCAAATTGTAAAAAAATTGCAGTCTCTATCTCTTGAAGTCTTTTTTTTTGTACTTAACTTGTATTTTAAATCATGGATTTATTTATTTATTGTCAACAGTGATCTAATAATACTTATTAAAAAATGTTCAAATATTAAGTGTGAAAAGTAAATATTCCACTTTGTTTTTACGAATCTACATATTCATAACTATAATTTAATTAACGCACTGCGATGCAAAAAATGTAACAAGCATTAATTTCTGAAGTGCATGATTTTTAGAGTGTTTCAAAAAGTTATGTGTATTATGTGCAGTGACGCAAAAGGAGAAAAAAAACGTATCGATGAAACGATAGCATACTACAATACTTGTACAACAAATCTAAATGGTCGTTGACGACATATACAACAATGCATTAATCTTAAAAGTTGACTTCATAAGGAATGTTGAATTTAGATAATTTTGTTATTTATCGATCACATAACGTATCAATGCCTATCGAACTTTTAAATATAATAATATAAAAAGTGAAAAAGTAGTAAAAGAGTGAGAATCAAATAAGAAAGAATTACGATCAAAAAAGCTTGACTTGATTCGTATCAACAACCATTGCTTAAGCTTCGCCAACGCCTACCTGAGGCAAGTAGCTGAGGCTCTTTGTGCTCTCCGCGTAACGATTAACGGCTCGCAGCTCATCCAGTGTCATGCCTGCGTGACGCGAGTGGTGGCTGCCATTGCTTGATGAGCGGCTAGATGTCTAAATCGTACATAAAATCAAGCATCAAGCAAACTGACAATAACTACATTTGTTTAGTCTAAGACAACAAAATTGATGAATGATGAATATTCAATTTACCGATAACAGCAAGAACAATGGATGTATTTTTAATCGCGTTAATATCAATGATCATTATAAATCAATCATTAATGTCATTTGTATGAATTGGAAATTTTTTTTAACGAAAAACAAGTTTGGTTTAATGAACAAATAACGGTTCTTTATAATTGTTGTCTTAGCATTGAGACGCAAATAAAAGAAAATATTATTAACAATGACGTACTTGAAAAAATCCATTTTCCTCTAGGCTAACTGAAAGACGCGTGTAGCTTTCCAAAAGCGTATTTTCTGGGATCATCCCGAGGGACGAGGTGAGCTCGAGGGACTCTGGAACGTGAATCAATGCCGGCGTCGATTGCGATTCCTCTTGGTGTGACATTGCTATAACAAAAAAAAAAGATGCATTAGTAATGAAAAAACTGCTCATGCAGGCAAGAACGTGCAGATTTTCTTGTTCGGATCACAGTGCAGGCTTACATTCTAGATTAAACTTCAGGCCCCATCTCTCACATTCATATTGCAACCAAGTCTTTTCGGCTTCTAGTGATAATTGCCCTGCGGTGATATACGAAAATAGTGTATGTATAAGCAAACAAGTCGATTTGTTTTGTTAGAGAAAAAAATGAAACATTTCACAGAGATTTTGATGATGACAGAACTACGAGATCGACTACTATATGCGTGGAAACGTATGATGAATGAGAGGAATGTTATTGAGGCCAAAATGAATGTCTACACATGTGTGAATTTATCATGAGCCGGAAATAAGATTTTTTTTATTGTTATTGGATACTTACGTGATACTAGGGTATCAGGAGGATAGCGAAAGCTAAATATCCAATCTTCTTCAACTTTCAGGATTCGTCCGGTAATCCGCGCGTAGAATTCGTAGTTCTCTCGGCCGAACAAATTTGATACTCCAAAATTGTCTATCATGAACTTCATTACTCTCGTCGCAACCTACGTAATAAAATTATTAAATGAAATGATGTAAAAATTCTGCAAAATTAGGAAAATCTAGCAGAAAAATGCTCAATATACAAACGAAAGAAAATGAAAATTATTGAAAAAAAAACTTTTGGTAGAGGAATAAAAAAAAAATGCTCTCGATTTAAAAATATTTAGATTTTACAAAACGAGCAAAGCAGGAAAATTACTAGATAAAATAATGAAAGATATATCAAATAGGATTCTTTTCTTTTTCATTCAAATCGATAAACTAATACATCAACCCTATAACAATTTCACTAGGACACTTAATATCGTAACAAGGAGATCTGAAGTTCATTACTCATCATGCATATAAAGTATAAAATTAACATAATATAAACATCCACAAATTCCTTTTGGATGAGATTGCATGGATTCTAATTGATCAAGTCGATTCGCGCGAATCATGCTTATATTCTGCCACGACGTTTTTGGCGAGGCTAAACAATCGTTAAGGAATTCTATAACGACAATTGTCACTTGCAAATTGTTTGAAAAGCTCGAAGGAGCTAGTCGAGAAACAAAACATACAACATAATCGTTCGGTATGGTAAACTTACTGACACCTCGGCCTGTGTGGCGCGCGTCGATTGAAGGCAAAATATGAAAAAAAAGGAGGCAATCATACGATACTGCTATTGGCTTTGAGAAACCAGTAGATGCATGCATGGAATGCTTAATTCAAACAGTTGATATTTTTATTTATGAATGTCATGCATATTCTATACTGTTTATACTCCGTGATATTTCAATGCTGCATCAATTTAAATGCTTAAGAATGATGCACATAAAAAATTTAGCACTTCTCATAACAAACACTTGATGTATATGGTTTTAGCAAGTAGTATGTTTAATTGAAGTCTTTCATTTTTTGTTTAATTTAATAGAAATTCATTATACTATTATATTGAAGTAATTTTACCATACAGTTTATAATTTTTTTTTTTTTTCAAGAAATTAACAAATGTTTTTTGTAAAATGTCAATTTTACTTATTTTTTAAGATGCATGGATCAAAAGATTAAAGAAACTCATTTAACGTTACAAAGGTAGTTGCTGCAAAACGTCTTAGGTAGAGATTATTAGACATAAATTGTAAGAATTATGCCAAATATATTCAATTTTAATACTCTTCACTCAAAAAAATAGTTTTTATTAATTTAAATCTAAAAATTAGTCTTACAAAAGATCAATTAGTAGTTTTAGTTTATATGCTCAGTAAAAATCAAAAGTTTTCTATAATCTCTATTCAGAGCAATAATTCATGCTTTTATAAAGGCATAGAAGAAAAAGGTACAAGTTCATACAACAACTACCTTTATTCACCAATTATGAATTTAATTGATGAGTTCCAAAAAACAAATAAAAAAACATACCTTGAACCTAAGAACATCCTCCATTTTTGCCGTTTTTCCATCACTAACACAGCTTTGGAAAAACGATGGTGCAACAGAGACTCCCAGGGCTTCACTGGTCATACCTGTCCTTGCTCTTTCACTATTTACTGCTACTACCCTGAATGTTCCAAATAACAGAACCAGCAAACGCTGAGTGTAGATTGGTAGAGAGGTGATTAATCTGTGGATTGTAAAATCAGCCGAGCTAAAATAAACTGTGAGGAAGGTATAATCATAAAAAACTTGTTTAAATATACTTGTGAATCTGGTCCCTTTGTTGTTCTATACTGTCCAATTGAATTACACTAAACAATTGTTGCTCTCCATCCCTTCCAAAAACACCACCAGGTATCTTTCGCAGAAACTTTTTTAGAACACTAGCTATCGTGTAAACACTAAAATTATCCATGTTAACTAAACGTCCAGTCTGAAGAAAATGTATGAGTTTTTTCATGTTTCCTTGGTGCCCTGGAGCCCGGAATACATCTTTGCGCAGTGGTGCTTCTTTATTCAACTTCAATATTAATACCTTTAAATGTAAAATATACCATTAAATCATTGGAATAAAGCTATACAACAATACTACTCACCAATAATGGGCCGGGTATGTCATTTTTGCATACTTCATCGAGTGGAACACCAAATTTGACCCTATGAAAGGAAGAACACTCAGTATGAATAACAATAGTAACATCAAATTGAATGACAAGTGAAATCATTAGCAAATTGAAGGAAAACTTGAATACAAAGGAATTTAAATAATGTGACTATTAACCAGGCATTATGTAATTTCCTTTTTGCATTTTTTACATTGAAAAACCACAGGGGCATACTGTAATCGTGCTCTGTAATCGTGAACGAAGCGAAGAAAAAAAACAATAATACTAACTTCTCTAATCTCCTGGGATAAGGTGAAACAGAGGATGGATGCCCGCAGCTAGTGACAACATTGCCAAGAGTGGCTGCCCTCCGGTGCATCCTCTCGGTCCAAGTACTCATGATGATGCCTTTCTTGCCGTCGTAACAGCACGCACAGCACACTCTTGCGTGCGATTAACGGTGATTTACCACGACGACTGCCACTTTCCCTACTCGTACCCGTACTACCGTACTATAACGCACTCCTCGCTCTCTTCTCGTCTCTCTCTCTGTCTCTCTTGATGTGGATGTGTATTTTACTCGGTCGGCCGCGCGCGAAAAGAGAAAGTTGCGGGCAGTAGCAGCATTGTGTCGCTCGTTTGTCAAGCCTCCAGTCGGCCGTGTTACTTCTTCATGTTTATCGTTGGCTAGCTGCACTTTTCTTGCAAAAGCTATGGCGTGAGAGAGAGAGAGAGAGGCGACGCCGTGATGCTTTATTGCAAGTGCATCGCGTCACATCGCGTGCACAGTACACACTCCTCGCGAATCGCAATGCCCGAAAACGGGGGAAAGAGACGAAACCTCACTGCTGTGTATATACATAATGTCGCTCTCTCCTTCCTTTTCGGATCCAAAAACTTGGTGTCACTGCGCGCGCGATGGAAGAAATCATAAGCTACAAAAACAGACGCCTGAGTTGCTGCTCATTCTGTTACTTCTTATAAAACGTCGAATACTTTCAATAATAAGCGTGTTAGCTGTTGTTTATAATAATCAAATATCATAATCGACACTTACTACTAATGTGAATAACATTTCTTTTAAATTAATAAAAATGTTGGCTAATTGAAGCGATGATCGATACTCGTAAAAACGAATGTTTTGCTAGAAATCAAACGTAATATTTAGTTTAGGGGGTAAAAAATGGACGAATATTGAAGCGTGTATTGTCATTGATGCAAAAATAATACAAGGCAATTATTTCACGATTCTTAACAGTTGCAGTAAATAGTGTAGTAAACAATATACGCTAGTACGAGCCGTCTTCTTTCGCAGGTTAGCTTTAGACACACTACGAGCGCTGACGCTCACTTTTCGGATCGCATTTCACGTTCTCTCTTTCTCTCTCTACTTCTCACTTCTCACTTTACTCGCGCCATCTCTGTCTTACGCGTTCGCTTTTTTTACGGCCACACCTTCGCTGGTGAGTCTTGTGACGAGTTACTCATTGGTCGGGTCGTCATCAAATGCGAGCGGTGGTTTGGCGCTAGGGTAGTAGTTTGAATTTGCGCGCGTGACAGTTGTACGTCAAGTTACAATTACGTACTGCCTCGACAAAAGGAGCAAATAATGAATAAAAGGATGATTTTTTAAATTCAAAGATTACCTTTAATAAATTATCGATGCAAGCTACGTTATATTCGGAAGAACAATCGGAGCAATCATCACAATTTCAAATAGAAGCTTTATTAAAAATATTATATTAAAATATGTACACATCGAAAGAGTTCTTAGATTGTGCGCTAAAGATACAAAATCTAAAATCTGATTAATTGGTCATGAATATTCAACAGATTTACCATCACAGCCCCACTGCCAATGACTCCCATCCCCTGTTCTCTTGACTCGACGTTTGACCATATCCGTGGAGACGGTTCTGCGGTCGTAAGCCCAGCCTATCCACGCCATAAAGTCAATGAAAGCATTGGTCATGTTTAACGAATAACTTCCCAACTCTGACGTTTTGTAGTCCCATGGAAAAGCGTGATGATAATTGTGCCAGCCTTCCCCGAAAGTCAGAAAAGCCACGGCTCCATTTTCCGCGGAATATATGTTTCTGAAATGCAGAGGGCCTTTTTTTTATTTTGGAGCTGCTTATGAAAATGAGTGCACGAGTTTGTCTTACCTGTCGTAGGGTCTGTTTCCATAAAAATGAGCGGCCGAATTGACGAGCCACGTCGAGTGTAGCGACAATATGTAACGCATGACTGTCGCGACGAAGAAAGCGCTGGTCCAAGATTCGTTCCAGCCGTACACTGGCACGACAGTCGGAATGATCGCAGCGCATAAGATCGTCAGCGCAAAATAGTGGCTGAAAGTTAGAGAAAGCACAAGTAATGCTTTTTTCTCTATCTTTGCTGTGTATCACTATCCGATATTCGGAAAGCCGTCTGTAAATGCTCACTCGTATTGAAATCTGAGGATGGGATCGCTGAACAAGTCGCTTACATCGATGGTTTTTCCCTTCTCCTTGACTTCGGGATGCTTTCGACAGAGAAGCCAGCCAACGTGAGCGAAGAAGAATCCTCTCTTGGCGTTGTAGGGATCGGCGTCTGTCTCCGCATGCCTGTGATGAAGTCTATGGTCTCTTGCCCAGTGAATAACGGGGTCCTGAACAAACATTCGATTGTTTAGTGTGCGGCCAGCTTCTCTCGATAGGTACACGGATAAGGGTCTCATTATCGATGACCTGAAATGCAATGGTATTGCAGAATGTTAAAAGCAGCCGAAGTTGCCACTTAGCTTTGTAAGCTCGATGAGCCCAAAGTCTGTGCACTCCAGCTGTTATTCCCATTCCACCGAGATGACTGTAACAACACGCTGAAAATTATTTAATTATTTATCAATGTTCAATTAGCTGCTTGGCCTGTATCCACATTTTACGAGAACTTGATACTATATACACGCGTCTACTTACTAAATACGAAGGTGAAAACTTTGGCCGAAGTGCAGACCAGATAGAGACCGTAAAAAGCTCCGACGTGCAAAAGAGAAAGTATGATGACATTTTTCCAGACTATTTTGATGTCGTATGGCTTTTTCGCCTCGAACTCCTCGACAGATCCGATGTTTTCCAAGTTTCTCTCTAACTTTTCAACTGTGTAATGCTCGTCAGCAGTCGAACTCGTAGATTTCGGGGGCATTTTCACGAAACTCAAGAACAAAAAAAGCACTCTTTACCCTAACGAAATATAAACATACGAGTATCCAAGTTGTCAAGCAATTGTACGAAATTATCAATGGTTACATCGTGTACACGCGATCTCCGCTCCGTATAAAATATTGCAGGCTTTTATACTCGAAGCTGCATTGCAGTTGAGTCTTTTAACGTCATCTGCCCAAACTACATATTTTGTTTGTACCTGTCGAAATACTCCTATTTGATAAACATCCAAAGATGTTATTATTAATAAAGATTACGTACTCTCGACCGCAATTTCTTGAAAATGTTTAGCAATGTTAACGAGTACCTTTAGACTGGATAATATTGTACCTGAATTCTACTTTTTTTCGATAGCTGGCCCATCTGATGTATTTTTTATGTGGTTGTATTCAATATGTTATTCACTGGGCAAGAGACCATAGACTTCATCACAGGCATGCGGAGACAGACGCCGATTCCTACAATAAATACCTTGGGCTTTGCGCTTTTTTTTTTCTCATGTTGTGTATTTTGCAATTCTCTCAAATTATTTGTTTAACCTATTCAATCGTTAAATAAAATAAGATATGAAATATAATTATAAAATTTATCAATGAAAATAGTGTATCTTTTGTACACGATACTAAATTATAAGTGTGCTAATAAATTAGAATATTAGGAATTTTTTTATTTAATAACATAAAGCATCTGTACTTCATAAAAATATACATGTCTTTATATTCGAATGCATAATCGTTTCAATGGAAAAAAAATGGGACGGTATAATGCGCTGATGACTTAATATAAAAATTATTCTGCTAATGCATCGTATGCAACAAGTGTGTCAGTTTTTGATTATATTTTCACTTGACTCGGTTTTTTTTGTTTATTTGTTTCTGTTTACGTGACGTGCGCGTACTTTATCAATTTTAAATGAACTGACATTTATCTAGAACTTCCTATTGATGTTTCTTATATAATTATCTATTAATAAAACTAGTCTGTGAAAGTTCATAGTAACTATTACGTTATAAGTCATTGTTAAAAGAATAGAAATAGAATGGTAAAGTGACAATTTTCTTAGCTGAGTCAATTGCATAACAGGAATGTTTATCTGCGTTGGTAACTGACCTACCAGATTATCTTGTATGCATGCGCGGAAGACATTATTCTGATTATGTATTTCTGATTATGTACTCACAATCCACCGTTAAATATTAATAAACAAATAAAAATTAAGTTTATTTTATATCAGAAATAAAATCAAGGAGAATTGAAATATTATGCTATACATATTGAATAGTTATGTAATTAATGAAAATACGTCATTCCAAATGCAACTTAATCTATGTTACAGGAAAATATACAAGATTAAGAGTATACAATAGCAAATGTCAAACGTTTCGCGTTAGCAAGGTACTTTACGTCATTCAACACTTGTGGAAACTTGTCAGGTTGCAGCGTGAATGATATCGATTAAGCTCTAAACGTAAACGTCGTCGACTTTTAATATCATAAACAGTTCCAAAAACTTTTGCAACTGTAGTACGTCGCAGATTAATGTGGCTGTCCGGTAGCGGATGAACACTGGCAACAGCAGGAAGTAGATGAATTTCTTCAATCTCACGGATTTATCTCGGGCGCGACTAAACCAAGTGATGCGCACTCTGCGCGGTTCCTCTCTTTTTTCCCAAGGCAACGATCATCTAATCTTCGCGCCACTTCAGTTGCATGTTGTAAAATTTCCGGAGTTGAGCATCGGAATCTAGGATGTAATCGACACCACTCAAATCTCAAGTATAGTAAGTTGACCAGTTACATCATGTTATGTCTATTGTTTGGTGTTGTTAAATTGAGCCTATCGATCGATATCCTCGACGTTCCGATTACCGTGAGTATCGTCATCAAGCAGAACGTTATCTGAGTGTCGGCGCTGCTACTATAAAATCACGCATGCACGAAATGGCAGTTGATGGTACGGATGGTAGACCAGCGACCAACAGCTGTAACGAGTGATCGGTCGTAGATTCCACACCTATCCTTTCGACTCTATTTGTTAATTACCAACGATGGATTTATCGATTACGCTAAAATCTCGGCGATTTTATCCTCGGGGCTTGCCAACTCAACCCCCTTACCTCGAAGTCCGATAAAATTGCGGTTGGCTGCGACACCGATTGGATCATCGTTGTCGCGAAATTTCACAATTGCTACTTTTTCGACTTGCTCCGATAGAAGATGAGTGGAGCTTGCGAGGTAAATATTCAGGATATGACGGATGGAGGAAACGTAAATTGAAATATTAATTGGTGCGAGTTGCAATTTATTTTATCGACAATTTTTTCCATTTATGCGCGAATTCCTGTCGTTGGGCTAAACGTAAAATTAGCTTGTAAATCGATATTTTAACTGTAAAAGGAAATGAAAAAATAAATTTACTGGTTCTTGGAAATAATTGTTCAACTTTTGAAATTTGTAATGTTATGAAAATTACATCATATCGCCTAGATTACAATGTTCTTCTATAAATGCGCATTGAAAATTATAAGTTTTATAGAATAATGATATAATAAATTACCAGTTTAACGACTTCATTATAAAAAATTATTTTTATACGGTAAAAATAAAGTAGATTATATAAAAACAAATTATAAAATATAGTTAAGGTTGTTTAAATTATATAAAAATCACATTTAGCGAATAACAAAATTATTAAATTTGTTCCAATGTCAATCTATAGTTAAGAAGTTTTGCAGCCGCTTAAAACTGCCACGATTATACATTTTGTAATGCTAAGTAACGATCCAAGTAATGTAAAACTTCAAAACCTACTTCTACCATAATTAAAACAATGATCATCCATTCTAAACGGATGTGATGTCTATCACTCAAATGGGATGAAAGCAACTCCACCAATTCAACACAGTGGTTTATTTTTTCGTTCATTACCTGTAAAAAGTTCATATTTTTAGTTTGTAAAATGATCTAGTATTATTCATATCTCTAATTCGTAATATAAACTAACCCTAGTTCTCTTTGCTATGTTAAAATAAGCGCAAGTTTGTTGGTATAACGATTCCAATTCATCACGTTCCCAATAAAAATCGGGTGTATCTAAAAGATCTGAACTCAAATTAATCAAATGCCTTAATGCAAAAAGTTCTCCTTGCTTCCTCAAAACTTGTTGTCTAGTCATTCTAATTCTCCTCCCTTTCTTCAGGTCCTCTGTTATAAATTCTATAGAATCTACATAGAGATCTAATGAAGCTTCCCAAATTCCTAGTTTTACTGATTGTGATATGGCATTGGAAAATGTATATTTATCAAGATTAGAACTTGGTGCAAGATATATGTCTCCTTCCTTCAAATGACTCTTTTTACTGCGAATAAATTATTACACATTAGTATAAAATAGTAAAATATAGAGAAAACCTTAATAAATGTATTATTACTCTTGTTCTGCATAAGTATAATTCATTAATTCTCCTTCAGCTTGAACTAGGTCATTTGAGTAACTAGTATCCTCATATTGTCTTAAGAATTGAAGTAAATTACTACACTCTAAGTCAGTAATATTCCACATTACAGTGGTTCCTTCTCGAAAAAAATAAATTTCTCTAGGTTCATTTCCTACTTCATATTTAGCTAAAGCTTGGATGGCATCAGGAAGACCTAAAAAAATTAATTAAGCTATTGTAGTACTGTTTCATCATTTGTATATACATTGTTGTTAAATTAAAAATTTACGCTTAGCAGATGTACGTATTTCAGTTGGAGTATAAAGATTTTGTAAAAGCAGTCCTTTCATTAATTCTTCTAAATCGTACTCCTCAGCAGTAGTCACAGCTTTTACAGTCCAAAACTGAAATTGATATTAAGATATAAAATTGAAGTATTAAAAAGACAATTATACAAAATTACTAACTCCTGGTATAGGAATTTCATCATCTTCTGTGATGGATCTTTTCTTCCGTAGAGGCCTCTTTTTCATTTGGAGTGCAGAAATATTTTCTTGAATACCTTTTCCAGTATTCAAATCTTTGTTGAAAAGTATTGGTGACTCTTTAAAAATAGACTTCTTATCTTTGATTTTCATTTTAGATAAAATTACTTTGGTATGACTGAGCTTTTCAGAATTAGTAAAATTGAAATAAACACTATAACTAACTAATTTCATATTTCTTTCCAACAATGAGGAACATTTGAGAGTTGCAGCAAACATTTTAACAATTGTTTTTAACTAACTACCTTTATTATTTCGCTTTATAAACATTTGTTTACCAACATCAAGTAGTGCTTTAAGGTTATACACTGATAAACTTCTTCTTCTCAAAATATTAACATTTCATTCTTATTATAATTATCTCAAATTCTTATTTACATTTCTTAATATCGAATTTTGTACTTTTATGAAATGTTATGCTACATTATCACAGTACTTTATTATTGTTGAACAGTTTTTAAGTAATCTCCATTGATGGAGCCGAATTCTATAATTTTTTTGGAGTAGTTTGGAGTTTGGAGTCCGGATGTAGCTGGGGTGGCGGGAAATTCAAACGTCTGAATGTCCTTAATGTCTCCTTATCCCAGCCACCCCTCCTATTGAAAGCTTCTTCAAAAGGTGTGTCGTACGAGGGAAGGAAAGAAACGCCAGGACGTAAGTAGCAATGCTTTTGTTAGAGAGTACAAGTTGAAGACTACACAGCGATGAGCGCGACTGGACGAGCATAGACCACAGCCTGGCGACCCTGGCGCTGAGCAGGACATGACTGACTCTGATATGTGGCGCTTGTCGTGGCTCGGCTCTTAGCTCCCTTCCTGGCTACGACGGTTAGCAGTCGGGTCAGGGAACGAACGTTGGTATGTGCCTGCGTTGATAGATGTTGGTTTGCCTCCAGACGCGTATGGTGCATGCATCCAAAAGTTATACAATTCTACCCGTGGAGCCAAGAATCGACAGTTTTTATTCGGTGTACACGACTTTTCAAAATAAAATTCGGGTTTATTTTTTAAAATAAAATATACAAAACAAATAAAATCGATCAAAATAATTAATAAATTATAGAAAACGAATGCAAATAAAAAAGTAAAATAATTATTTGCAAATTTAGAGTAATTTCTAAAGTTCCCGCCAAACATCTCTCTTTTTATCAACGTTTGGTATGTAAGGCCTTTTCGTTCACTCGCGTGCGGCTCTTGGTGAGAATCGTGAGAGAGGCAGCTTCTCCCTCTGTCTATAGTCTCTCCTCTCAGTTTCGTTCATACGCTCGTGGGTAGTGGACGTTGCACGTTCGCGTCTCATCGGAGTACAAGAGAGAAAAAAAACAAAGGGGGAGCATAACAGCAGCAGAGCCGAGAGTGCAGCGCGAGCTTAGCGAAGGAAGAAGCCATGGGCGGCGCATTCCGCGAAAAGGACGCGGTGTAAAGTAGCGTATATAGCGTGGGAGTGCATATATACTCGACGTGTGTGCGACAACAGCGACGGAAAAAAGGTGCAGCATGCGAGCGAAAAGCTGATGATCATGTCGATGATAATGCTGATGCTGCTGCTGATGCTCGACATTGCCAAGCTATGCTTAGGTAACATAAAAAATAAATTATGTACTGACCTATTGTTGATTGTTCGATTTACGAAGATGAGTTATTAGCCGATAGGCGCACACGACGTGGTTATCGGTGTGTACGCTGTAAACGAAGAATTCTCTCTATCACTCTCCAGTGGTGCGCGGCTGCATGTGGATAAGTAGGACGTATGTGCGTGAAATGATTACGCCGGTTATTACGAGATTATTAGTCGTAGATCAACTCGAATCTAGAGATTAGATTCACGCGGTGCACTCTTATTGGTGTAAAATGAATGAATTGGTTAATTTGTCTTAGTATTTTTTGGAGTATGAGTCTAAGAAATATTATATATGCACGTGAATGAAAAAAGTTTTTTCTGTGAAACGTAGAGGCATGGAATAGTATCCGAAAAGGCCATGAAAGAGACTTTGATCATGCTCCGTGAGCCGGCAGGAGCACTTTGATCGGAGAAAAGCCGATCGAGAGACGATGTATATTTGGGTGTTTGCCGGGGACGTAACAGAGGAAAACCAAGAGAAAAAGAAGAGGGAAAAATTGAATCCTGCTCGGGGCTATACGATTCCGTGATCGTCAATGAGGCGCGACAGATCAAAGGGCGCGCGCGCGCTTCCCGGGTTTCTCTCTCGCTCGCTAATTATATCTGCCAGATGCCACGTGTTTATCGTCACTGTGGCTTCCGTGCTACTGCTTGCATGCGGCTACTGTTTTGCTAGCCACACAATTGACAATCTAGCCTCTTCCTACGCCTGGCTTTGTTGCCTTTACAATAAAATGGTCTTGTTACGCGGTAATTGTTGTCCATTTGTCACGATGTACGCAATCGGATTTTTTCCGTCCATTAAGGATAAGAAAGCTGCTTTTTTTTCATTCTGGTAAACACATGTGTATAGCGTTACTCTACTTGTTTCCGTAAGGATGTTTATCGAGTTGGCGTGTAAACATCGATTCATCCACCGTAGAAAGAAAAATAATCCAGTCTCGTTCCTTATGTGCGCGTGTTGCGGGCAAAGGGTTGGGATATCGCAATATGTTCCGAAAAGTTAGCGCCAATTTTTTGTTATTTCTTGCCGATGCCGTGACAGCTAAGTTTAGCCGTATTTATAAATAATTCGTCGTAAAAACTCGACCACGCGTCAATTGTATTTCTAACATCCTATTTTTATTGAAGTCGGATCAAGCGTCACGACTATTTCTTTTCCAACGAATCCTGCTGACATTCGTAACGCTTACACGCGTTGCACAGTAATTTTTGTCGCTGTGCACAAGCAATGGTAAAGCCACGGAAATAATGAACAGTAGTAAACAAACTCATAAAAAGTCGAACAAAAAAAAAATAATAATAAAGGAGAAAGAAACGTCTGACAGCAAATTCGTTCTACGGTGGAGAGATTGTACAAGAAAAAGCATCTGTTGGCGTGAAAAGAAGGCCAAACAGCATGCAAAGGGAAAAACGCATTCGAGGGGGTCGACTCTCTCGCTCTGCGGGCGTCTGGCCCCGGAGGGAACTAAACCTCAGGAATGTAGCTTGAGCGTCGTCCCCTCTCTCTAAACCGTACACCTGAGTTCTCTTCTCGCGCCTTTTATCAATCTCTCTCTCCCTCATAGAGGAGATACGCAATAGTGATACGTGTCCTCCTCCTTCTCGTCGTCGCGAAAAAAAAATTTCTCATCTGTGTACAAACTCAAATCACATGTTAATGATTCTCTCTCCCTCTCTCACTCTCTCTCTTTCTCTATCTATCTGTCTCCGCGAGTTTCTTGGCCATTCCTTTTTAATCAGAATTTATCTTCTGAACTTTTTGAATTCATCCGGTAATCCGCGCGTAAAATTCGTAGTTCTCTCGGCCGAACAAATTTGATACTCCAAAATTGTCTATCATGAACTTCATTACTCTTGTATCAACCTGCGAAATAAAAATATTGAATGAAATGATGTAAAAATTCTGCAAAATTAGGAAAATCTAGCAGAAAAATGCTCAATATACAAACGAAAAAAAAGCTTTTGGTAGAGGAATAAAAAAAAATGCTCTCGATTTAAAAATATTTAGGTTTTACAAAACGAGCAAAGCAGGAAAATTACTAGATAAAATAATGAAAGATATATCAAATAGGATTCTTTTCTTTTTCATTCAAATCGATAAGCTAAAACATCAAACCCTATAACAATATTTATAACCCTATAACAATATATTCTGCCACGACGTTTTTGGCGAGGCTAAACAATCGTTAAGGAATTCTATAACGACAATCATCGCTTGCAAATTGTTTGAAAAGCTCGAAGGAGCTAGTCGAGAGACAAAACATACAGCATAATCGTTCGGTATGGTAAACTTACTGATACCTCGGTCCGTGTGGCGAACGTCGATTGAAGGCAAAATATGAAGAAGAAAAAATGAGGCAATCATACGATACTTCTATTGGCTTTGAGAAACCAATAGATTTATTCATGAAATGATTAATTCAAACAGTTGATATTTTTATTTATTAATGTCATGCATATTCTATACTGTTTATACTCCGTGATATTTCAATGCTGTATCAATTTAAATGCTCAAGAATAATGCACATCGAAAATTTAGCTCTTCTAATAACTGATAATTGATGTGTATGGCTTTAGCAAGTAGTATGTTAAATTGAAATCCTTCTATTTTTGTTCAATTTAATAGAAATTCATTATGCTATTATACTGAATTAACTTGACCATGCAGTTTATAGTATTTTTCGACACTCCGTGCGCAAAGTGCGTCTTTCCCGCACGCTCGGCAGAAAACGTGCGTTGAAAATTGCACTTTCCACACGTCGTATCAAAAAATACGGTACGGCACATGTTCGGGAAAGAGTTTTTCGTCTCGTGTACCCTTCCACCCTCGCTTCGCTCGGGCGTAAAAGCCACGCGAGACAAGAATCTACTTTCCCGCACTTGTATCGTAATGTACTAATTTTTCAAGAAATTAACAAATGTTTTTTGCAAAATGTCAATTTCATTTAATTTGTAAATGCACGGTTCAAAAAATTAAAAAAACTCATGTAACATTACAAAGGTAGTTGCTGCAAAACGTCTTAGGTAGAGATTATTAGACATAAATTGTAAGAATTATGCCAAATACATTCACTTTTAATACCCTTCACTCATAAAAATAGTTTTCATTAATTCAAATCTAAAAATTAGTTTTCCAATAGATCAATTAGTAATTTTAGTTTATATGCTCAATGAAAATCTAAAGTTTACTACAATTTTTATTTAAACCTTCAATAAATTATTTTCTTTTATAAAGGCATAGAAGAAAAAGGTATTAGTTCATACAACAACTATCTTTGTTCACCACTCGTGATATTTAATTGACAAGTTTCGAAAAACAAAGTAATGAAACATACTTTGAACCTAGGAACATTCTCCATTTTTGCTGTTTTTCCATCGCTAACATAGCTTCGGAAAAACAATGGTGCAACAGAGTCCCAGGGCTTCACTGGTCATACTTGTCCTTGCTCTTTACTGCTACTACCCTGAATGTTCCGAATAACCGAACCAGCAAACACTGAGTGTAGATTGGTAGAGAGGTGATTAATCTGTGGATTGTAAAACCAGCCGAGCTAAAATAAGCTGTGAGGAGGGTTTAATCATGAAAAACTTGTGTAAACATACTTGTGAATCTGGTCCCTTTGTTGTTCTATACTGTCCAATTGAATTACACTAAACCATTCCATGTTAACTAAACGTCCAGTCCGAAGAAAATGTATAAGTTTTTTCATGTTTTCTTGGTGTCCTGGAGCCCGGAATATATCTTTGTTCAGTGCTTCCTTATACAACTTCAATATTGATACCTGTAAATGCAAAATATACAATTGAAATTCGCAACGAAACTACACAATAATAATTTTTTTATTATTATTTTTTATTATATATTATTACATTTTATTATTGTTGTTGTTATTATTATTATTATTATTATTATTAATATTATTATTTTTATTATTGGCCACCCACCATTAATGTGCCGGGTATGTTGTCTTTGTATTCTTCATCGAATGGAACACCAAATTCGACCCTATGAAAGAAAGAACACGAGGTATGAATAACAACAGTGGCATCAAATTGAATGACAAGTGAAATCATTAGCAATTTGGGGGAAAGTTTGAGTACAAAAGAAGCCAAATAATGTGACTATTAACGAGGCAATACTTTTTGTACAATGTTAATTTCACACTTATGTTTTAAGATGCATGGATCAAAAGATTAAAGAAAACTAAACCTTAGGAATAAAGCTTAAGTATAAGTTCCCTTTCTCTAAACTTGTACACCTGAGCTCTTTTCTCGTGTCTTTTATCAATCTTACTTTCCTCCGTAGAGGCGATACGCAATGGTGATACGCGTCCTCATCCTCCTCCTCGTCATCGCGAAAAAAAAATTCTCTCGTCCGTACAAACTCAAATCACATGTTAATGATTCTCGTTCGTTCTCTCTCTCTCTCACTCTCTGTGCGAGTTGCTCGGCCGTTCCTTTTTAATCAGAATTCCTCCTCCTCCGAGCCTTCGGGATCCTGTTTCTACTCTCTCTCTCTCTCTCCCTGCCTCCCTCCCTCTCCGACTACGCCGCATCTACCTGCTCGTTGCAGGGACCGGCCTCTTTCGACCTTCTAACAAGCTACAATATAAATAATGCCGTGTACGAGCTGCCCGAGGCGAACGAACAGGAGAGAGAGCGGGAGAGAGAGAGAGAGAGAGAGAGAGAGCAGTGTTCAATTTTTTTCTCTCTTCAGGCTTCGGTCCTTTGTCTCTTTCGCTTGGAGAGACGCGAGAGAAAAACTTGAGCGTTCGCTATACCGTTAAACGATGAGGAAGTTACGCGAGTTTGTTGTAAAAATTCGGCATAGCTGCGAAGAGAAAACACGCGCAATGCGTTATTGGTGTGCGAGACACAAAAACTGGATGCGCCAGAGGAGGGTGGCGTTGTTTTTTATCGTAAGTAAAGTATATACGGGGTTTCCCCTCATGTGCGCGCACGTGACACTTCCTTTATTTCGGACCAGACACAGAGCTTTGTTCCGCAATAATAACCAGCCTTTTTTTTCTTGCACCCACGATACTTGTTTTTTTCTCTTTCTTTCTTTTTTTCTTTCTTTTTTTCTTTCTTTTTTTCTTTTTTTTTTTTTGTTCGTGCTTGACGATCCTCCAAGAAGATCGTTTTAGAATGTTTTCGATTGAGATGTTGGTTGATATGGAGTAATTGCAAGGAATTTTGTATTTAGTATAATAAATATGCATAATTTAGTATGTATTTCGTGGGGTTTTTACACTATCACGAGAAATTTTCACATTCGCTCGGTTATTTTGAGACTCTTGAATGATTTACAAACGACTATTATTCACTTATCAAAACTTTCTATAAGATATTGTATATTTTATTTACTCGTTCAGCTTGATTATAAATGAAATTTAAATGTCTAAGATACTCCTTTTTTATGACGATGAAGCTAGCCGCGTTATTGGAAAAGCAGGGACAAAACGTACCTGGGGCCCCGTACTTAAAAATTTTTAATTTACCATCAGTAACTGGTTGAGATTAATGAGAGAGAACGGAAATTAAAACAGCGCTATAAAGGATAGAAAACGGGGAAAATCGTGAAATATTATCAAGTACTTAATTCATCCGTGTCGTATGATTTTCGTTGTTCGCGGAACTGCCCTCTCTGCCGTTTTTATATTTGGTTTCAAATTTTTTTCTAGACAGCTGAGGTGTGAAAGCAAATTCGACTCCGCTAGACCTCAGGAAACCACTGAATTACCACAATTTCCCGGCCGAAGCACGCGTCGTCATAAGACTTTCGTCTTTCAATCGACTCCAACTTTTTTCTGCCAACTTTATCTTTAATAAAATAATTTGCTCTACATAGCAGTATATAGTTAGCAATAAAAGAACCTAGCTGACCTCGATGACCCTTAGAAAAGTAAGTAATTTTCAAATTTCCCCGAACAATCGAGCGATGATACGTAAATTTTAAATTTTAATCGCCTCTAACATTCTTCTGCCACTTTTATTGTTAATAGAATATTTTTGTATTGTAAATTAAAATTGTAAAATTCCACGAATTTTCCGACCCTAGCATAAAGTAGTACGAGGTGAGGCTTCGGCGTTTCGATCTACTCCTACTTTTTTTCTGCCACTTTTTGCAGTAACAAAATAATTTTTCAAAAGTAGCTGAATATATATTTAATGATAATAAACTATAACGGTCCCCGCCCGAGCTTGGGAAATTGAAAACTTCAATGGATTTTCCGGCGATTGTGCAAGGAGTAACATTATTTTTGTACTTGTATCGACTCTTCGACTCTCACTCATCTCTGTCATTTGTAATTTCAGTATAATAGATTTGCATACATACTCGGATACGTATGCAACAAAAAAAGCCTCTACCCGTTTTTTAAGCCTCAAAGAACTCAGTAATTTCCATGGCTTTTCAGCTAGACACGCACCGGCTCGCGAGCCTTACGCTGTCAATGGCTCCTAAGTTGGAGTCGATTGACAGGCGAAAGTCTTGCGTCGCCGGTGTGCTTCGACCAGGAAGTCATTGAAATTCTTTGGTTTTCCAAGAACTGTCTAGGTCAAATTTGTTTTTCTCTTAATTTTTACATTCTCAGCTGTTTAGAAAAATTTTTGAAACCACAAATGAACGTAGCAGAAATCATTGGCAGTCTCGCGACCAAATAAAATCATACGACACATGTGAATCGACTATTTCATAATTTTTCATGATTTTCAACGTCTTCTGTCCCTTCTGGTATTCTTTTAATTTTCATCAATTCTCATTGATCTCAACCAGTTACTGACGCTAAATTAAAAATATATTAAATATTTAACTGGTGCGGGGTTCCCGGTACGTTTCATCTTCGCTTTTTCTGTAACACAGCTAAATTATCGCGATTATATTCATCGTCGTAATTTTTTGAAAGTCGAATTTCAATTGCTTGTGAATATTGAAGCTTGTATCTTATGTAATCTCTGATAAAAGAGAGAAAAACTAACGATAGTGTTACGCAGCATGATTTTTGCTGGTGAGAACTTGACTAATGGTTCAACAGTTTTCACAATTGAAATTTACGAAAATGAAGTTTTCCTTAGAAATTGTCATTTATATCGTACAACTTATCTTAATATCATCTCATCTTTTGACAAACGCAAACATCCGCGATTAGCAAGACAAAAGAGTGGCGTAAATGCGCGCGTATAGAGCTCACCGAAAATCCCCTCGAAACGAAGCAGAGTCGGTCGGCAAGCGTGTAAAAAGTCGCACATCTCGCTCGCGCCTACTTTGTGTGTACAGTCAGCGTTATCAGCTCTCGTGAGGGTATTTAGCGTAGTAAGTCAACCGCGCGTTGCGCGTTTGTCTTTCTTTCGAGCACACACTTTGTCACCTACCGCGGAGCCGAGCGAAAAGTCAAATGGAGGGAGGAGCCCTTTCGAAAAACTCTACGTGGCAGCGTCGTTCAAGGCCGCCGGCGCGATTCTCCGCGCAAGGGTCAAAGACAACGGGGTCGCCTTTGAAGTTTTCCCGACGACGACGACAACGACAACGACGCCACCGCCGCGCAATCCAACAGAGACGCCGCGCTTTCTTTTCTCGCCGGCCGGTGAAGGAGGGGCCAGGCGAGATTTCGCGCAAGCCTCGCGGTAATTTGCAACGAATCGCGCAAATGAACGAGCGCCAAGCGCATAAGGTGTATGCAAGAGAGAGAGAGAGAGAGAGAGAGAGAGAAAGAGAGAGAGAGAGAACACATCTCTCCTCGCTGGTACAAGTGCCTCGCGCGCGCGAGGATTTTTTTTAGAAAAAAAGAGGGTCGAGAGGAAGAGACTGGCGCTGGCGCTGTTATTGCGTTTTTTTTTCAACGCTGCGAGTCTCTTTTGCCAGGTGGTGTGCCGGGAGAGACGCTTAATTGAAAGTTTCGAGAGGCGGAGGAGGTTGCTGCTCCGCATTAACGAGCGATTCTCGTCGACCTGGAAATTGCACAATTGGCCCGAGCGATGCGTCTGCTCTGTCATATTTGGTCCTGCTTAACCGGAGAAAAGTTTCTATGCGTGCGCGCGCAAAGTTGCACAAAAGAGCAGTGGAATCGAAAAGCCGGCCTATCGTCTGCGGTTTTTTTTCCTCTCTCTCTCTCTCTCTCTCTCTCTCTCTCTCTTTCTCTCTCTTCTCCCGCCCTCCATCTCGTTCGCCAACGAGATGTGCCGCTGCTGCTGCGTTGGATAAAATGTGTGCGGAGGCAGTCTGCGAACGGGGAAATGACGAAATTAACGAATTCATTTTTACTCTCTCCTCCTCGCCCAAGCCCTTTTTCTTTTCCTTCTTCCTCCCTCTCTCTCTCTCTCAGATTTTTTTTAATTATGCAAGTCTTGACTTATTCTCGTTTTTCCTCAAGTGTTAACGAAATGCAAGAGAGTCTACGAGTCCCTCGAGATTTTTTTTGTTTTTCGAAGGGTTTTCAAAGACATAGACAGTAGGATGCTGGAACAGAGTAAACACAGGCGTCTTGACTTTCGTGTGTCGAGTATTCGTGTCGCGCTCTCGTCAAAACAAAGATAATGGTGAAAAGTCACCGGGGCAATTTCGTTGTTGTCAATCTGACGGGCAGCACGCGCAGCGACGGACGAAGATCCGACTACTCGGCCCGGTCCGGCTCCGTCAAAAAAAGAATCGCGGATGCGCGGCAACTGCGGCAGCAGCAGCAGCAGCAGCAACAGCGAGCTCGCGGAGATGGAAAGGAGAGAAGCAGCAGCGCGGCGGCGGCGTAGGTTAGCGGGCGCTAACAAGCGAAGAAACGTAGGGAGGAGAGAGAGAGAGAGACGAGGCTAACCAGGCGCGCGGCAAGGCGCAGGATGTGTGTGTGTGTGTGTGTGCGTGCACGCGCGCGCGCGCGCATGTATATGCAACGAGCGACGCGCGAGCAGTGGCGTAGCCTTTTCGGATTTTCGCTCTGCCCTCGCGCGCGCGTCCTTCCAGCACCTGTAATCTCCCTCCGGCTTCTATTATTCCGTCGTCGGCGCGCTGCACCTTTGATTTCGCCCAGGCGCAATTTTCATTCGGGCACGTTCGTATTGAAACTGCGGCTATTTGCTCGGGCATACCGACGATCGATCTCGGCGCGTATGACGCCGAGATGCGCGCGCGTGTTAACGAGGCGAGTAATCTTCTCTATGTTCTTCGGAATCGAGCCACTTTCACGACTCTTTGATCTCGGCCGAGATCGAGGAAAACGTTGACGAGGCCCCTCCTCTCGTCTTTTCTCTCTCTCTCTCTCTCTCTCTCTCTCCTCGCCAATCGCTTAGCGTCGC
The DNA here is from genome assembly GCF_024137745.1 of Phymastichus coffea. Lineage (NCBI taxonomy): Eukaryota > Metazoa > Arthropoda > Insecta > Hymenoptera > Eulophidae > Phymastichus > Phymastichus coffea. The sequence goes on along the minus strand of NW_026706842.1, from coordinate 3,549,263 downwards.
TTTAGCTCTGGCACGAGATGCTGCTTCGTTCGTTCGAGTTTTTCATTAGCGACGCGCGCGCGTAATCGAACTGATAACGCTACTTCGGTGGAATTTCAGTGGGGTCGCGACGAGAAAAATGAATAATAGATGAAAAGCGCGCGCTCCGTGTCAATAGAATCCACGTACTCGGAAGGCGATTGTCTCGGATGATCGATAACTCGTTCTCCCGCGGGATGCGTTTGGCGATGTCGCTGCGGCGGCGAAACGCTCGATCGGCATTTAAAGAGAGAGGGCAACAAGCAGTCAGGCGGCCTCTCTGCTTAATAAACCACGAGAATCCTCGTAGGCGTCGTAAACAGCAATTACCACGCGCTCCCCTACACGCACCGTCATCACGCGCCATTAGCTCCCAGGAGAGAGTGAGAGAGAGAGAGAGAGAGAGAGAGAGAGAGAGAGAGAGAGAGAGAGAGAGAGAGAGAGAGAGAGAGAGAGAGAGAGAGAGAGAGAGAGAGAGAGAGAGAGCATCTTGAAAAGCACGCTCCTCCACGGAATAAAACCCACCACCGCGTCCTCGTCGAAAAGATACGCGGGAAAATAGCGCACACCTCAAAGGGAATAATAAGTGCGCGACGACGAGCGACGGGGCTCGCGGCGCTGTTGCGCGCCGAGCAAACAGCGCGGCTAAACTGAATTTCCACCCGTGTCGCAGGCTCGCCGATGTTGCTGTTCGCCACCAACAAGGACATACGCGTGGCGAACGTGTCGAGGACCAACAAGTTCGTCGCCATCATCGTCAAGGACCTGTCCGAGGGTGTTACGCTCGACTTCTACCACGAGAGAGGACTGGTCTGCTGGTCGGATCCGGGGCTCGAGCTCATACAGTGCGTGCACACCAACGGCACTTACACCCAGGTTCGTACGCCAGCGACTACGACGCAGACCAACTCGCCCAGCTGCTGCTTTCCCGTAGGCCTTAGCATTTGCTTTGATCTTGTCTAATTTTGCCTACCAGTTGTGTCATGTTTATCGATAGCTCCGACTAATGCTTATGCAAATTGATTTGCGTCACCGGCCTCAGTTTTTTACGGCTACGTGGCTATTTTTTTATTATTATTATTTTTTTTTTGCGGACCTCCGGAAATTCTCGCTAGATTCTCTTTCGTTCGTCGAGATCGTCGTAATCTATTGTTCTGTATACAAATCAGAATTTTCTTTCAAGGAAATTGACTCGTTACTAAACCTAACGTTCTTCAAGTCAATGAATAATAAAGCTTAGAACGTAGAGCCGCAGAATGACAATCGCCAAAGCCTCATCGTAGTGAAACCATCGACACGCTTCTTTGTCCAGGATCCTATAACAGTGGTAAATTCAAGTTTAATCTCACCGGATGGCCTAGCGTGCGACTGGTATACGGGCAAGCTGTACTGGACGGATGGTGAGAAAAACCGGATCGAGGTGACGAGCATCGATGGACGGCATCGTAAAGTCCTGTTCTGGGTTGATATTTATCAACCGCGAGCGATTGCTCTCGTGCCCATGCGAGCCATAATGTTCTGGACCGACTGGGGCGACGTGCCGAAAATCGAGAGAGCTGCGATGAACGGCGATCCCACCACCAGGAAAGTCATTGTATCCGATGACATTTTCTGGCCCAATGGCTTGACTGTGGATTATGAGAACGAGTTGGTTTATTGGGTCGACGGCAGGTACGTAATAGTGCTCTTTTTTTATTGACCTTGCTGGAGATTTCTAGATCGATCTCGAGATTGTGCGATATTTGCATTGATATCAGTTTCTTGAAAGAAAAAGAACCTAACATTCTCTGTCCTCTTTCGTGAAATATAAAATAGTTACATCATTAAAACTCGGCTTCGTTAATAATTGTTTAGAAAAGATATACTCTAGATTTCAAACTTGTAGTATAGCCCACTTGCACCTTTCATTATGCATTCATAATGTGAAATTCTTTTTCCTTTAACGTAAAAACTGGAAAATAAGGGCTCGCATCGCATTACTTTTAATTACAACTTTCATTTAAAGCTCGTTATCCGGCAAATCACTGAAAATGCAAATGAGATCTTTAAAAAAAGCTATACGACACTGCTCGTCAAGTTTATTACGGAGCTGTGCATTTTTCTGCATAAAAAAAGAAAAAGAACGAGCTTCATTAGTAACTCGAGCACACGTGAATTTAATTTCAATTTCAGATACAAGTTCATCGCAGTAATGGACTATAACGGACGGAATCGTCGAAAAATCGTGAGCGAGACTCTCGAATATCCATTCGCAATCACGTATTTCGAGCAACGACTCTTCTGGACAGACTGGCGAACGTGGTGTATTCATACGTTAGACTTGCGTTCATCAAATGCTAAGTCGCGCGAGTACATGCACGGCGAGTTCATACCCGGTGACATTGAAGTTTGGGACGCGAGGCGTCAGCCTCCACCAGTCAACAATCCGTGTAAGAACAACAATGGCAATTGTTCGCACTTGTGTTTGTTGAGTACAAAGGCGCCGGGGTACAGCTGTGCATGCCCCACGGGCGTCAAGTTGTTAGACGATTACAATTGCGCCAAAGGTCCACAAGAATTGCTGCTGATTGTGCAAAGGAACGAGATCAGCATGATTTCATTGGACTCGCCGGATTACACGAACTTCGTGCTGCCGTTGACGGGCATCAAGCATGCTATCGCAATAGACTTTGATCCCATCGACGAGATGTTGTATTGGACAGACGAGCAGGCTCACGTCATTAGGAGGTATGTTTTCAATAAGTAATTCAATCTTTTCTTTTCCAAGTTTTTCGTCATTACGGATTAATTGATTTTTTTTATTATTCACAGAGCGTATCTAAACGGCACAGGGCAAGAAGACATTATAACAACGGAAGTTAAAAGTGCGGATGGTATAGCAGTCGATTGGATTGCTCGTAACTTGTATTGGACCGACACCGGTACCGATCGCATCGAAGTAGCTAGACTCAACGGCACCAATCGTAAAGTTCTCATCCACGAAGATCTGGGCGAGCCAAGAGCCATTGCCTTGGCGCTCGAACTCGGTTGGATGTTCTGGACCGATTGGGATGATAAACGGCCAAAAATCGAACGTAGCAACTTGGACGGCAGCGAGAGAACGCTTTTGGTGACGAAAGATGTCGTTTGGCCAAACGGCGTAGCTTTGGATCTGGAAAGGCGGAAGGTGTATTGGTGCGACGCTAAAACCGACAAAATCGAGGTATGTCAACAAATATACATGAGCCTAAGAGGTATTGTGTTTCGTTTACAATTAATTGGCTCAAAGCGATTAATTCCCGTTGTAACGACATATCGACAGGTTTGTAACATGGATGGAAGCGATCGCGGAGAAGTGATCACGGAAAACCTGCCTCACTTGTTCGGCTTCAGCTTACTCGGTGACTTTTTATATTGGACTGACTGGCAGCGTCGAAGCATTGATCGTGCACATAAGCTTTCTGGTGGCGAGAGGGAAGTGATAGTCGAACAGTTCCCTAACGTTATGGGGCTTAAAGCTGTGCATCGTGGAAGACCGAATGGTACAAATCCGTGCGCTAAAAACAACGGCGGGTGCAGCCAACTGTGCTTAAATAGGCAAATGGATAGATACGTGTGTGCCTGTCAGATTGGCTACGAGCTTACTAAAGATAATCGGACTTGCGTGGTGCCCGAAGCTTTTCTACTTTTCACTAGGAAAGACAAGATAGGTCGTACTAGCATCGATAATGCCAATAACGATAACATTATTCCTATTACGGGAATTAAGGATGCAAGGTAAGATTTTTCTTGTCTTGAGACGATGAAACGAGTTCTTTAAAATTTTAGTTTGCGTTGTTTTCTTTTTCTCGTGCAGTGCTCTTGATTTTGAAATATCAGACAATCGCATCTATTGGACTGACGTTAAGTTAAAAAGTATAACGCGTGCCTTTATGAATGGATCGGAAGTGGAAAAAGTAGTAGATCTTGGTCTAGAGACACCTGATGGTTTGGCAGTCGATTGGATCGCTCACAATGTATACTGGAGCGACACGGGTACACGTCGAATTGAGGTTGTCCATCTCGAGGGCTATAGCCGTAGAGTGCTAATTTGGCAAGATCTTATCGAGCCAAGATGTCTCGCTCTAGATCCCGAAAGAGGGTAATGCATTGCATCGTCATGTTGTTCATAGAAGAGAAAATTGTATAGCTTACTTTTAATTTTTTTTAAATTTATTCACAGATTCCTCTATTGGACCGAGTGGGCAAATACAGGTAGTATCGAACGGTCGTGGTTGGACGGATCGCACAGACAATTAGTAATATCCGACATTGGTCGTACCAACGGTTTAACGATCGACCATGCAGCTCGTCGTCTGTACTGGGCAGATCTTTTCACTTTATCGATCGACAGCTATGATTTGATAACAAAAAAGCGCAAACCCATAATCACCCAAAATATTGGCTACCCGTTCAGTGCTATGCAGTATCAGGACTATATCTACTGGACTGACTGGAACACTGGTCACATTGAGCGAGTGAATAAAACGACCGGAATGAATCGCACGAAAATCCATGACAATCTGCAGGCTGTTACTGATCTCTTGGTCGTTCATAAATCCAGACAACCGGGTTGGAATACCTGTGCCAATAACAATGGTGACTGTAGTCATCTGTGTATAGCTCTGCCTAGTGTGGGATCTGGCCTTTCAAAGACTCACAAGTGTTCCTGTCCTACGCATTACACGATATCGTCCGATAACAAAACGTGTATCGGTAAGTTTATGTTGCAATTTTGACTGAAACTGCGAGAGATTAGATGTCATTATTCACTCATTCGTTGCAGCTCCGAAGAACTTCATGGTGTATAGTTATCGCAACGCAATGGGTCGCTTCTTACCCGACACAAACGACTGTCCAGATGTGAGCCTGCGTGTTCAAGGTTTGAAGAATGTACGCGCCATCGAATTTGATCCAATTACTCAGTACATCTATTGGATTCGCACCGGCGATGGGCGTACCTCGTCTATTCGAAAAGCTCTTGAAAATCGCACTCATGCAGTAGTCGTACTTCCTGGCGGTACAGGTCATCCGTTCGATTTAGCTCTTGATCCTCTCGGTCGATTACTGTTTTGGTCTTGCTCGATGAACGATGCTATCAATGTAACGAGGTTAGACAGCGATTCGACTCTAGGTGTAGTGGTAAAAGGTGAAGGTGAAAAACCTAGGAATATCGCGTTGCACCCAGAAAGAAGATTGTTATTATGGACTGACGTGGGTGAGAAAATGCGCGTGATGCAGAGCTTGATGGACGGCACAGAACGAGTCGTTATTGCCTCGGATCTCGAAACTCCATCGGGTTTGGCAGTTGATACTGCTGCAAATCTTGTCTATTGGGCTCATGGAAGGCAGATTGAGTTTGCTGAATTGAACGGAGCTAATCGTAAGATACTTGTTGCGGCTGTCCAAGGGTCCGTTGTTCATTTGTCGGTCTTATTCGATTATGTATACTGGTGAGTTTCAATTTAAATTTGATCACAAACTTTCCAGCTTTATCTGAATCACATCAATTTCAATTAATCTATTTCCTTGAAGGTTCGACCGAGACAGTCAGATAGTGGAACGAGTAGATAAGACCACCGGTTCTGGGCGCAAAACCGTCATGAGTAACCGTCCTCTCACCGATCTCGTGGTCGTTAAACTTCCGAACAATATAGTAATGGAATCTAACGTCTGTAGTCCGTTACACGAATACGGTGGTTGTTCACACATCTGCATTGGTGCTGGCGCCAGTCCAAGATGTGCTTGTCCTCAAGGTCTCGTACTTACGGAAGATAACAAAAATTGTCGAGTTGCACCAACCTGTGGTGCCGATCACTTCACATGCCTCACTTCTAAGCTAGCTGACTTGAAAGAATGTATACCAGGCGCGTGGAAGTGCGATGGTCAAAAGGACTGTCCAGATGGTAGCGATGAGATTGGATGCCCGCCGTGTAATAGAGATATTTACTTCGAGTGTCACAATGGCCACTGCATTGGTGAATTAAATAGTTTTTTAAATAATGGAATATCGTCACGACAGTATTTATTAAAAATATGTATTTAATTATTAATTTTTAGAAAATGCCTGGGTATGCGATGGTACAAAACAATGCGCAGCTGGTGAGGACGAATTGAACTGCTGTCGACCTGGTCAGTTCCGCTGTGTAAGCTCGAATGTGTGCATTTCGGCATCAGCTTTGTGTGACGGCTGGGAAAATTGCTCAGATGGTAGTGACGAATCCGCACCGACGTGTGCCTCGGCTACGAACCATAGACAAGCTGTTGATCCTGTCAACGACAGTGGCAAAAACACCTATCTCATCTCTGTGTTTGTTGCCATGGCTGTTACAGCTCTTGTTATTTTTGCTTTCTACTACTGTAAACGTCGATTTAGCGGTAACGAAGGTTTACCTGATATTCTGCACGACTCGGCTGGCGATCCACTGTCTCCAAAGAGCAGCAGAATGGCTAAGCCTATGCTGTCGCAGAAGAATGGCAGGAAAGATCTGAAGCCAGGTATGGCTGTTAGGATGTCAACATTGAACGGTAGTAGTATTAGCTCCAGCTATGACCGCAGTCACATCACGGGATTTTCCTACTGTAAGCTTTTATCTAGCTTTTACAATACTTGGTAGGTTCATATTGTATAACTAAATGCCATACGTATTTTAGGTGCATCGAGTTCCACACATGCGAGTTCAGCAGGTTATCCCCAGGAGACTCTCAATCCACCTCCAAGCCCTGCTACCACGGCCAACTCGACACGTTGCTCTAGTAGCAATGCGTCGCGTTATCGGCCCTATCGGAACTATCGACATATCAACCAACCCCCGCCACCAACACCCTGCAGCACCGATGTCTGCGACGAGTCGGACAGTAATTATCCACCAATGCCCGGATTCAGATATCCCTACGCAGGGGAGCCCTTTCCGCCACCTCCGACCCCGAGATCCGTACTCTACCAAAGCGACACGGCAATCAGTTGCCCGCCGTCGCCGGGCTCGAGGTCGTCGTGCTACTTCAGTCCCTTACCGCCGCCTCCATCGCCTGTACCTTGAATCGCCTGCTTCCGACGATTCCGACTAGACTTTTTGTTCATTCTCCTTTTTTTCTCTCTTGTAGAAGAGTAGCATTTGTGGTTTATCATTATTTGTTTGTTTGCAAATATTTTTTTGTTTTTGAATTTAACATTGTTTCAAGCATTTGCATTTGTCATGTTACGAAAAAATCATTTTATAGGAGACTATTATTTATAAGTCAAATTGATGTTCAATTTGTGGAGAGGAAACAGTGCAAATATCTGATTCAAGAATCGAATCTGCATGTACAAAGTCCAAAAGCCATAGTGCCTTTAAGAGATCGTGGCTTGCACCCATGATAGATTGTAAATATGTTGTAAGTGCGATTGTGCAATGTTTACCGCGAACCTTAGTATGATTGCTAATAGATAGCGTAAGAATACATGACTTTTTTACTCTGTATGAAATAACAATGGATTTTATCTCAAGACAATTTCAGTGTATATTAGAGTCCTATATTTGACTATAAATAGAAAAAAATGTTTATATAATTGTCAATGACATTACTTTATATACATTATGTATATTACATGCATGATATTGTTGTGTCTAATTGTTTTGAGATTGAATACGTTTTCTTTCGAAGTATGAAAGGGATGAGCAAAATTAATAAGTTTCGTATTGTTACTTGTGATATGATAATTATCATATCGTATATTTTACGTCGTTAACGGAAAAAATATTTACATTATTTATGTTCCTTATGTTAAGTAGTTGTTAACCAAAGGTTGCATTTAAATTACTGCGCATAGTATTCTCCCCGTATAGTATAATTATTAGAGAAAAAGAACAACAATCACATAGACACTTTGAGTAATATGTAATTATTGGTTTTTCAAAATTTGGAAAGCGATCTACAGGTCATAAGTTAAACTATCATATATTTCTTCTTTATCACAATCAAACATTACACAAATTAAAATTATATGATTAACCAAATTCTAACAATAAAATTTTGATACATATATTAAATTCTAACTACAATAACAATCCACAATATACATATTATAATATTAAATTTTTTTCGAAAAGAATTAATACTACCGATTTCGCATATTAAAAAATGTATAAATTCTTTGGTATTGTTCACTCAAAAATTTACTGTGAAATTTTTTAACCGAAAAAAAAATAACTTTAAGACTAATTTCTGAAATGATCTGTATTAGCACGCATATTTATACTATTGATAGATAGGAGGATACATCATTTTTGAGTAAATAATATCAAAAATCTATAAATCTTTTAATAAGTCAAGTCATTAGTATTAATTATTTTTCCAAAAAATTTAATATTATATTATCTGTACTGTAGGTAGTTATTGTTACTATAATTCAATATATGCTTGTTTTCTTTACGTTATTATAACTGCTCGGCTATCGATTTTCTGTTTTTTTTATAATCTCATTAACTATAATTTCAATATAATCTCGATAGTTGTGATAGTATGTTGTATCTTTCTATTGACACATTGTTGGACTTGTGAATTTCTTCTGATAATATATTTTTTGACATGTTATTATCACGATATTATTTTGATTTATAAAATACGTATCAAAATTTTATTGTTAACGATTGGTTAATCATTATAATTTTAATTTGTGTAATGTTTGATTTGTAATAAAAATCTGATGTGGATAGAGACCAAACTAGCGAAACGTACGTAATCGAAATACACGCGGTTTGATATGACCCATAGGTAGTTTTCAAAACTTTGAAAAACCAATTATTATATTACTAATATGAAAAGTAATTATGAAGAATTTTGAATAAAGTATTCAAAATTCCTCCTGACCATTTATAATAAATAAACCAAACCAGATTATCATTAAATTCTAAAATCATAATGAAATAACAACGATTTTTTTGAAACGAACTATGCATTAGATAGACCGATATTACCGAAATGTTAAAAAATCTAGTTTGATTTGATTGAATTGTTAGTTTGAAAAATCTTATAAATTTTAAATTTATGATACGCTAATATGTTAAGGTTATTTAGTTAATAATAGCTAAATTAAAAGAAAAAAAAAGCAATTACACCTTTATATATAGTCCATTGATTGGACATGCAAGACAAATACTCCTGAGAAATATTGAATATCATTCTAATCTCATTTTAGAATGGTTTGTTGAGAAAAAAACGAGTTTATACTTCTACAGTATCATTGAAGAAACGGGTTCACTTTGCACTATCATTCATTTAAAGCACGACTTACCGACTAAATTTAGGCCAAGAAGACATTATCCTTCGATAGTGTTTCTAATATATACAAACGAAACAAAAACTATTCCTGTGATGAGAATCACAACTGTCGTGCCATATAACTTTTTGCGACTTGTAATTTTCAAAATGAACTTACGATGAAAGATTATTTTACTGTATAAAAGCCTCACAAAATACTCTTTTGTCCAAAAAAAAAAATGATCTACAAAATTGTTTTATTTTTCGTATTAGTACATAATTGCAACAACTGTCAATTAAAGCTTAAATTTTTCGTTCTTTCTGAAGATTTTTTTAGTGTCGCAAGACTGACGTTGGTATATATATTTTTTATATAGGATATAACGTTTTTCGTTTACCTCGTAAGTGTAAAATATTTGTACAAAATAAAACAAAATAAAACTTTGTTAAAATATTTTAAATCCATGCCGTGTTATGTCTTCAAAACTGTAAATTCCTAGTCTTCATTTCATACAAAACATATAAACACAGTCGAAATTGTTTGGAAAATTTTCCATGAAAATTTGTGTGTGAGTGCAAAGCATTCAAGAATCTTACTGTTATGCTTTTATTTCAGTAGCTAATAGCCATTCGACACTGTCACACAGTAGAGTATATCATTTGAAAACTGTGAAAATCGACACAAGCAAAAAATAAATATGTTAAAATTGAAGAACGAAGGTAACAATTTTAATGAGATATTCAGGAAAATTTTTTTAAATTAGCCTTTTTAAACTTTTAATAGACAATCTGAACAATACGAGGAAGCCACAAGGTGCGATATTCAATCCATCACCAAAAGAATGCCTTTGCTTTAGACCTAAAACAAACATTCTTTGTAACAACTGTGGTAACGTGATGTACGGTCGAATTCGCTATTGTTGCTACATCCACAAAACGGTTCGTAGTCGTATTTTCATTTCGGTTATGGGTGGGTGATACGTTTTTTAATCCATCTGATCGAATTCTCATGCAGGTGATCTTCCTTTATGATATTGCCAAGTGCACTAGTTGTTCAGCCAACTCCATCATGCTCAACGAGATACTTGACCCTAGCTATATTTATTGAGACGTAATCTGATATTTTGATTTTTACAAATGACACGGAATTCATGTTTGATTCTTCGTACTTGTGTTGCTTTTTTCAAAGTAACTTCTATTCTATTTATGGAAAAATCTACCTTTTTTTTGTTTGCTTTGTTTTTCAATTTCGCAAACGTATTAAGTGTAGAGATTGACGGTCAATGAGCAGTACAAACAAGACAAGAGCGATTGTTGTGAATTACTAAATTCTAGGATAGAACGTATATACACAAACTTTAAAGTTAATGTACTTACTTTTTGTTATCTATAAAGTGTAATAGAATACATTTATAACTTCTTAAAAAAATGTGTAGTTTACTCATTTCCACTTTGACGCATTCTTATATTTCCCTGAATTATCTCGTTCGTCTTGAGCAGCCAATTCCTCATCTATAAGTAATTCAAAATTACCCATAGCTTCTTGCGAAGGACATTTCGGCCATCTCACACTAAAATATTATAATATCAGCGATAAATTAGTTATTCTCAGTGAGTGCATTGGAAAATTTGAAGATTAAAACTTACTCAGGAACTCCATCAGGTGGTAGTACAACTGAAACTATATTATCGATCAATTTATATTTCAAAATTCTGTCGTTAACAGTTGTCGAAGTGAGAGAAGGCGACGCATTGACCTGTAAAAACTTATTTCTGTAAATGATTAAAGAAACAATAATAACTATCGATGTATTTTTTTACCTCGATCAGCCATGGTTTCAATTTATTATCAATGATAATATCGTAACCGTAGCACTCGAAACAATGCCGATCGTTTGCCATAACAGGCGCCACAGCTTTTAGAGAGTGTACGATACACCACGAAATATTTGCGAACAATTTTTCTGTTACGGCTTTTCCTCGTGTGCTTTCCAAATACAGACGGAGATTTTGAACACTCAATTTTCCGCCGTGCATTATGTTGTACTCTTCCTAAACGAAAAAATAATATTAAAGTTGACACATATGATTAAATCTGTAAATTATTTGGAGAAGCTTTACCCCATGCTTTTGCACGGAAACATTGGTCAAGTGAACATACATATTATCCAATTCTTGAATGCTCGTGTCATATTTAACAGTACAAAAGCGACAAAATCCCAGTTTAAACAAATAGGCTTTTAGAGGCCTGAATGACGTAATTAAAACGTAGAGTCGAAGATCAAACTTCTTTCCACCGATTAAAAGTGGATTGTCTATGTACCTTTTTTTAGAAATGAAAAAGAAAAAATTTATATTTGTCGTTGTATGCGTCTTATAGATCCGAACGTGTATTCACCTCGAAATTACATAAGACTCTTTAGTTAAATTCGGATTGAAAGGATTTTTCGCTTCTCTCGACCATTTTTTTAACTTGCTAAGCTTATTTATAAGAAATATTCCGGCACCTTGAGATTTCCCGCAAGGTTTCATGATCCATGTGCTCTGTGGTGACTTCCGATACTCCTCGACAAACATATTGTAATCTAAAATGTTGAGCGCCATTGTACATTAATGACACGAAAGGAATAAATGAAACAAAAAACGTACCTGCCGGTAGAACAAACGTTACTGGGATGAAATCAAGATGAAGATACTTTCCGGGTCCTTCTCCTCGCTCGGCCAAAGGATTGCCTTCGCGCTCCAAGTCTTTTCGGTATCTTTTGATATTTTTCACCAGTAAATCCTTGCGTGTCAACTCGTAATGATTAGGAAAGTGGTTGATAGTCCTGTGAAGTACCCCTTATTTAGGCGATGCTTTTGATCAATATTTATCGAGAACTCACTGATTGTCGCCCATACGGTAACCAGTTTCCACGCTAAAAATGTTCCTGCACGATTGTGTGACGGCCCTGCTTTTTAAATACACATAAATATTCAGAAGCTCGTTCACATTTATCGATTATCATTTTGCAACGTGTTTTACCAGTAAAAATTCCAATCGTCTTCGGGACCCACTTGCAGCCAACCTCTCTTCTCAAGATTATGGACTATCACGGATTTCTCCATGTCCGTGCAAAACGTTACCTTCATTTTGTCCGGTCCGATAGTAGGCACTCTTTCATAACATTTAGCGAAAATATATGAGAATGACAAAATCGTGAGCGATGGTTAGTGATTGATTAGTTTAGAAATGACGATCGGACGAGCATGTACAAGTCCTCATTCATAGGTCTGTTTTAAAATACCTTCATCTCGTCAACGACAAACATTCAGAACGATCAGAAAAGTCGGTATTGCCATGGAGTTTGAAACGCGAATAAGAAGAGCGGCAATTAAAATCCGAAGTAAGTTGAAAATTAGGGCAAAAGGAGTCGGGCAGTTATGCATCACAAACACACCTTCCGTAAATGTTGTTGCCAAATCGCTTGTTTTCGCCACTTGCCATCGCTCACGGAGAAGTTAATGTGTACGCTGTACACTCGCACTGTACTCGTTCTTCGAGGTTTTATCGATAATTACGTCACGCAGCTATGGTTACGTTTGTTCCCTTGCGCTCTCGCTTCGATAAATTATTTCGTGTATTTTTGAAGCGAAGCTTACTGAGTATCGGCTGTTTTCTACGATGAAATTATTTTTCGCGAAACACATGAAAAGATTTTCAAGATAAATCGTGAATTTTTTAAGAACAAATTTTCTATGTAACATTGACAAACTTATTTTTCAAGGTCAACAAAGGATCTGAACCTTCCAACGCTTTCCAAATTTACTGCCGACCGTTCAACTTATCTATCCAGTAAACACATGTGGCCGGTCAGTTGTGTAGTGACAAGTTTTGTAAGTACGTGCACGTGTGAATTTCAAAAGTTATTTCTGGTTTTTCAAGATATACATCAAGTATTGGTTGGTTAGTAAATCATAAAAAAAATCCTTACCTTTACCAACGTAGTATATTCATTCGAAAACAAATCCGATTGCGCGTGTAGTGGGGGTGAGAGTTTGTTTACAATACGTGCCGGTCGACGCTGAGACCGCGTGCAGATATCGTTCGCTGCGTTGTGCTACTGCTGCACAAGTCAAATAGATTTTCTACGACGAGGATTTTGAAGAAAACATTATAAACATGGTGCGAGATTCCGCAATGAATTTGAACAAACAAGGTTATTGTGTTTTTTTTCAATCAAGAGAATGTATTATACATGTCTTTAGTGCATTGTTTTGGCTTCGGGGGTTCGGATAACTATAAACCTAGTCGCCTATGACGCGAGACAAAAGACAGTCATATCGTATCGGAGATTTGCATGGAAGAAAATTTTGACGGCTTCGTCTTATTAAGAAAACAATATTGAATGACAGATTTCGATTGAATTGGATGAGTCATTGAAATTTGTTTAACTTTCGCTTGAACTGATTGGGAAGTTTGATGAATGCTTTTCGAACGCGAGCGAATGTAAAGGAATGAGAAAAATATTATATGATTTATTCAAAATATTAAAAAATAAATTGCAATAAGTTTTGAAAATGAGTCCTCTATCAAATTTTATTTTGTGCTACTGTCGAAATTTTGTAAATTACATGTACTGCTAATATAGTTACATCATTACTTATGTTGTAGAAAAACAAAATATAAGTTTTAATGCATGGTATATTTTTTCATGAATTTTAGAACAATTTGCAATTTGTGATTACATATCGATTATTGAGAAATTTGGTTTAATATATACAACAACAAAAATTAAATTGCATTACAAATTATTCATTTACAGTGAATCAAAATCTAGCAAAACCTATTGAAGGTATCATTAGGGGTCGTGGTTTTGGAAAATTTGACAAAATAGGATCAGATTGTATTTGTAATCGACCATACTCTCATATCATTTGTTTAAATTGTGGTTATTTGATGTTTGGTAGAGTCAGATATGGTTGTCCCAAACACAAAATGGTATTTATAATATTTCTATTACTTTCATAATAACAATTTTATTCAACTATTTTGATACCTTGAAATATATAATTTTAAAGGTGACATTTTTAATTGACATTACTAACTGTCCCAAGTGCAAAGCGTTTGAATACATGCTAGAAGAATTCACAATTCAGGACTCAGAACATAACAGTATTCAAGAAAATAATTTGGATAATGAGGAAGAAGATGAAGATCTGTGAGATAGATGTAGATTCTATGACTGACATTTTTGTTCATTTTTAAAATATCTCAATTATAATAAGCATTTTGCAATTTGATTTTGATAAATCCATTATTTGAGAAAATTTAAATTTACATATCAATAGACTACAAAAAAATATGGATATTTTTTTATAGTGTTTTGAAAATTTCTCTTAACTATGACATTAAATAATATTTTCTATTTGCAATAGTGCGTAAATAAAAAATTAAATAAATAATATTAGTATTCTGTACCAATAAAACATTTATTTATGAAAATTCAAACTTAATTTATTTAACACACAAATTCTAATAATTAAACCATGTTGGTATTCCAGGTCTGGTTTTCCTTTGTTCAGCAATTTTTTCTTTATGAGATTTTTTAATCTCTTCATATTGTTGCTCTTCTCTTTCTTTCTCTTTTTTACGTTCTTCTATATCAAACATATTAGGAAATTCAAATGATTCATACCTAGGCTGAAAAAAAACACTTTACTTAGATTTTTAATTAAAAAGGTTTTAGCTTTATTAAACCTAAGATTATGTGGAATAAAAATTTATATATTTTATTTGAGAATTCAAATTGTACCTAAACTCCACATATTCTTTGGTGTTTTTATTGCATTAGGCATTCATAGATTTTACTTACCAAACTTACGTATGCAAATTTAATATCATCCTTTTTGATAATAGTACCTTGTTCATTCTTTTTAAATTTACCCATTGCTATCCTAGTGTTCACTTTGATTACTGGTACTTTGTAAATTTTCTCCAAGTAATTTTTAACGTCATATCTTGTCATTTCCATCGAGCAATGAAACACTACTATATTTTTCGGTTGTGAATGCTCTGGCTTGACAAGCTTTAACCAGAAGTTTGGCAGGAAAATCCTTAATTGTGGGTTACCTTTCTGATATAGTGGGTACCTATAGCATAGAATTTTTTATTGCATATATATACACTTTATTACAAAAAGGTTGATTCTCTAAGAGCAAAATTAAATTAAATATGTAGTGAATAGCGTGAAACTATTAATGTTATAGTAATTGAATTATCAAGTATTAAAAAAGGTTAAGTAACTTACCATCTGGTAGACATTGTGTTGGTGTAAAAATTTCTTTATTTACAATAAAGATTCGAGTATTTACAAAATTTTATATGTAACCTCACAACGACACAACATTGTCTGCTGCAGCACGATATAATGTGCGCGTGTGTGTGTGTGTGTGTGTATATACATATATATATATCTGTATATGTAACCGCTGACTGGTGCTGACACCAGCTGGCCCGATCCATTACTATCCACGAATTGAAATTGATCGACACAGAAAAAACCTAAACCAGCGGAATAAAGGCTGATTAATGACGGACGGAAATCCGATTGGCAAACATTAGTCGAATAATTGGGCAATTCGATAATATGCGTTTTCTCCAAGCTGTCAGATCGAATTCTATGTTTTCGGAAACTCACTCTTTATACATTACGTTAACAAGGCCGAGATTCAGATTTCTACGCGTGGCTCGCGAGCTATGCGCGACTCATTGCAGGTGAGCAACTTCAGCGCCTACCGAACTTTGAATTTCTCCACAGACCTTTACCGATTCAACTTTGTTTGACAGCTCATCAGAATGTTCTAAAAATGTTCGAACAACTTGGTTGTGCGTATATTATTATAGTCGACAAATTGATGACTGCTATCTCGGTTGAACATCAATTCTGAGCTCCCTTGTTGGCTAGTCTTACTTTAACGTAATTAGTAACGGCACTAGAGCCGCTGCAGAGGCACCTCAGTAGATTAAAGCAAGAGGCGCAGCTCTTCAGCCTTTAACCACGAGTGGTCCTCGGCTTCGCTGCTGCTATCACCTGCGAACGTGCAGTCGCCGCGTGTATGCGCGTCCTTGGGGAGGGGGGGGGGGGGGGGGGCAACTCGCCACTGGTTCATTTTTGTTGCCCTTGTATAATTTTTTTTTCTCGACATTCTTTACTTTTCGCGGCATCTGCTTTGCCTTGCTCCAAATTGGTTCGCGTGCCACCCCCTATCGATGAATTTACATTCCGCTTTGCATTCAAATTCCATTTGTGAACGAAAGATTTAACTCTCGCGCACGGTCAAATCGTCCGTTCAAAAATGCGGAATGCCAATTTCGCGATGAACAGGCGACGCTCGGAAAAATGAAAAGATTAATTTACTCGTAGCCAAATTCACTCGTGTGTTATGGTGTTGGATTTGCGCATCAGCGAATAAGTCTTATAGCTCGTAACTTGCGGGCAATCGCAAACCAATGTGAAATCGTTAAAGTAGTTTACATAATTAGCTGGGGAAGGAGAAGCCATGAAAATGTTATGCAGCTAGTTACAGCTGTTACTCGGGATCAAAGATGCGAATTTTCATTTTGACTCTGCGCTCGCGGCTTCGCTCGATGGCTGTTGTAAAAGAGCTCTTGTCTTGGATAAGCTCGTCATGGCACTGCTGGTATCGGCGAATCGCCGTGTAAGAACACGATTCGGGACAACATTGTTTCGAACATTGTTCGAGCGCGTAACAATAATCAAATTAATGCACATCGACGAAAGTAATGCACTTTTGGCATTGAAAAACTGGCTCGACCTCGTCGGCAATGAATGAACATCGCGAATTCTTTATCGACGACGCAGGAAACGATAGCCTTTGTCGGTCGGTCAGTGCGCAGATGTTTCCAATTAAAAAGCACGCGGATGTGATTGCAGTGGAAACGCGCGCGCGATTACGCGTCTAATTCGGGCGCTCTGAACTGCACAATGGCTCGTACTTATTAGCTCGACGGGAAGGACAGACAGCCGGGCAGAGGGCCTTCGTTGGGAAGCACGCGAAATTATGCAGGGCACCGAGTGGCCATTCTCTTTTGCCCACGGTTGAAACAAGGGACGAATGAGTAATAGCGGCACAAAGCGATAACAGTAATATTTAAGAAGAGGGCTTGCCAGAAAGAGAGAGAGAGAGAGAGAGAGAGAAAAGGGGCCGTGAGAAGGAGAGCAAGGCAAACGCTGTCTTTGCGGGCGACACTGACTTTGATAAAGGGCCGGCTTGGACGGTCGAGTACCTGCCCGAGATTCGCTCGATTTCTCTTCAAGCCCCGTCGTGGATGCGTTTCGACGTACCGCGACCGATTAGCGAGATCGTCGAGGGATCGATATATACTCGACGATGTAGAGCGAAGTGCCGACGACTGCGAAAGGTCGTCTAAATCCACGCGGAGCTTTCGGCCGTGCATCGATCGGAATCGAGCGCGTCGCGCGCTGATATTTTAAGAACTCACACATGCGCGCCCTCGATCGCTCGCGGAAGTAACGATAAGCGCCGGCTTGGGCAATCAAATTTGGATGTCGGTCGGTCGATTTTTTTTTTTCTTTCTCCCGAACCTCCGTCGACATCGATTTTTTCTTTCTCTCGCGTCGCGCATCGCATCGCGCGCGACAAAAGTCTTGCGCCGAGCTCGAGCACAATAGCCACTCGAAGGGTGTGGAAAGAGCCTCGTTCCTTTTCTTCCTTTTTCTCCTTTTTTTTCCGTTTCCCGAGCGCGCTCCCGTTCGACGACCGGATGCACCGCAGAGCGAGGGCTTCCACTTCAATTCGCTCGTTGTGGCGTCGCGACGCTAGCTTAGAGCCGCGATCGGCCCGAGATTGCATTTTCGTGCCGGCCAGCCACTGCCTCGCGCGAGACACACGGCCTTCGGATTAGCGCGGCTACTCGCGGCTCATGCGCCCCGGGCCGAACACGCGCGTGCAATAGCAGTGCGGGCTTTTGGCGCGCGCTCGCTCCTCTATTTTTTCCATAGCCGCGAGCTCCTGGAGCAATGAAAGCGGAGCCATCGCGGCAAAAGTTTTTTCTTCGTGATTTCGCAGCGGACATTACTCGAGTCGGACGCTCTCAATGCGCGCGCGCTCCGTCGGCTGAAAAACGTTCCTCGTCGCGGGCGATCTGCTCGACGTCGGACCTACGCGCAGTAGACAGCAGTTTCGCGCGAGTTTATTAATTAGCCGCTCGCTCGTCCCTGGGCCCGCTCTCGACGTGAAAAGCCGGTCGCACAATGACGACCAACAATCGTCGGAGAGCCAACGATGTAGTACGCGGGCTGACGTAGAAAAAAAAAGGCCTCGTTTACCTTGCTTGAGGCGGAGGTGTGTGTGTGTGTGTGGGTAGGGGGGGGGGGGGAGGCGAGCAAAAGGCTTTTAAATGAGCGCGTACCAGGCTCGGCTCTCTTCTCTGGCTTTTCAAGCGATGCCGGCCTCCGGGATTTCGCCTACTTCATTACGAGGCACTTTTTAATTTCGCGCGAGCTGGCCTTTCCTTTCCCGGCGTTCGCGACGGTTCGTATGCTTGTTATTTCGGGGGTTAAAATTAACTTTGGTAACTCGCGAGGCGCCCGATAATTGTCCAAGAAGTGCTCGTAACTTTGTCCCGTCGAAGCTTGTCCGCGCGCCGCGTAATCTCGTGTCACATCTCACATCGAGTCGGGCCACGTCTGATTTCTTTGCGCACACACTAGCTTTCACGTGAAAACGTACTATCTAGTTACAAATATTCAGTTCGAAAAAGGTTTTACATTTCTAATTTAAAAACCGTCCTCGCGGCTTACGTGCTGTAATATTTCTTTACGGTTGATCGTACGATCCTCTGTTTAACGATAGAACCTCCTCAACTCGAGTAATATGCCAAGCGAAACATTATATTCTCTTTAGCGAGCTGTGCGCGCCACCGTTGTCTCGAATTGAGTAACTGCCTACGAGCAGTCTGAGCACGATGGATGCTCGATAACCGTCCATTCCATCGTCAAAGATCCGAAGCATGAGTTGTTGCTGCTGAGATGTGCGCGACGACCAAGTGGTCGGATCGTCGGGCGCGGAACCGACGACCTGCTGAAGAGGCAGTCTCGTACCGTTGAAGGGAGAATTTATTGGTCGGATACGTTGAAATGACGAGATCGCCCAGCGAGGCGGTCGAAGTATTTTTAAGCTAAGCCATTAGCGTCAGCTGCGGCTCGACTACAGTAGATAAAAGCAACATTCGCGTCGTCAGTGCGTGCAGGGCTCCGTCGAAACCATCGACTACCTAGCGGTTCGTCCGAAGCCAGGCGCCGAGGGCTACGGAGGCTCCGACACTGCACGTACGTTCCGTTGATCGCGCGCGCGACCGCGAGTAAGAGAAAGAGAGAGAGAGAGAGAGAGAGACAGAGGGCTCCTCCGTGGGACGCGCATGTGCGCGCCAGTCGCTCTTCGCGAGTGCAACTTCGCGAGCGGCGGCAACCGTTCAAACGGGCAGCGACCGTCGTCGTCGCGCGATGCTCTCGGCGTCGAGGCCTCCTTCGTCGCGAGCGAGCTACCGCTAAATGGGATTCCTCGATCGTGTCTCCAGTCGCCGGCCAACTCTCAAGCAGTCGAGGTGAGTCGTTCTACTCGAGCCGCCGTAATCAACGCCTCGTTTCGCCGGAAACTGCACTTTTCGTCGGTCGCTCGATACTTTCCTTTCCGATTGCGACGCTACGAACCATTTGACGTCGCTGCGACAACATTATGGGAAGGACAAAGCGCCGTTGTCGCACGGATCCGCGTGATCAATCGAAGTCGAGCGAGCGCGCGTGTGTCCCGCAGAGTCGATAGTCAGCGGCGTCTCCGATCCGCTCGCGAGACAAAGGCGCAGTTGGCATCTTGGCCCGGCGGCCTCGTCAAATTTCGTCCCACGACGACACATTCCGTGTCGCAACTCCTTCCGCGGCCGAACGGTGTTTGAGGGTTGCGCGAGCCTCGGTTGTCGAGCGCAAGCCTCGCAGGACGAGGCATAGTTTGGCGCTTTATTGTCCGCTTTGCGGGGCCGCTACGCCACCTTGACAAGCTAATCGCTTAGCAGCCGCCTCCCGTGGCACATTCCTCCGCGTTGCCCGTCCGTGGCATCTGCGAGACAGCAGCGGCTGGCGCTCGCAGGAGCGACCAGGATTGTCGGCGCTATCCAGCAAGGAAGCGCGACAACGGGGTCGGCTAAATTTAACGAAACGAGCTGTCTGCTCCGAGCAGCGCCGAGCGTTGACAGCTATCGATTGCTCCGCCTCTGACTGCATTTCTCGGCGCTGGCGCGCGTAAGCGACTCGCCCCAGGACAGCCGCGATTCGCAGATGATGCTCGGGTGAAACATCGTCAAGCGGCAAAGACGAAATTGGACTGCGACGGTTAATGGCAAACTGCGGAGCAAGCCAGAGCAAGGCGTCTCGAGCGAGCGACAAAATAGCCGAGTTAAAACTGCTATCTAGGACAAGATCGAACCGAGTCC
Organism: Phymastichus coffea; assembly: GCF_024137745.1. NCBI lineage: Eukaryota > Metazoa > Arthropoda > Insecta > Hymenoptera > Eulophidae > Phymastichus > Phymastichus coffea. The sequence continues at coordinate 3,528,472 of NW_026706842.1, read as the reverse complement.
TGCGTCCGAGAATAGCCTCTCGGGCGCGGCGGCATGCCCGCAAAGAGCGAGTCTTTCCGATCTCGCCCGAGTGCAACGGACTCGAACTTGCTGTTGTCCAGCCGATCCGCTGGTATTAATCCGAGCGTGCCAGGCCTTTTCCTCGCTTCGAGGAGGCATTCATGACAATTCGGCGGCTCTCGCGCCCACGCCAATTGCGGATAAGTAAGCACTCGGCGGCGACGTCAAATAATCCCTGCTTTCCCGTCGCCGTCGTAAATCAGCCCGCGAGTCGAAGTAGAAAGCATCAATTATTTGGCTAATGAGAGTGAGAGAGAGAGAGAGAGAGAGAGAGAGCACAAGGCTCGAGAGAGCGCTTGTGGCTTTAATTAAGCGACACTCGCGACAGAAGGCAAATCCAGCTGACGAATCGCGCGCGATTTCCCAGATATTCGTTGGCCGACCGCCGCCGCGTATATTTCATTGTTACGGCGCGGAGGGTCGCCGGCCCGCTACCGGCTCGCGTACTCGCAAGAAGAGTCAGTTCGCGAGCGTCCGTCGAATTGTCGCACCACTCGTCGTTGAATCGCGCCTCGGCGCAGAGGCGCGCTGCTCGACTGTGACGTTGGCTCGAGAGCCCGACGATCAAACGCGAGATCAGAAAAGGCCAAATTCAATGGCGCAGCTCGCTGGCTGTTGGCATTCAGCGAATGTTAATTAGCCGCCGGGGAGGCCGTCTAATTAGAACCTTTAAGCCGCGGCAACCGCGAACAGCACCGCAAGCAGCCGTCATTATCGTTTACTTCTTTCCCTCTTCCACCCGGGGAGGCGAGAGAGCGGGCGAACGAATACGGGCCCAAGTCGTTCTCTCGTTGTCGGCGCGCGCGCTCGTCGGCGGGAGGTCGCTGTTATTCGCGCGCGTCGCACACGTCCGTTTCAGAGCTGGGGCGCACCAGCGAGAATGAGGTCGTCGAGGCACCGCGTCCGAGGAGCGACGCAGCGGGAGCTGGGGGCAGCGCGGCTCGGCGATCGGCGACGGCAGCAGCCAGTCCAGGAGGAGGATGAGCGCGCGGGCGCAGTCGACGCCGGAGCGCGGCGGCCGACGCGCCGAGCATGATCGGCGCGAGCTTCGGCAGGCGAGAGAGCGCTGGACCATGAGAGCCGTCGGCAGCTGGTGGTGGTGGGCGTTGTGCTGCTGGCACTGGGGACCGACGGCCGGGGCCCAGCAGGCCGGGCTGTCGGCGCGAGTGCGCGGTGACTTCATCATCGGCGCGCTCTTCAGTGTGCACTACCAGCCGTCGAGCAAGCAGGGCGCTCTGGTCTGCGGCGCCATTCGCGAGCTGTACGGCATCCAGCGGGTGGAGACCGCGCTCTGGACCCTCGACCAGATCAACAACAGCTCCGACGTGCTCAGAGGTTGGTCTCCCGTGATCCCCGGCCCTCGCTAGCAGCTGCAAACGCACTCTCCGACCGTTGCGCCCCGCGCGACGCTTCTCGATCAGCTCCGGTTGCTGCGCGCTGATATACAGCTCTCCACGCGCGATGCGAAATACTGCACTTTGATATGATGTTGGATTTATCGTCGGATGTAAGCCGACGCAGAGAGGAGGCATTTTAATTAAAACTTAGCTACTTAGAGCGAGAGAGGGAGAGTTGTTTTGCGAGCAGTAGCGAGGTCTGCCTGTAGTCAGCCGAGGGAAAGAATAAGAGAGAGAGAGAGAGAGGGAAACGGTGTCTGCTGTTGCAGGCGTGACCCTAGGGCTGGAGGCTCGCGACTCGTGCTGGTCGGCGCCGGTGGCCCTGCAGCAGAGCATCGAGTTGGTGCGCGACGCCATCCGGCCGGCCAACGCCAAGGCGCTGGCTCCGGTCTCGGATGCCTGTCTCGTAGACGAGGAGGCACTCGCCTCGGTAAGTTTTTTTATCGCCCGCGAGCGAGCGGGCGAGCGTGCCCATTCGTTCTCACTGCGCTCTCGGTTATGTTTAATTTTTCTTCTCGAAAAGTCCAGATAAGAGAACTCCTCCGCGATATACTTTCAATTCGGCCGAGCTGACGGCAAAGAGAGTCATTTCTCTGTTTCCGGGGCGGAAGAGCGGGGCAAAAGTCGGGTCGAAATGAAGCGGTTCGTTTTAATGAATTTTTTTTAATGAGCCGTGAATAATGAAAGTACGGTGAAATCGAGTGGCGAGGCAGTGGGGGCCGAAACGCGGGCCAAACGTCCGTTCGATAAGCCTGCGATTCTTCAATCACGATTGCCGTTCGATCAGGACACCGTTGAGAAAGCAGCTCCGCTGATCGGCGTGGTTGGGCCGGGCTCCAGTTCCGTGGCGCTTCAAGTGCAGAACTTACTGCAGCTCTTCTCCATTCCACAGGTAAAGCGCGCACTCGTTGCGTAACAATTGCACGGGCTCGATCGATGCCACGTGAATTGTCGTTAGCGCGTAAGTCGCGACAGCGAGCCGCGGCTCGTGCCTCACTGGCAATCATCATTGCAGGTCGGCTATTCTTGTACCTCGAGGGACTTGAGCGACAAGAGCCGATACTCGACCTTCCTGCGGGTTGTTCCCTCGGACTACTATCAGGCGCAGCTGCTCGTCGATCTCGTGCGATACTTCAACTGGACCTACGTGTCGATCGTCAACACCGATGGTGAGTCTTGCAGCGACAAAAGACGTATCGATCCGCTCCCAGCTGACCCGCCGTATTGTCCTGTTCCGCGGACTCACCAAATTAATTGCTCTTTTTGCCTGCTCGTAAATACGGCCGCCGAATTGCACAGCGGAACGTGTCTCTGTCAGTTGCCGCAGCGCGGCGTAAATCTTGGGCTTTCGTATTCGAGCAGCTCGCGGCGCAGAAAAATCTGAATCACGAACGCGTCGCGCGTCGACCACCGTATTAACCGGAAATCGCGTGCAGCTCCCAGCTTGCTCCAGCGCATAATGTCTCGATCGATCGACTCCCTATTGCAGTCGGTCTTCCATGTCGTCTCATGCTCGTACTCAAGCTACGCTTATTATTCGTTCGCATTCTACTTCATAATCGCATTGATTATAAATATTCATCGCTGAATGACGAGACGCGCTAATAACTCGACAGTGCTCCATTTTTCCCCTTCTCTCTCTCTCTCTCTCTCTCTCTCCCCCTCTCTCTCTCTCTTTCTCGGCACCTTTCACTTCGCAATTATCTCGAATGGAAAAAATACAAGGGAGACTCTCAAAGTTCTTCCTTTATATAACCAAAAAAAGAAAAGAAAATAGCGTTGAAAAATCGAAATTTTGATTTGACTCGCGACTGTCGCTACTTGACCCATATTAAAAGTATTAACGACTCTCGGCCCGAGAAAGACAAACGCCGGAGTAGGGGGAAAAAAGAGTATCCCGATACGGCGGCGGGAGCAGCAGCAGCTCCTTTCATTCTACCTCCTCGCGCGCTCATTTGTTTTCTTATCCCCGGGGAGATTCGGCGACAAAGGCGCAGAAATTGCGGCGGCAGCGAGGAATGGCGCCTTCTTCTCCCGTGCCCCTATTCTCGTGCACGCCGCGGCTCGGCATTTAGCCCGATTGCGTTGCGCGTCGCGGACCGCGAAATCGAAGGCACGTCTCGAATCAGGCTCGCGCGGCCGAGGCTCGGCCCGAGCGAGACGGCCGTAAACTCTTTGCCGAGCGACAAAAGTTTGTCCTGGCATCCGAAGGAGAGTGGGCGCGAGAGAGGGTAGGAGGGCGAGTATAAAAAGCAACAATGTAATCTGGAGCTAGTGGCGCGCGCGCGGCAATCTTTATAAGCTGGCAGGTGAAGCGCACGTGCTTGCGCTCGGCTCGCGTCGCGCTCTCGATCCAAACTCCTTCCGCGCGTCAGGTTAGCCGCTCAGATCGATGTACCCGCCAGAAATAACAACTCGTGGCAACAATAAATTGGCGAATTTGGGCTGGTCGCTGCGGCAATGACAACAGCTCGGTCCCGAATGAGAATCGCTCGGATATGGGCTGTTTGTCGACGTCGTCAGTTGTGCGTTTAATACAGAGCCCCATCACGGCTGACGCGTATAAATACACCCCGGCAATGGCTAAAGACTCTCAGCGAGTTCCAATACATCGAGATTCGGCCGGCTAATTGCCTTAGTTATTCGATCGACGAGAGAGAGACCGAAGCTTGTATACCGCGCGTCGAAAGAAGCAGACGCACGCGTCCCCGCGCGCGTGATAGCATGTGACCGCGGCGCCGTCCGGTACGTAATCCACGGCCTTCGAGTGTGGAATAATCGAGCCGAGTGACAACTCAGTCGGAGCCAGCAAAGGATTGTTGTTTCCCGTCAGGAATTCCCGATGGAGGCGTGCGCAATGCTCACTTAGAATTTTGACGCTCGATGACTGACGTAGCTGCGCTGGAGATGATCTATAAGCACCGATCTGTCCAGGCACCGGAGAAAACTAGTAACTTTCGATTACACCAGTGGCTTTTCGCGCTATCGCGGGAGTTTTTCAGGCGAACTCCGCTTTAATCAATTAACCGGCCACGTGAGACCTGCACGCGAGCGTGTCACCCTTACTGTCGACTCGTAATTATTTTTCGCGGGGGTTCTTCCGCTTCTTCTGCCCCATTCCGCTCTCCCCCTCAGGAAATTACGTTATTACGATATTAGAGCGTCGGCTTGTAATTTAATTAACCTTTCTACTTTGACGTCTCTTTATACTTTCTAGTTGAATAACGTGCTGCTCTACTTCTCGGATGAGAAATCCATAGTATTCAAACATTCAGGCTCGGCGAAGAATCATGCGGAGAGATCAAGTTTTACATTAATTCGGCGGGGCTTGAGTTTCATCTCGCGAAATGTATAAATAACGGGCCCGGAGAATGAGGGATTGCGGCTGCGCGCAGGCATTCCCTGACAATCGAAAGACAAGCGATCAAGTATGCATGTGCCACAAGGGACCGTTAATGAAGGAGCTCGAGCGCGCTATACCAATTAATTAGAGTAGCGGCGCGTTTGTTTTCCGGATCATTAGCGCGCGCGAGCCCGACTCTCGCGCGCACTGCACGCTCCGATTTCGCCCGGGTCGTCGGCGTGGTATTAACGGGGCCCGGGGGGGGGGGGGAGGAGTGCACGCCACGGCTGTCGACGAGTGTCGTGCGTTATCCGATTAACGGCCAATTATCCGAGCACCGTCCCGCGACGACACGTCCCCGCGCGGCTCGACGACGTTTTTCGCGGCGCGGCGCGACTCCCGTTCCTCGGGGGGCGGGCCGAGGAGACGCGGTCGCGAATAAGCGACACCACGGCGCTCTTGATTTTTGGCCGGCGCGCGGCGCCGCGAGCGAGCGCGATGCAACGGCGCACGTCCGAACGCAGCGGGACTCGAACTTTAATTGGCACTCGTAGTGCGAGACACTCGAGCCCAGCCCCCGAGCTATTAAAAAACTTTCGCATAATGAACGCCAAGAGCTGGCTGCGCCCGGCGAGAGTGCAGTTCGGCCGAGTTGGTGATCGAGTATAGCTGCGTGGCTGCTCGATAACCGAAAATCCATTAGCCTTATCTTCGCTGTGCGATTCGCAGGCAGGCCGCGCGTAGAAACAGAAAAGGCGCCTCGAGACAATGAGAGCCACAGCTCGGCCCGTCCTCCAATCGACAACGGCCCTGGCCGTGTGACTCGATGTCGCGGCGGATCGACTCCCCGCAAACTTTGTGGCGCTCGATCTATACAATAACGCGGTAGAACGGCGTCCCGAGCTTTCGAGTGGCTTGATCCGATGAAGGATTCGCGCTAAAAAGAGTAAAACGAAACGAGCATCCGATTGGCCTCTCATCTTCCTTCGTTCTCCTCTTCGTCCTCTTCTTCGTCGTCGTTGCATTTTTCTTCCGGCCCGCGCGCATTTCCCCGGCACTCCGGCAAACCACTTGAAAAGCCAGCTCTGCGCGCGCTGAAAAATATGGGAGCTCGAGGCGGAAATAAGCCGTTTCCCGCAGCGAGCCGAGCTGCCGCGCGCATAAATACGTCGAGGCGATGCAATCGCGGATAATTATTTCCTGAGGAGAGCAAATAGCGTCGGGGCTTTGCAGAGAACTACGGGACCAGCGGGATCCAGGCGTTCCGCGAGTTGGCCGAGAGGAACGGCGTCTGCGTGGCCAGAGAGGACTCGATTTTGACGACCGCCGACGACGCCGCCTTCGACGCCGTGATCGCCAACTTGGACCAGGATCCAGCGGCGAACGTCGTCGTCTGCTTCTGCGAGGGACTGACCGTCAGGCACCTCATGGAGTCGTCCAAGAGGATGAATCTCACCGGACGATTCGTCTTCGTCGGCAGGTGAACGTCGCTTTTATTTGCACGACTTGCGCGCGCCCGAGGAGTTTTGCGAGGGGCCAAACTTTGCTCGCGCCCCGTTCGTTTTTGCCTGACTGCCCGTCCAACTTTGTTTGCGCGACTTTTCTAATGGGAGCCGTTACGCTCGTTTCATTATTCCTTTGCTGATGCCTACAAATGAGTACATCTTCGTCCTTTCATCCTCGATTGTCGGAACTTGGAATTGAAAGCGCCAGCCAAAGTGATAAGAATTGAAGTTGAAAATGGAAGCAGAAAGAGAGAGGGTGTGAGTAGGGGAGGGGGGGCGGCGAAGGGAAGGTAGTTATAGAAAGGAAACGAGGCTGCCATCCGCTCGTGATGTCTACCTGTACGACCAAATCCGTATCGAGACTCCATTACCGAACGACGGAAGCTCGGTAATTGCTGCGGCCAGTGCAAAATTTCCAAAGCCAAGCGCCGATGCATGATCCGCTTTTTCTCGAGCGCCAAGTGGCTGCGCACTCGTTTAAGTAGTCGAGGTCGAGTTCGGTCGGACAGGCGCGCGACTCGGTCGTTATAAAGGCGCGTACGGAGCTGGTAGATTCGGCGCCGAGCTTTTCCTTCCCTTCGTTCTGGCCGAGCTGTCGGGTTATCGCCTAATGAAGTATCCAGCTTCGACCCATTCGCCGAGCGACTGTGCTCGTTAATGCCCCGCGCGATCCCGTTCGCCGAGCCGCCTTGTTAGCGGGCCAAATTTTATCGCCCCGGCCGAGTTGTGTCGCGCCTGCAGCCACGGACGCCGGGCCGAGATCGAGGGCTTGGCGTAATTTCGCCGTGGCAGCTCCCCGCCAGCCGCCGCCGTCGAATACGCGCGCGCGCATTTACGACGTCTATAGCCCGCGCGCGAGCTTGGCTTTCCAACGTCGCGCGTTAGTACGCCACGATGCACAACGACCGGCGGGTCTACGACCCTAAGACTTCGCGACGCTGCTTTTCGAAGAGCACAATTAACCGCGCTGAGCTTTTGTCGGCGGCATTTTTCGTCGCTGACGGGGCGCGACCAGCGAGCGCTTAATTATCGTTGCGATTCGGCCGCTTCTCGCCCATCTGAAAGCGGCTCGCTCCCGCGAAAACAATCCCGAGGGCCGCGGTGAAGCGCACTCGAGGCATCGCACCGAGTGTTGCAGTCGCGACACGGAGCCTTGGGCGCGTAATCGATACATTTTACATGCGTCGTTGGCGTTCGACGCGGCACGCAACGGGCGAGCCGCGCGCACAAAGCTCCGGCTCGCTCGTGTACGTGGCGCGCATGAAAAGCGTATGATTCGCCGCTGCAGCCGAGCGCCCGAGGCTTCACGGAGAAGCGGCCCGCGCGCGTTTTTCTCTCCCCCCCCCCCCCCCCCCCCCCTCTCGCGTGCGCGTGTTCCTGAATGGCCTGAAAGACCGCGGAGTATCAAGCACCTCGAGGCCTTGTTAAACAGTCTACTGTCGACGACTACGATGACGTTTTAGTTATTTCCGCTGCCAACGTCGCCATTTCTCGTTACACGGTCGAATCTCCGAAACAACTCGGAATCGCGACGAGCGCTGATTACGTATTCTCGCGCACGGCCAAGATGCTTCCTGCCACCAAATGAAAGCCATTGTCGAGCGAGCGTCCCGACACCGTGCGTCTGTGTTTATCGATTTGGACGCGCGGTTGTGCGCTACGATTTGAAGCCGGGCTCTCGAGCGACGTGCGCGCCAGCGGTCGACAATCGTTGCCGCGCGGTTGCGCGCCTACCGGCCGAAAGCCCGTCGCGCGAATAGCAAGCTGCGCGGCGCACTTGGATATCGTTATTTTCAAATTGACGACGTTCGCCGCGCGATCCGCGAACATTCCGGCAGGCGCGAGGCTGCGCAATTCGCAAACAAACCTTACTAGCTTTTGCATATTTGACGTATCGTCGGTGTGCGATAGCCGGCTGTTGTGGCGCTCGGAGTGTGCAGCGCGCCGCTACTCGGCCGCCGTCGTCGGTCTTCAGGGACTTATTCCGATGGAATTCGATCGCCAGCAGTGCATAAGCTCGTTTTGCCTCGATGCGTTTCTGTCGTACATCGCTGGTCGAGATGTCGTGGGGCGCCACGGCTCCGAGCACCGAATTATTAAGATACTCGTCTCCTCGCGTTCCCGCTTGGACAGCGCGCGCATCGTCGCGGACGCGGAGTTTCGACCACGTGATCGCTCCGCGATCCGAGCCTTCGATGACCCATCCCGAGATCGAGCGAAACTAGAGTAGTCGCGTTCGCTCGGTGGTTGATAGTTGGACGGTGTGTTACAGCGACGGCTGGGCCGACCGAGACGACGTGGTACACGACCTGGAGACGGAAGCCTGGGGCAGCCTCTCGATACGCATTCACTCGCCCTACGTCACGGACTTCGATCCCTACTACCTCGCGCTGCACCCCTACAACAACAGCCGCAATCCTTGGTTCAACGAGTTCTGGCAGTTCAACTTCAACTGCAGCCTGCCCTGGGAAGCCGACAAAGACGCCAACTACAAGCTGCCCCCCAACTTTCCCAATTGCACAGGTATCGTATCCGATCCTGACGGCCCACACAACGAGCTTTTCTTTGCTGTCAAGAGCCGTTTTCGCTTTCCACACGCTGTTACGCGCGGCCGTCGGCCCATTCGTACACGCGAGGACGCGCGCCACTTGAGCTTCCTGGCCGAGGCCGAATGTACTTGGTTGCTAGAGCGCGTGGGATCGAACGGTGAACTTTCGCTTGGCAAAAAGCAAATGCGCGTTTTGCGTCCACTTCGATGACGTCTCCCCGCCTCGTTCGTCGTCGCCTATCGACGCGACTTCTTACGACCGTCCACCGAGCACCGAGGCGACAGCTTGTACCGCTTGCGATCGAGTCTTCCAATTGCAAAGCGAAGTCACGGAGCGCGGGTCCGCCAATCGAGAGCCGCGATATGACGTATAGCTGCGCCGCGGAGCGAAACGCGCGCTACGTTAACGAACCACCTGGTGCACGCGGCTAATAACTTCCCGGTTAAAGCGGCGCTCGGCGAGCAAGAAAGCGAATTGATGCGGCTTCCTCGCGCGGCGCGTCAAATTCCCCGTGAAGTCCGCAATCCCATCGCGCCGCGACAATCGCGAGCTTTGCCTCCCCGCCGCGCGACTACCTTCCAATATCCTGCCTATCGGCCCCGCTCCCGATAACGTCTACCATCCCGCACCCCTGGTGCTGCTGCTTTCTTCCGCGCTGATCGTATCTCCGGGTCGAAAGCGCGAGCATCGACGGCCGTTGGCCTCTTCGATTTTCGACCGCGCGCGCGCGCGTTTCCAGTGCCCACTCGATTAACGATCGTTGCGCGCCGTTATCCACGAGCTAGCTGTTGTATCCCGTTTGGCCGACGGTCATTTTCCGAGCATCGATATTCCATCGGGAAGGCGATTTTTCGCGACGAGCTCGAATCAAAGTTTCGCCGTTCGCGGAGCACTCGGCAAGGCGAAAGCTCGCCGACGCTCTCTCAGCGTAGACGGCGGAGTGCGCGCGACAGAGAAGCACGAGTTTCGACCGACGGGCGGTGGGCGGCCGGTGGTAAATATTTAAGAAGCGATTTACATGCGGGCGGCTGCGATCGATTTCCCCTTCTCGGCCAGCGGCGCGCGGCGACAATCAAAGGATCAGTGGTCGGCAGGTGAGCTGCGCTCAATTAATTAGCCGCGACATGCGTTATGCAGCAGCAGCAGCAGCGACAGCAGTGCTGCCAGCATCGCCGAGCTATAATTGGCCGCCTTCCTCCTCGTCGCAATCAAGCAAGCCGAACGCTGATTGGACTGACCATTGTTCACCGTTATTGCATCGCATCCTCCGGTCGAAGAAGCTGCCTGCTGCCGACTCACTCCCACCAGTTTTCTCGGTGCCTCTCCAAACAATCGCAATATTCCTAATTCAAGCACGAATTCCGGCGCAGTTCGCTCGAGGGATGCATCGATCCCCGAAACCCGGCTCTCTCGCGCGTTCGCCGTGGCATCTCTGGTGCTGATAGATTAGGCAGCAGCAGCCGATGCCTTCGGTGCACGCGCATATCCAGCTGATCCAACAGACGCGGCTCGACGTTTACTCGCGGGAACGCTCGTTCGAAAATAATCGCTCAGCCGGGCAGACAAGCAGAAAAGACATTATTCCCGCGACCGTAGATCGACGCGAGCTTTTCACGAGAAAGCCGCGGCAGCGAGTCACTCGACTGTGCGATTCTTTGCTTTTTTTCGCAAGCCCGGCCGAGCGTCGTTCTCGCGTCGAAACGAGGCTGCAAATTAAGTTCGCGTACGCACGGAGACGCGCCCTCCGTTACGACTGCACGAAGTGCATAAGCTGCGCTTTTTTGCGGAGGCAGAGAGAGAGAGAGAGAGAGAGAGAGAGAGAGAGAGAGAGAGAGAGATATTCGAGCTAAATGAGAACGAGGAAACGAGCTCGTACCGATCGCTGCTTCCCCACGACGACAGCGCCACGGGAATCGAATCGGCGGCGTTTGCCAAGGGCACTCGGGCTACGGCAAGCAGGATGAAGCGGACAAGGGAGAGGCTCGCGAGAAGACCTGTCCATGACCTCTCTAGCGTCGTTTCTGGCGTCGCGCAATCAAGACGATTGCACGCTCTACGCAGTGACGAGGCGCAAAGACGAATAGCTGGATTCGAGTGGTTGTCTCCGCCTAACCGGGGCGTTGATCGTTGTTTTCGGTCGTCGTCGTCGTAGTCTTCGTCGTCGCGAAATGTTGATTTCTCGCCGGTAATTGATAGCAAACGCAAATCCCACCCCGATCCAGCGAATGCTCGCGCCGGTGTCGCTGTCGCTCAATTAATCATCGCTACGTAACGAAATATTGACAAGGCTTTTGCTGCGCTGGCCTAATTACACGCGACTCGCTGCACCCCTACACAGCCGCTCACCCGTGTGTACCCTTTGAATTTACGAGCTCGCACTCGTTCCAGATCTCTCTCTCTCTCTCTCTCTCTCTCTCTCTCTCTATCGCTCGCTGAAAAATTGATCGTTTATCCGCGACTGCTTTTATTTCGATCAGGGCTGCCGTGTCCGTTAATCACCGCGAGGTTTCTTCCTTTCGGCTGCGCGCGATACGCATCATCGATAAACAACGCGCTTAATAGGCTTCCGCATGCGCGTGTGCGCAGGCGAGGAGAGGCTCACGTACGAGAAGCACAAGCAGGATCCAAAGATGAGCTTCGTGATGAAGTCGTTCTGGGTGATGGCCTACGGACTGCACAACATGCTCGAGGAGATCTGCGGCCCCAAGTACGTGGGCGTCTGCAAGCAGATGTTCCCCTTCAACGGCACGCACTTCAGAGTGAGTCGCTCGTCGCCGCGGACGCGAGACCTATAACCCCCCGCTGTACTCATGTTTGTTTGCTGGCCGTCAGAATCACCTGATGAACGTCACCTTCAACTTTGGCGAGGATCTCGTGGAATTCGACCGCCGAGGGGATCCACCGGGCAGGTCGGTGCGTATGTCTGTTTCAAGAATCCTCCCGCCAGCGCCACCACCGACTCCTGTCTCCCAGTTTCCGATCAACCGGATTATTTCTGCTCTATTTTGTCAAATTTTTTCAAATCGTCCGTGAGCCGCGCGTTACACTTTCGTTATTATGTACTTTCGTCGGCGCACTGCTGCTTTCAGTCAAGCCGATTACGTATCTTTCTCTTCCACTGACTTTTTATAAAGCTTTCGTCGAGCTGTTCGTACGATTTGGTTTTGAGCACAGAAGAGACCGTGTATTATTCACGCGGATACGCGCGCGCAGTTTTGTTCCGAACGCGCGCCGCGAGACAAAATAAAATGAAAAGAGCCGGCGCGCGCGTCCGGCGTAGAAAAAAACCCTTAATGGAGGACGAAAGGGCCCGATTACTTCCTAGGAGTTTTGCTCGCTGGCAGTGCGCGCGCTTACAAATATTGAATTTCAATATCTGGCCAGCGGCGGACTTTCTCCTCTCGGCTCCGCGTTCGCTGAACTTTCGGCCGATCCAGGCTTCTCGGCGGGTCGCACTTTGCGAGCGAAACGGCGCGCCTCGCACTTCCTCGCTGGCTAACGAATCGCGGCCGCGAGCCCGATTGTTCGCCGCGCACACGCTGATCGATACTCGCGCGTTCGACACGGGCTATACGCGCGTTCGAGAGCGCGTAGGCCGCGCAAATCAGCTAATAAGCGCAGGGCGCAAGAGGCGAGCGGAGTTGATTTTCCTTTTTTGCCTCGTACGCGCGTGGCGATCGATAAGCATCGTTAACGAATTCGCGATATCCCAGCTGGTACTCCGCCCAGCTGGTACGCCGGGAGCGAGTCGTGGCGCGACTCATCCGGATCCGAGGTGCGCGCATCTCGGCTTGGCGTTTTCACGCGCGATGAGCTCGGTCGGACCAGATATCCGCGGGGCATCATCGGACCTGAATGAGCGCGAAACGTGTGTCGCAGGTACGAGATCTTGAACTACCAGCTGATGCCCAACGGCAGCTACGCTTACGTGCAAATCGGCGAGTGGAACAACGGCACGCTCAACTTCAACGGGCTGCCGCAGTCACGGCACCCGCGACTCGTCGAGAGCGTCTGCTCCAAGCCCTGCCCGCCCGGATATTACAAGGTGAGTGTCCGCGGCGCCGTAATCGAACGGGCGCCGACGTTGTTTCTGTTCGAGCCGCTGCGGGGTGCCGAACTTTATTGTCATTGGCCGTTGTAGCTTTTTTGCGCCTCTCTCCTGATTTTTATTGGTTTTTCTTTCATCAGCCGGCAACTTTGTATTTACAACACGTTTTTTTTTTTTTTTTTTTTTTTTTTTTTTTTTTTTTTTTTTTTCGGAAGTTGAGTTTCATCGGGGACCGCTTTAATCGGAGGTGCAAATAGTTGGAGTGTTTTCCGTTCGGACGAAAAATCACTGGCTGGCTAGTCGAGCGAGATAAATTGACGAGAAATAAGTTGTAATGCTCCGGAGGCCAGCCGATTGAATTCTCGCGAAAAGGGTTCACCGAGGGCGGGCCAAGCCCCCGTCCGCGGTCTTTTCGATTCGATCGCATTCCAGTCAGCCGACGCTTTGCAGAATTTCAAGACCGGCGGCCAGGAGAAGCGATGCTGCTGGGCTTGCGTGCCGTGCGACCACGAGGAGCTCGTCGACGAGGAGCAGACCGGCTGCATTCCCTGCCCTAACGGGCAGCTGCCCAACAGGAACAAGACTGGTAAGCAGCGACCTCGAGAGGCTCGCGACCGCGAGGCCATTCTTTTCACGCTGCGTGTCGGCAGCCTGCTACGTGATACCCGTGGAGCACACGCAGTGGCGCGACGCCGAGGCTATCATAGCCATGTTCTCGGCGGCGCTCGGCCTGCTCGCCACCTGCGTCACCTGCCACATCTTCGTCCGGCACAACGACACCCCCGTCGTCAAGGCCAGCACGCGCGAGCTCAGCTACCTCATCCTCGCCGGGATGGCCGTCGCCCATCTATCCGTACGTAGGCCATATCTGTGTCCCGCTGTCCGTAAACGGCGCGTGCGCGCGCGCGCGCAACCCTACGGCGAAAGGATGAAAAGAAAAAAGAACGATCGATGCGGCCGATTTGAAAAGGCAGCCCGGCGGCTAACGAGAAAGCCTCGCGCGATATGGGGCGCTGGCAAAGTAATGAGCGACGCTGCCCTCTGCTCTTCGCTGTCCGCAGGTGCTGGCGATCCTGGCGAAGCCCAGCCACACGTCGTGCACGCTGAGCCGACTCATGCCGGGCATCAGCTTCGCCATGATTTACGCGAGCCTCTTCACCAAGACCAATCGGATCGCGCGCATACTCGCCGGTTCGAAGAAGCGCTTCCCCAAGCGGAAGCCCCTGTTCATGTCCGCCACCGCCCAGGTAGGCGCGCTCGCGTCTCTTCGTCGGAGCGCCTCGCGGACGTCTCTCACGAGTGCACTTTCAGATCATGATCACGCTGACGCTGATCGCGATGGAGGTGGCCGTGGCGACGGCGATGCTGCTGATGGAGCCTGCGGTGCCGGTGCTGGACTTCCCGGCGCGCAACCGGGCCGTGCTCACGTGCCCGACGCTGCCGCGCGCGGTGCTGTCGCCACTGGCCTTCGACGCGCTGCTCATCGGCCTGTGCACCCTGTACGCGGTCAAGACGCGTAACGTGCCCGAGAACTTCAACGAGGCCAAGTTCATCGGGTTCGCCATGTACACCACCTGCGTCATCTGGATCGCCTTCGTGCCCATCTACTTCGGCAGCGAAACCAAGGTGCTGACCATGTGCATGTGCGTGACGCTCAGCGCCTCGGTCACCCTGGTCTTCCTCTTCGTGCCCAAGCTCTACATCATAGTGCTGCGGCCGGATCGCAACAACCGAGCCTACTTCACCACCAGCAAGTCCATCAGGTGCCACATCGGCGCGCGCGTCGCTGCCGCCATCGCCGAACCCGCGCCCAAGCGCGCGGTCTATCGGATCTCCGAGTCCGAGACTTCCTCTTCTGGTATAGCTCTCGCTCTTCATTGGCTTTCCGTACGACTGCCGTCCATCGAGCATCGTCGATTTTGCTGCGACATTCCATACTTATGCTCGTCGAGACAGCTGCATTTCGGATCGTCGCGCGAAGCCAAAATGCCTGCTTCAGCGAAATCGTCGAGAGCGGTTAGAGCGAAAGCTCGTCCGAGCTGAACTTTGTATCTGCAGTTTTCAGGACCAGCAGCATCAAGAGGCGCACTCTGTCCATCCAGACGGATAAGGAGCTACTTCTGTCGTTCTACCAGAGTCTCTCCGTGTCCAAGTCTTCGCCAGTCAAGGAGGACCAGTCACAGTCGCAACCGAAGCCCCGCAGCGATGAAAAGCAGTGGGCTGAGCTCGACGTCAAGCGCCTCGTCGACGACCTGCGCAGACGGTACTTCGTTCTTTCGCTAATCAATCGACAAGTCCAACTTTGCGCCAACTCTAGCGAGAATTCGCAGGTCGGTGACGTCGCACGGCCACAGCCAAACGAACTGCCATCAGGGACCAACGCGAACGCGCATCCGTCAGCGGAGCGAGGGAGAGTCCTGCGAGTCCGGCGAGTCCCTCCTCAATATCACCATCACTCTAGGCTCCGACTACCTCGACGTCGACTCCAGTACGCTCTGATCATCCTCGCTTCATCCACAACTGCTTTGCTCGTTGCGCTCATCTCACATTCCAGTCGACACACGCGCATCTTTTATCTCTATCACGCCGGCTTTTCTTTGACTTGTCTCGTGACTCTTTACTGAAAATCGCAGCAGCTCAAAGCTTTTCTCCGTGTACCGAATACTATTATTGAGTAGTCGTAATAAAACGAATGCTAATAACAATCAAGATTCTTCAAATAAGTTGCTAAAGTTTGCGTACTACTGTATGTTTATGCAGTTCCATTTTCATACCATTATGTTATGAGGATACTCTTGTTTTAATTTATCATTAACTTAAAAATACATTGAATAGTTTTGATATACATAGCTCAGAGGGAAAGAGAACAATCAAACTTCTAGGAAATCTGACTGTATTCTTTTATACTAATCAGCGAAACAATCGTTTTCTTTGTGTTTTTTTCTTAATATCAAATTTGCTACTTAATTTTCTATCTAGTCATTTTTGTGCGTGCGTGTGATTATAAGTAACAAAACTGTAATATCATATAAAATTAATACTAAAACAATTAAATTTTTTTTATGGGAGGGGGCTGCACAAAATGCAATTTTTTACAAAATGTGTTTTGAAGTATGATGATTGTAAGCAACGCGATAAAATACATTTATAATATGTACAAGACTCTAGAAATTGTTGTCAGAAGTCAATTGCTTATTTTAAAGAAAATCATCTTATCGGTAGAATAGGATTTTTACAAGGTGACTAAATCTATAAATTATTAAACTTGCAAATTTAGTTTTATTGGTCAATTATGTACATAGATTATTATATTATTGAAATAACATTAATTATATAATAATTTTTTCAATTGTGCTATCATTTTACAACAAAATATTCTAACATATACTCATTTAAAAATTGCAACTATTACTACATAAAATATTTAAACAGGAAACAGTTTTAAAGGAATGTATAAATTGATAAATAAAATAATTTAAAATTTTGGAAAAATATGAGTACGTTATTTCTTTTTTACCTAGATTTATAAATGCACATAAAGCTTTAGAGTAATGTTGAAATATCCTAGCTACATATATGTACATTATCTAAACTTGAATTATTAATTATATATTTAAATTTTAATCATATATATATATATTTCATTTAGAATATTTTAATTTATTTATTAGTCATATTTCATATTTTTATTAAAAAATAATATTTTCTTTTTTAATTTTTTTCTTAATATTATGTATCTTTGGAAATGAAAAGTAATCAAATATATTTAGCTATCGGATAATTCAAATAATACACAATATCAAAAAGGAAAAATTACGCAAAAATATATAACATGATTAAAAATTTAATGTCACCAGGAAGCAAAAATTATTTTATAGTTATTCAAAATTGATATTTCTTAATTCTTATTTTACTTTTGGCAAATATTCTGTCTAAATGAGCTATATTAACTGAGTTGGTTGGTGGCGACTGACATGACCATTATAGTTATTACTTAGCTTCATTAAATGAATTTCCATTGCAGAACACCCAGCTTTCAATGCATTTTGCTCTAACTTATTCCATAAAGAACTCATAAACAAAGAGTAACATAAAAGTGCTGTTAATAAAAGTCTTAAAAAATTGAATCCAATGCTAATGCCAATATTTGATACAAGATAATCTAAACCCATTGAGAGTAACAAAGGAATAACTATAACAAAGCTAGCCAACAAATACCATATTCGTTGTCTTTGTACATTTGACAGTGCTGCTTCACAAATGCTCATAGCTTCTTTTAAAGAATCTCTTACATCAATATTGTCAGCTTCATTTTGAGAACCTGAAGAATATTTTTTTTCAATACTTATAGGTTACATCTAGCTTTTGTTCTAAACTAATTGTAAATAGTGTACCTTTCTTGAGTTTTAAACTGGCCATAATTGCCTCATGATCAGAATAGCTGAAATTCATATCTGGAACTCTACTTGGAAATGGATGAAGAAAATCACTAACTTCAACCTGAAATGAAATATATTCATAAAAGTTGCAAATACTCATTGGATTGGATGATAAATAATCATGATGACTGATTTACTTGACATTTTTTTGAGCCCATGTATAAAATATAATCGATTCGCTTTCCTTGAGGAGATTTTCTTGATATATTTGAGCTAGTATAACTATTTTTGGCACACTCATTGGTCCCCAAACAGTCAGAGCTTCTCGCACAAGTATCAGTTAGTCCAGCAACTCCACAAATTATTCTATAAGCTAAATCTTGTGGCTCTGTATTTAGATCTCCACCTAATATCACAGCATCAGCCCCACCTTTAGTCATCCTGATGAATTGAGCAGTGTCAAAGGCTTGCATAACTCGATGAGCATTGTATTCATCATTTTCTCTACAATACTCAGCATGTAGCTGATAAAAATAAAAAAATTATAAGCTAGATATTAAATAATAATTTGAATTTTATAATTCTTAAATAAATACTTACATGAGCCACATAAATATTAACGTTATAATTCTGAACATTTAATCTACACAGTCCAACTCCTTTACCACCAAACCAATCACCATGTTGAACTTTATGGACATAACCATTTAAAGGCCATTTATGGAACATTACATCTTCAATTGCATATCGAGAATATATGCAAACCCCTGAACCAACAACACCACTACAAGAAATTATAGATTATTAAATGCTCAAACTTTGAAATTACCATGGATATGTAATTAATCTACGGATAGCCACATGAACTTAATACCTGAAAAAATAGTGAGAGTAAGGTAGTTTTTCTTGAGTTCTTGATCTTATTAAACGGAAATCATTAATAGACCAAATTTCTTGTAAACAGACTATATCATAATTTTCATCATTAAGTCTTTCAGCAATGGCATTCATTCGATCAATGCGATTTTTCGATACATATGGGATACCCCTAAAATTTTGTTAATATTATTACACAATACCATAACAATAGCTGCTTTTGTTGAGAATCATCAAATAGTATGGTATAAAATATTTTAAAATGCTTGTAAAAATGAAGAGGTTTTGATTAAAAAGAAATACTGATAAGCATAATTTTGAATAGACAAATGAAACAGGATTGACAAGTATATTCTGATATTGACAACTTAACATAACCTTGCATAAATCACTTACCAACAGTTGAGTGTTAGAACGTTTAACGTTATTTCCTCAGACATTTTTTATATTTTTAGAGCAATGATCAATCAAAATTGAACAAGAATTGTTTACGATTGAAGCTATCGAAAAAATCAAATCACTTTTTTATGCAGTAAGTTCGGAGTTCGAACCTTCGACATTCCGATAAAAATGAATGTCTTTGTTTTGTTTTAAACGTGTAGAGCGACGTAACGTAGAAGAGTAGGAGGTTCTTTTGTAAAAGACCGGAATTGCGGGTTAAAGTGAATGACAAATAAATATTAATAATAGCTAATTAAATTTTATCTGGCATCATTAACTTTCTATGTACGGCTCTTTAAGGAAAACTCGGCGCATATGCAATGAAAAATTAGAAAACTATTAAGTAAAAACTTTTTTATTTAGTATACAAAATAAATAGTTCTAACAATGTTCTTATTTTTAAATATTCTAGTTATGAATCAATATTTGATAAATTTTGTCTCTGAGTAAGTTCAATGATTGTATCAAAATTGATGATTTTTTTATGCTCAGCTAACATTTCTATGAGATTCTCATTTTCATACAAATTTTTACACATGCTTGCTATTAAATTTGTTATAAGTCTTTTCATAGTATTGATTTTTAATATTGACTTGTTAATTTTATCCTTATACCTATAATGAAAATTAAATATTACTGTTTTAATAGTAAAATTCAGTGATCAAATGAAATTGAAATTTACTCAGCAATGTCAGGATTCATTTTTTCAAGTTGTTGATTTCTCCTATCTTCTCTTTCTTTCAAATAATCTTGGTGATTGTATATTGCCTGATGGCAATCTAATCTCAGCTGATGCTGTTTTTTCATGAGTCGATTTTTCTTTTCATTTTTAGCTATTAATCTGTCATTAAATGCAAACAACTGGTTAAGACATGCTTTAGCTCTTCTAGAAATAAAAAATTGTTATTTACGAAACAAAATAATAATCACTGATACATATATAAAAATATTTTCTATGGAATTTACATACTGTTGAATGTCTTCAGATCCTTCGTTTTTGTATATAATATCTTGTATTGCTTTACTTTGATAACAAAGTTTTAAAGTCTTAAAATTAATCAGGTAATTTGTAGTATTCTCATTTAAACGTTCAAATGATCTAATGAGATCACCCTCTGATAAATCTTCTAACATTTCTGGAATAACAATAATAAACTTGCCTTAATTTTAACACAGAAATAATGATAATGATAATGATAATAATAATAATAATAATAATAATAATAATAATAATAATAATAATAATATTTTGCCTGAATCAATTTGTGCATTAACAGTTAGTCTTCTAGCATCCAGTGCCCTTAGAGATTCTCTCAAATTAATTATTTTATCTTCTATTGGTTTGAAATCATCTGGAGTAGAAGCTCCAATTGGAAATTCAGAAATTGTACTATCCAAAATTGAAATTGCGTTATTTAGTTGTCTGATTTCCATTTCGTTATCAATTATTTCCCATAAGATTTGGTTGAATAGATGAACGATATGATTCAATTTAATACAGTAGTAGTCAATTCATTTTTATTTGTTTACTATAACCTCACGTATATTTTAGTCGCATTTTAAAATATTTCTTTGTTCCTTTAAGACTATGTAGAGTAACTGAAACCATCTGCTTTATAAATACTTTGTGATTACGTAGAAACGTAAAAATTTATATGGTTTATATTAAAAAATTAATACAAGTAGGTAACTGTCAAACGGCGATATATTTTTTCAATTACACTATCTATTTTACCCACTGAGCTTAAGAGAATCGAACGTTTATATAGTTATCTGGCAGGTGGCTAGTATCAAGATCAACGTAGTAGGTTATGCCAATCTTGTCGTCTGCGAGTCTACTCCAGGCAATGTATTTATTCGTTTATATTAGAAGTAAAGTCTGATAATAATGTGCTCTGAAGGATGAAAATTCTTGTTTTTTCGACATTTTTAGTTATACTATTGATATTAGTTGATTCTGAGAACTTAGCTGCTAAGAAAAAGCTTCAAATAGGTATTAAGAGGCGAGTCGATAACTGCACCCTCAAGTCTAAAAAGGGTGACACCCTATTCGTGAATTACGTGGTATGTTAATTTGACTTTCATTATTCCTGAATAGATTTTTCTAGAAATTACCTAGAATATGTATTTTTCTTGTTCGTTAATACGTGTTATTCTTACAGGGAATTTTAGAAGACGGTTCCGAATTTGATAAGAGTTCCAATTATGAGGACTTCTTTCTTGTAACCCTAGGCTCTGGACAAGTTATCAAAGGATGGGATCAAGGTTTAATGGGGTTATTATACAATTTTTCATAATTTTATATTAATGTATTTTTGTGCTTTTCATTTTGTTTATTGCTTTGTTATTGTACATATCTGAGGACTTGTTGATATTTAGTAGTGCTTTTTAATTTTGATTTTGTTTTTTAAAATAATAACAAGGAATAAATCAAGTTGACATCTTTTATTTTTATGCAAAGTAATCTGAAAAGCAGGCAATGTGAAAATCAGATAGTATGAGAGAATTTTATTTTCTCGAGTAGATATGTTAGTCAAAATTTTTAAATCAATAGGTCAGTGGACTTTTAACAGTATGGTGTAGTCTAGTCTTTTGAACTTTATCATAATAAAAAACTCAAGTTTTTAAAAATTTTATTTATTAACAAGTCAATAACATTTTTTTTAATTTGAGTAGATTAGATGAAAAGATTGAAATATTTTGTTCTTTAAATTAATTAAACTTTAAACATTTTTAACCATGATCAAAATCATGCTAACGTTAAGTTCCACTTAATGCCTTTTCTTATTTGTCAGTTTATCAAATGACATGTAGGTCAATTCTTACTGACTCCAACAACTAGCTTATTGTCAACAGAAATGACACACCAATTTTTGACATGAATCTGCTATAAACTTTTTACATAAAACAATACTTTATATGATAGTAATGACTACAAGAAAGTTATTTAATTGATAGTATAAATTAATTTTTCTTTTGAAAGTCTTCAAATTGAAGAACACAAAATAAATTTCTCTAAGTCAGTAATTTAGTCATTTTTATAACTTTTGATCAATTTTAGAATGTGCGTAGGAGAGAAGAGAAAACTAGTTATACCTCCAGATTTAGCATATGGATCTGTTGGAGCATTGCCAAAAATACCTCCAAATGCAACACTTATATTCACTGTTGAGTTAGTAAAATTGGTTCCAAAGGATGAACCTCGTCAATCTGATTCATATTCCCATGAAGAACTCTGATTCCTTCAAAATTTTCAATTGTCTATACATAGTCTGTAATGCAACTTGTAAAAGACTGTATTATTTCAAACTTGCTTGCAAATGAATCAAAGAATTAATGATCTCATTTTTATAAACAATAATTACACTTATCACATACTTTATTGAATTTAAAATTTTTCTTGAATTGTCAAAAATTCAGTTTTATGATAACGAAGAAATTGCTAATAAATTATATTTTTTATTTTCTCCATGCATTTTTATTTTTATAAAATTTTAAAGGGTCATATTTCTAAAAATAGATATTAATACTTGTGGCAATCGTATAACTTTATGCATGAATGATCATAATGATCATACAAAAATGATCCATTGTGATGAAACATTTCGATGTTTCATCGTAATCGATCATTTTTCTGTTTATTGACAATTAGTTTTTTACAACATTCTGGATGCAAACGACGCATTATTGCACTAAGAAAATTTTGTTATCTCTATTCATTTTCTTAGCACGCATTTTCAAATGTTACTGCTCGTAAAGTCAAAAGAGCTTCTTTGTAACTGAATAACGTCGCATTGATTATACCTGCTTAAATCCTAATGTAAATATATTCCTACCACATGCATATTTATATTTTTATAACGATAAAAGTCGCCGATCAAATTAAAGCGGACGACAAAACTGATGAGCGTACAAACTAAATCAAATTTGACATTACATCATGTCATTTGCATGTATTCAATTCAAATAAGTGCACTATTTTTGAAAGGGAGAAAAAAAAAATTCGAATGTTTTCGCGCGCTAACTTGTACGCGAATTTCGAACGGCTTTGATCCATATAGCTTGGCGTCGCGCGTAATTTTCCCCAAGACAGTATCCGGCGTGGCCGCAAAGCCCGGAACTCGTGGAATTATCACGGATCTTGCGATTGGGGAGCAGTCGGTATTCGAAAGCCTATGCAAATCTCCTCACTAATTTTTCACTTTGGCATTTCACTGGGTTTTCCCTGACGCCGGCGCGCAGGCTTATACAAAGTGCACATGCCCGGGTAAATCTTCCCTCTCCGTTCGGTAATTTAAACAGGTATAAACAGGTGTAATGGCCCTTACGGCCAGAAAATCCCCGCCGCATTTGGTCGACAATGATCAATCGTTGATTTTTATCTTTTCGTCCCCGTCTATACTAGTGGCTACCAAGTACAAAGTTGCTTGAATTTTCCATTTCTATAACGGTTATTACGAAGATTCGCCATAAAAATAACAAAAAGAAAAATCACCGAAATTCGTCCTAATTATGGGACATCTTAAAAATTTTCGAAAGGCTGATTGTGGCAATCGTAAGCATCGCTCGTTAGCACATGCAAAACTGATGATGCAAGTGTCGGTTCTATTCCACTGGTGATGCTCCGGGCGCGAACCACGTGCGCGCATTGCTATTTTCGTTCGTCGTTCTCTTACTTATCTTATCGGTTTTTTCGTCCATTTCAGTCGTCGCCACACAGCTGACCTTTGATGCGAAGCACGTTTTACGAATGCGAGCGAGCCCCTTGGCGCCTGCGTCGCCTCTTTTTTTCACTCGCCGCCTGTTTATTATTTTAGCTTTATCTCGTAGCTTTTTATTTTCTGGAACGCAAGCCAGCAGCATCGACTGTGCACAGCTGTTATGTTTCGCGCGGTGCTCGATTCATGCCTCGATGGAGAATTCTCATGGATGTATCCCGTTAGCGATGTGCTTTCATACGGATAAGTGATTTCTATTTGTTGGCGCTGTCTCTTGACTTTTTTTCTTCTTGTATTGAAGTCAATTAAGAAACGCTACTGTTCGATTGGACTCTTTCGTGACATTTTAACATGCATTTGTTATTAGAAAAGTGGTGATTCGATTGAAAATTGACATTCCAAACACATTAAGTCGCAGAAGTGCGTCTTATTTTTATTTTTTGGACTTGCTTACGGATAAGATTTCCGCTTGTACATGATTGAAGTCTGTGTAATCAGGACGTTAAATCGCGACAATTAAACGTTCGATTTCGCGACTGTTCATTGTTTCACCGCTGCAGTCCTCGAAATTCATGAATCTCGCTAGCGTTCGCGTTGTCTACAGAGTGCCGAAAAGCACCGAGATCCGCGCCGTCGCGCAAACATTGGCGATTCCCGTGATCGAAGTCGTTCACGCGAGGACGATAATCGCCTCGGTAACGCGTTGCCAATTAGTTTGCCCGAACTGGCGATCGCGCCGGGTGGCAAGAGAGGCAGAGCGGATGGGGGAAGAGGGAGGGGGTGCGAAAAAAGGCCTGGCATCCTCAAGATACCAAAGATAGCGATCGATCAAATATTCGTCGGCTGAACGTCGCGCAAATTAGCTCGCGTGCGCGTGGTGCAAAGTGTGCCGGCGGGTCCGCGATCGGAGCTTGTGCGAAACGAAGGGTGCTCGATTGCGCGTCCGTCGCTTGGCGCGGAACGGACCCGGGGAGAGCCGCAGCTGCGCTTTTTTCGTCGCGCGCCGATCCCGTCGCTGCGATTAGCGAGTCCGCATCTCGCGTTCAGCGGCAATCGTCACTGCCATTAGATTCGCGCGCGCGCGCCTCGCTCCAGGGAGTGTTTATAGCGTCCGTAATCGAAGGTACAACATGGATCGCAGCCCGTGCGTCCCGCAGTCGAATCGCTTGATCGCGCGGGCACGAGCGTCGGTATGCGAGCGCGAAAGAAGGGCAGCTGCCGTGGCGTCGGGACTATTTTTAGAGCTTCGCACTGCCGAGCGAGCTTTCACACGCGCCCACGCAACTCGGGCCTCTCCGCTCTCCGTCGCCGCTCAGTGGCCGTGTCTACGCCGCCGAGTCCGTCAGTGTCGCAGCCGTGGATCCCGAGCACGTGTCCCGTGGGTATGCACGCGTCGCCTTGAATCGCATCGCGTGCTCGTCGATCGGTGGGTCCGACAGCCGGCGTCGACGTCGGGGCGCCGCGGCCAATCAGCCGAGCGCGCCTTCCGCTCTCTCGGCTTTCTGCGTGCCCCACATATTAATTCGCGCGCGCGCGAGGCGCTCGTGAAAAAAAACGCTCGCCGACGTTCCGCGAAACGGCTCGTCTCGCTCAGCCTCGGTATCTTTGAATTTGAACGGAGGCTCGAAAGGTAAGCCGCCCGGCCGTGCGCGCGCGCGCATAGAACTTGCTCGAAAGAGCCTACTGACGCGCCGTTTCGAGCTCGCCATCGAAGTGCTTTTGAAAGCGATACCACAGCGCGAGCGCATCGCCGGATCGGGTTGCCTCATTGTTCCAAGCTTGCGTTTATTTCGCCAGCGAACCTCGTCATCGGATAGGCTGCGAGGGCACAAAGCTTCCGATCGATTTGCCGCGCGCGATCGCTCCTTTCGTTCTCCTTCTCCTCCGCCTCCTCGGCACGCTCGCGCCCGCGCCGATCGATGAAAGCCGAGAGCAAACTTTCGCTCTCAATTGTATCGGCTCGACAGTGCCGAGCTGGATTGTGTCGTTCGTTCGTCGCGCGTGCCTATATCGAGAGAGAGAGAGAGAGAGAGAGAGAGAGAGAGAGAGAGAGAGAGAGAGAGAGAATGCACAGAAAGCCGTGGCTTCGCGAGTGCACTTTCCGCGTCGAATTAGCTCGCGCCTGATAACCTTCTACGGCTCTTCTTCTTTCTTTTCTTTTCGTT
This sequence comes from Phymastichus coffea, assembly GCF_024137745.1. Classification (NCBI taxonomy): domain Eukaryota; kingdom Metazoa; phylum Arthropoda; class Insecta; order Hymenoptera; family Eulophidae; genus Phymastichus; species Phymastichus coffea. The sequence goes on along the minus strand of NW_026706842.1, from coordinate 3,502,991 downwards.
TGTTTTGTGCGCGCCTACTCCCAGTCACAATATTTGCACGGCTGCATATATCCCAAAGTATCTTTCCGCGTGGCCATCGAAGCTTTCCGGGCGCGCTAAACGGCCGTACGCGCGGCGACGGCGTTTGAAAGTTCTAGATGGCCGGTCGCGGGCACGAGACTCGCGTGATTGACGAAAGCGACGGAACGACTGAGATGTACGTCGCTTAATTTTCCACTCGGATCGATCAGCTCGCGCTGTTCCGGGCGATTGCGCGCACGCAATACGACGGCGCCGCGCTGTGGGTCGCGCCACTTATTCCCCGACGAGTGTCTATTATAGTGTGCACGAGGCAACGAAACGATCGGGTTAGTTGGGAGCGACTCCCAGGGTCGCTCGTCGGGAGAATAAAAAGCAGAGAGAGAGAGAGAGAGAGAGAGAGAGAGAGCGCGGAGAAGCAACAATACCGGTGACCGGTCGGAGGATCGGGCATGGTGCGCTAGTCAACGACCGCGATATGCAAACACGATCGTGCAGCCCTCGACGTGCAAAGGTCAGCGGCGGAGCGCGTGCGCGCTCGAGAGAGAGAGAGAGAGCGAGAGAGAGAGAGAGAGAGAGAGAGCGAGAGTGGAAGAGGGAACGGCGGGGAGAGCCGGCTATAACTATGAGGCGCCACGTTGAGGGCGCTCATTATCGGTTCGTCAGTCAGTGGGGACGGCACAGTGACACAGTAAGCGCGAGCACGCCGCTCTGCCGACGACAACACTCGCGATACGAGAGCGGACACCCGCCGTGTTTACAAATCGCTTAGCTAGTTCAAGGACCAAAAGCTCGCGGGCTGTCTGACTCACGAAGCGCCTGTCTCATTGTCTGTTCTCCGGTCGTCGCTGGCTGGCGCGCCCACCGAAGGAGAGCGATAGGACTCTACTGTCCCTGAGCAGCGGCTTTTGCGGCATGTCCGGCAAGAAGAAGAGCATCGAGGCCGTGGCCACCTCGAAGAACGGCTTCGCCGTGGACGTGGGCAGCGACGCCCGCAATACCTGGCGCAACCTCATGGCCTTCTGGGTGCTCGGCCTCTGCAACAACTACGGCTACGTGGTGATGCTCAGCGCCGCCCACGACATACTCAACGAGGAGGCTGTCGATCCTAAGGTGACTATGCCGCTCCTCCTGTGACTATGCCGCTCCTCCTCCCGTTTTCCGTAGCGGCTGTTTGCCTCGAGCCGTCGTGGCGCGCTGTCTGCTCGCTCGCGATGGTGCAACGTTGTCCGTTATCGCGTCCGCGCTCGGATAAGAGTTTGTGCGCACGCCGACAGAAAACAGTCGACGAGTCGCGTTGCCCAACCGCGATGGTAGCGTACGTTTTTTCAGTTGCTCTCCAGGCGCTTTCCGGAGTGTTTTGCTTCTCCTCTCTATGCGCATTTTCTTCGCCTCGGTGCACCCGCATCAACTGTCGACTCTCACCAAATGACGAACTAGCATTTGCATAAAATGCCACTCGGGACGATCTGTTATCGGACTCCCAGCAAACATGTGTGTTTAATGACGTCTCGACTCGAAGAATTCGCGCGTAAATAACAGTCGGCGCGTCGGCCTGGAAAAATAGATATCTCGAACTCTGTTTGGTTTTTCTTTTCCTTTCCACGGCCGCCTCGTTCCTTTGTCGAGTGAAAACTCGGCTGGGAGGCGATGAACGCTACGCTCGGACCGAGCGGGGGAAGGAAGCGTGGATGAAGCGCGCAGGGCTTCCGCGTCGCGGAAGGGATACGCTGCATACCAATCGACGCCGGCAAGGACTACGGGCTTTTCACTGGCGAGCTATCCTTGCGCCGATCGTGCCATTCGCATTCGGCGCTCGGATTACGATCCGTTCAAGGGCGAGGTTTTCCCGTGCGCGTCTCGCGTAAAAACGTGCCGGCAACGCCGCGCGAACAATTATCTCGAAGCCGCCACGGGGAAATCCGGAATTACCGCGGTAATTTTCATTCCGCGGATGCCAGAGCGTCGACGACCGGCGCCCGCGCGCGCCTCGCCTCGCGATTTTCCGAGCGCCCGCCGATCGCCGGAGGAGGAGGCTCGGCGCGCCAAGGTCGGGCCGGGCCCGCGCGGCCAAATTGCAACGACGTCGCTCGACGCCGGCTCGCGAGCGTGGCGCGTGTCGTTGACCGCCGCGAGCGAGCGGCTAATCCGCACGCGACGCTGACTTTACGTGATCGCTGATTTTGATAAGAACAGGCGCGCGCGCGTGGCCGACGACGCGGGAAAACGGCATATATTGCTCTGGAATATTAATTGCGCGCGGCGCTCCGCCGTCGGGCTCACCTCGCATGCGCGCCTCATATTTTTTTTATGAGCCGAGCTCGAGGAATTCCGCGGCGAGCTAATGCTCAAGGTCCGCCGCGCGCTATTGTTTTTGTCCTAAAAGCTGCAGTATTGTTGCTTTCGCGCTGCGCGTCGCAAATGAAACCAGAACATGACAGTTCTGATTGTTATCCGCCAATTGCCTTTGCTTTGTGCGCTAATGAACAATGACAGGACTGCTTTTGAACGTGAGCATTTTTATTTCAATAATTTTTTTCTAACAAGTTTAGTTTTTTGAAATTTCGTTCGGCAATTTATATTTTACAAAATTTGCTGTTTTCTGCACTTTCATATCCTTGAATTTGTTACATCGAAAATTTTGCCAACTTGACCTCTATTTTTTTCGCAACATCAGGTGACAATCCTGCGTCGCCGATCGCTCGATAAAAAAGGAAACCAAAAGAATCATCGTGAAAATAATTTAGCGGCGACGTCGCTGCGCTGTGATTCCCGACGAGGCCCGGCCTCGAAACGTCGAATTAACGCGGCTCGGCCGCTCGCTTTGCAGTTGCACACGAATCGTGCCGAAGGCTGCGCGACCGCGAGTTCCGGAAGAGCGCCCGGCGGCCCCGCCGAACGCCGCGACCGAATTATCAATTCCGCACTGCGGTCCGGGCTCGGGAGCGCCTCTTTTATCTCCGCCTCGCCAAAGTCGAGCCGAATAGCCGCGGATGCGTATTTTTAGCTCGCGAATTTCTCATCATCGCGATATCGTTCGTGTTCGAGGATCCGGCCAACGACGTCTCGAGTGACTATCTTTGTAATGCGATTCACTCCCGAAAGAAAAGCATCTTTCCTACCGATTCAGCGACTTGTTTTTTCTTTTTTTTTTCCTTTCCTTTTCAAAGCCGACGTTCCGATTGCGCCGCTTTTTTTCGTTATCTCTTCTCATCGCGTCGTCGAACGTCTTTTGTTTGTCTCGAATTCCTCCGAGTGCTTATTAGTGATCGCTAGAAATCACCATCAAACCAATTGGTTTTCGAGCGAGCGATAAGATTCCTTTTTGTTATGGAAAAGCTGCCTCGATTACGGCCGCGCTCGGCGACTCGTTGGCGCAACGAAGCGATGAGAAGGCGTCGTGACAAAAAAAAAAAAAAAAAAAGGAAAAAAGTACAGGACTCCGATTGAAATGTTGCGTTCGCTTGTCCTTTTTATTTTTCAGAATTACACATGTCCAGCACCCAACGAGACGATGCGCACGTGCAACGAGGTGTCTACCGGTGCGATACTCCTGGCCGATATCGTGCCGAGCGTAATCATCAAACTTACCGCTCCCTTTCTGCCGTTTTTAGTACAGTAAGTATCTTTTCTCTCTACTCGACGTGCACGTGTTGAGCTTAAGTTTGCGGTGAAACCGGTCAGATAGTTCTTTGGCTATTTGGTACAAAGAGGAGGCCTCTTCTCCGTCTCTCTCTTCGTCTTTGTTTTTTTTATTCCATTCTCGAGTGAGCGCGAGTTACTCTATGCAGTCAAGTTAGATTGTAACACTCGATTACATTCTTTGATTAAACTCCGGTTGCAGATATCTTGACTTGTTAACGATACGCGGCGACTGTCGGCAAATTAAAAGCCACTCGAACATGACAATTGTATCGCGATCAATGTATGTGTAGTGGTTACAAGTTAATCGTTTGATAAGGATTGCGTAATAAGACATCCATGTACGCTCCTCGTTCATTTAAATAAATAGTCAAGCTGAAAATCAAGAGGGTCATGCCGTTAAAGTCAGGCAAACGAAGTTTGATTCATCTGCAGATGGTGAGAAAAATATTTTCGTCCGGCGTGTTGATTCGATAACGACCACTGCAGCTGTTCGGCGCGAAAAAGAGACGAACAACAAACATTTAATTGCACGTTTAATGAGACGAGGTAACCGCGTCGATATAAGAGCTCGAGATTACGATTAGATACGAAAAATAAAGAATATAATCTTGATGAGCTTCAAGATAGGATATTTAGGACGTTGATTTTTCATCTGTTGCCTCGATTACGAACTGCTACGCAAGTCAAGGCACATTAATGCACGAATGTCAGAGCAACAATGAGACAACCAGCGAAACGCGCTAAGCTCTTCTTCGTGACGCAACGGTGACCGAGTACAATCAGGCCTAATGTGTCGCTGATAAAAATAAGAGAGAGAGAAAAAAAAAACCAAATAGCTGTCGCAGATGGACGACCGTACACGTTTGCAGAGTGCATGTTAGTCGTTAAGGTCACTGTCTGGAGCATTGAAACACTCGCATCAGAGATAAAAACGTCGATAGAATCGCATCTAGCGTTCTCCATTGCCCCCCCCCCCCCCCCCATTACCGAATCAGGCATTTAATTGTATGTATGACAAAAACATGTACTTTTTTCTTCTTCAAGTACAGGGAACTGTGGTACAAATCATAATCATATGACGCGTCTCTGCAGAATCTGTCCACAAGTCCATGTAAGCGTAACTGTAAACTAGATCTGCCTGGCGCGCTTCTCGGAGTGGGATTCGTCGGGGCAGCGAGCCGCAAGCTCCCGCGGCTGAAGGGTGAATTGATCTTTCCGACGGCCGTTCAGCGAGCGAGCAGCGGCACCCGGCGAAAATTGCACGCACGCTGTTATCGGCAAGTCGGCTCGCTCGTGCTCGCGACCTTGGTGACTCGGGCTGCGGGCTCGGGTGCGCGACAATCTCACTTCAAGAACGGCCAGAGCCACTCAATTTATCTCTCATTATAAATCATTTTCATGCTATGTTATTTATATATATATATATAAATATATATACCTTTGTCATTGTGCTTCAGAGCAAAAGCTAATGGCCCGAATAGAAAGCGATGATGATTGATCTGTGATGATGATGATGATGATGATGATTATATTGTGTGATGCCCGTGATATCGTTGTCGCAGTCACCGGGTCGTTAATCAGCTGAATTAAGACCAAGTGATATGTGATGATAAAAAATAATTCTTACGGAGGCATACGCGCACCTGTGAGCTATTTAACTATTGCTGTATGTTTTATAGGATTGAGTAGCGACGAGGTGATCGCGGTTGCGCATCGCGTCGCGAGGTACAGCACCTTTCTATCCAACATTTTTTGTAATCTTATAATTTAATTAAGAGCTACTCTGTCACACGTGACTACATTTTTTTCGTTCTTTTCTCTCTCTCTCTCTCTCTCTCTCTCTCTCTCTCTCTCTCTCTCTTCTCTCTTACACACACACATAAACACACACACACACACACACACACACACACACACACACACACACACACACACACACACACACACACACACACACACACACACACACACACACATTAAGAGTGCTCATTGATTTTCCTTTTCATCTGCATTTTTTTCTGCATCATTAGACTCTGAGCGGCTCGGAACCAAACTTTTTTGTTACTAACTTTGCATACCTAGACCTCATCCTAATCCTCACCTTTGGGCAAGAAAGCGATCTACTTTTTAAATTCATTTCCGTTTCCTGATTTATTATCTCTCGATCTTTATTTCAACAGTAAGAGATCAACTGTGATCGTTTTCCTGCCCAAGGGGAGTTGCTAGAAACTTAGACAGGGACGCTCTTAGAGTCAATCAAACTAAACTTTCACATTAATTTGCTCTCTGCATCCTTGCAAAAGAAAAAAAAAAGAAACAGAAAAAAGGAAAAAAAAGAATAGTGTGTAAGGCGCTGCAATGCGTATACTTGTCACGTACAGATTGCAAGCGCGTCGAAGCTCGCAATATACAGTTCAGAATTAAAGCATCGCGGTGCTGTTGCCCTTGTTTGCAGCGCGCGGATGGGAACATGCGTGTTGCTCTCGGCGGCGGGCTTTCTACTGGTCTCGCTAAGCAATAAGGTCACCTGGATCGCCATCACCGGGGTCATTGTCACATCTCTCTCGTCCGGCCTGGGCGAAGTGACGATGCTCAGTTACAGTCACCGTTACACCAAGTGAGTGTCCTTCGTTCTTGTTTACACGAGATTGATACGCGGATCCATGCTCGCGGCGAAAGGTCGGTCCTCGGTGCTGACCGACAAGGTGGTTTTTCAGAAGCGTGATCTCCACATGGTCGTCAGGCACCGGCGGAGCAGGCATAATCGGCGCCCTGTCGTACGCCGGACTCGTGCAGTTTCTCCAACTGACGCCGTCCGAGTCGCTGCTGCTGATGCTCGTCGTGCCGATCGCCCAAGCGCTGACCTTCTGGCTAATGCTCACGCATCCGGAGCCCACCATGACTCTGGTCGTCAACGGCGTCGGCAGCCAGGAGCAGATCATCGCCGCGCCCAAGATGACCATGAGACAGAAGCTCGCCCTGGTGCCCAAGCTGCTCACGTACATGGTGCCTCTGGGACTGGTCTACTTTTTCGAGTACTTCATCAACCAGGGACTGGTTAGCATCCGCAGTCGGTCGCTTTCGAGACAAGCACACCTCACGCACAAACCTTTCGATTTCAGTACGAGCTCATTGAATTCCGCGGAATTTTCCTGAACCACTGTGATCAGTACCGTTGGCTGCAGGTGGACTACCAAATCGGAGTGTTCTTCTCGCGATCGTCCGTCAACTTCATCTCGATCGACAAGATATGGGTCATGTCGGTGCTGCAGGTGAGCAAGCACGCGTGCGTATCGCACTATAAACTCGCGCCACCTAACTAATAACTACGATTTCGCTTTCAGCTGGTCAACGTTTTTCTATTGACATTCGAGGCTCTTTATTACTATATACCGAGTATTTGGATTGTGTTTGCCATTGTTCTTTGGGAAGGCTTACTCGGCGGTGCCGCTTACGTCAACACCTTCTACAAAATGACCAAGAAGGTAAGCTTCGAAATCCCCGAGAGATCCATTGCCATTCAGTTGTCAATAATAAATTGCTGTTTACTCTCGACGCGTTCCTCGATCGTACTGGTAGACGTTTTTGTATAACTTTATTTCCGAGTTTCTTTGGCGAGAATCGACTCGCACAGAGCAGCAAATCCAGCGTCAGCAGATCGCGCGCGAACAATGATTCATTTGTGCGGATAAAAAGACAATGGACGTGACTTGACGTCCGCATTACGTTGCCCTAGATATTTTCCTTGAAAATAATTGTATTACGGAAAAACAAAACTTTCAGATTCCATGGGAGCAGCGGGAGGCAGCTTTGGGTATCGCCTCGATGGCCGACTCTGTGGGCATCTTGGTGGCCGGCTGGCTGTCGATGCCGGTGCACAACATGATCTGCAAGCTGCCGCTACCAACGCGGCTCAGCAGCTGAAGTAATCGAGCGACCGTGACGACGAAAATCCGCTGATTGCGAGCGTCTTTCTCGAGCGTTTCCTGTAAAAATCATTGTACAAAAGACCAACTCTTTCCACGACGTTTTTACTTTGATTCGTAGCTAGTTTTTGTAAGCAGCTTGCGCCCACCAGGCGCCTTTCCTAATTGCGTTTCTTTTTCATTGCGTGCGACGCTTCATTCCCAAAAGAGAACGCGTGCGAGTATTTCTGTGTAGCTGTGGTGTGATTGCGTGAGAGACAGAGATAGAGAGAAAAAGAAACTATTATCGCGTAGTCTTCTTCGCGGACCATTCTTGGACGAAGCTTTTCGGCATTTCTCAAAGTAGCATTATTTCCCTATTTGGTGCTATGTACTCAATGAAATTCGTATGTGTGAGAGTGTTTATTAGCGACGGCAGTATTGTGCTCGTAGATAGTGTTTTTTTTATGGGAGATTCCGTCGAACAAACGAGGTGTGTCGTCGGTGTTCGTTTTTGTTCGCTTATACAAGGCACGCGAGAGGACGAGAACCATTTGATCCTCAATAAGTTCCGAGAACACTATCAGTATAGAATTGATGGTATTATCAAGCTTGGCCGTCGTGCGAAAGTTTTGGTAGCGGCCAGGCGAGAACCGATTATGGACTTAGCGATTAGATAATAGCTGCCGAAATATAGCTATAATAATTTATTAAGTGAATTATGTGACGTCAGAGCAAGCTAGACGCGTAATACGATGTTTAGATGTATGTAACCGATTTAGTTGATTTACGTTTTTCTTTCATTTTTAGTTGCTGTGAGTGAATTAAATAAAAATCGCAAATATTTGTTACTCATATTGTTTTTAATTTGATTCTTCAACCTAATGATTCCTTAATAACGACAGGGATGGGATAGAAATGAACAACAACAGGGCTGTTTTTGAATAAGTCTTGTATATTTTACAAAGTAAATAGAATATAAACAATCTTTAAAATCGTTTGAAAACGCAAGAGTCTCATTGTTCGAACAATCACTTTTTTATCATTTCTTTGTGTTTTTTTGTGTTTTTTTTTTGTAATCTTCCATATAATATGTATATATTATAAAGTGTACGATATATCAACAGGACAACGTTGTTTGGCTTTATTCATTATTATTATTACGATAATTTGTTTTGTCTTTGTTTGTTTTTTATTTCTTTTTTTTGAAAAAACGTCGTCTCAATATTTTTGTCGCACGCTCATTACATATCTATATACTTTGGCTAACGAGATCAATAACTGCGTATTAATTTGTACACTCACGCGCTCAGGCAGGCATTCGTAGGTCTTTGTAAGTACAATTATAGGGTAATCGATAAATTGCGTTTGCTGCGATTGGCCGTGGTTCGAATTGGAGAGCGGCCGCTGACGTTGGCCGCTGGCAGTGCAGTGTTACTCGAGTGATCGCTCGCTCGCGAGGAGATCGTTCGTTCGCATTTATTTACACCGCGATGACGAAATCGCGGAGGTTCCTAGCGGCGGGCGGGAGCGGGTCGCAGTCGGGCGGCTCGCTCAGTTCAAACGTGTCGGTGAAGCCCCGGGGTGGATCCAGCTTGGGGACGAACATGTTGTGGCCTGGTCCGTCACGCTCCGCGACATGGGCCGACTGGTGCTTGGCAAGGCCAGCTGTTGCTGCTGGCCCGAGCTGCTGCTGCTGCTGCTGCCGGAGGCCGCTGCCGCCGTTTGTCCGGGCCTCCTCGGCGGCACCACGCGCCAGCTGTAGCATCCTGGCGCCAGCGGCAACGCGCAGCGTTAGTTCGGCCGTCTGGCTCTCTCGACTATAGCGATAGTGGACTTACTTGGGTCGTCCCCTTCCAGGAAACGATTTTCTCTCAAAAATCGGTGAGGGTTCTGTAGACGTGCTAGATTCTGGTCCATGGTACAGGAAGTCTGCGAACAGTAAGCGGACGCTGATGAGGAACGCCGCCACGCCTCCCGGTCGCTCGGCCGGGCACTAGCTATAGCGAGGGATCTTTGACACTCAGCATCGACAAGTGCTTGCGGAGTCGGGCAGACAGGCAGAGAGAAAGAGAGTCGCGAGAGCGCAGGAGCGTGCAGAAATGAAAGTCAACGGAAGCCACTGGTCGATCGATCCCGAATCACTTTCGACGCGACGAGAGATACGGACGAAAAAAAGCGAGCAATGAGCCTCTGATTCTTCACGATCACGAGTGATCCGAGATCGTGACCGATCTGCTTCCTCCTGTTAATCGGAGACAATTGGCGTCTCTTGAGCGTGACGCGACGCGATGCAGTTAAGAAAATATAGGCAAACAATCAGGGAACTAAGTGACTAGAGGAGAGGCCAGGGAGAGAGAGAGAGAGAGAGAGAGAGAGATAAAGTGAGAGATAAATGCGTACTGTGAACGCGCGCATCGGCGGCGGCGGAGGCCGAGTGATGGGAATCGACGAGGTGATTGGAGGACTCGGTTCGGCTGCTGGTCCCGACTTCCGTGTCGCTGTCCGAGCCCAGGGTGTCGTACTCCTCCGACTCGGACTTGCCCTGACTCGTCTTGTGCGCTGCTTTATGCAACGGCGCAGAGGACGAGCGGCCCCCGCGCACCTTAGCGTATCGGTTGCAATCCGACTGCAAACATCAACACCGAACTCTTTCATTTTTTTTTTTTTTCTTTCATCTTTTTCGCTCATTTCTCGCTCGCAGCTGCACACTCAGTTATTTATCATTCGTCAGCTCTAGAGGCGACTCGCAGCTTCTGCGCCTCGTGTAGTTTTCAAGTGGTAGGCGCCGTCCAGGCTAACTAACCAAATTGCGAATGATCAAAACTCTCTCGATCTTTCTCCCTTGTAAGATGTTTATTGCGATCAATCGCGGGAGAGCGCGTACTACAACGTAGCGGCTAACAGTGCTAAATCGCTCGCTCGCTCGCTGTTTGTTGATCATTCGGAATTTCGACGCCCACCGTCGCTAATAATTACTACTTATGGTCAATCGGATTTTTCAAAAGAAAAAATAAGCTCAATCGAAGCTTTTCTGAAAAATCCAATTGAGCTTAGAAAGAAATTTAGAATCTTCATTGAGAATAATCAACTCTACTCAAAAAAATGTATCTCAATCTCGTGCTAAGATGTAGTGTGCTTTAAAAGTATGAACAAATCATTCAGCAATGTAGTATGTACAATTGATTTTGCCGGTTTTACAAAACACAAACTGAGCTGTACTGCGAATCGAAGCAGATGGAGTGGACCAGCAGTCGCAGCGACCGAGACAGACAGACAGACAAAGATAAAAAGGCGAAGAGAGAGAGAGAGAGAGAGAGAGAGAGAGAGAGAGAGAGAGAGAGAGAGAGAGAGAGAGAGAGAGAGAGAGAGACGGAAAGAATGAAAAAAAATACGAAAAAAGAAACAGCGTTGTACATTTTTTCGGTTCGAGATATGATGTCACGCACGCCAGCATCTTTTTTAACGGATCAAATTAATATAGTTACATCAGAACTGCCTTTTTTATCGTTTCAACGTTGTTATCTTTATTACTACTGCGGGACCTGAGTGATTGTCGAGGCAGATTTGACGCAAATGTATATGAATGAACACGTGGGCGCAGGTTCGAGACTTTGAAGTTTCCTCACGAGTACCCTGGAAACGCGCATGTATGTCCTCGGTATGCAAACGGAACAGAGAAAGAGAGCAGCCGGCTACAATATTTTTTGCTATACTTTTTTTTCTCTCTCTATTACCAAGCCTTTTGTGCGTGACGCGTGTGTGTCGGTGTCAGGGGATCATGCTCGTCGTGCGGGTTTGCGAGAGCGGATCAAAAAGTTTCGAGGTCAGTGCCCGAATGATTGCTACCATTTAGACATCTGTCCGCAAATTTACAGAGATTCGTATTTTCGTTGCAACAACCATTGCGTTGTTTTTTTTTCTACGAACTGGAAACAGCGGCTCTTTTGTCAAGACTATCGAAGACTTCTACTTAGTCTTGTGTGACGAAAGAACGAACACTTAACAGAAGTGGAGGGGTTGGAGTCCATTAATTGAAGCTAATTAAACAATTGCCCATAAAGCGTTTGAGTAAATATTCAAAGTTAGCATTTGATTTTTTTTTTCAACAAAAAGAGCTTTCAGTCGTAACGAAACAAAAAAGTATAGACTTGCAGCTCTATCTGAAACTATTCGATCCACATGGCTACGAAAAATAACTGCAAAGCAAAAGTAAAAAGCACGGGACAACCGAGGAGTGGGTAAAGAAGCATGCAATCGGCAAGCATGGAATTCTCGTAACCGGCCGATCTTGCTCTCTTTCTCGTGGTCTAACGGCGGCTTTTTACAAACGGAACGAACGAAAGATGAGAAGGACGAGCAAAACGAAGTATAAACGGAGAATTACCTCTCTCAATTGGAGCGTGTCGGCGGCGCTGAGCCTGGGGTCGTGGTAAACGAAGGTCTGCAGCGGTGCGGCCGAGTCGCATCGGCTGTCGTTGCTCGGGACGCTCTCCTTCAGTTGGAAGGTCGCGTACGGGTAGATGTCCTCGGAGTATTCTGTAACGGAGCGCAAAGCACAGCGGGCAGCGGCACCGCCAAGCGTACATCGTTATACGAGGCGCCCGCAGATCGAGTATCGATGAGTTGGGACTGATGAATACGAGCCGTGGCCGCGCGGCTTTTCTACCGAGCGCCTTGTGCTCTCGTTTGGCCACGGAAGGCAAGATACGCGCGAGGACGAAACGAGAACGAGAGGAAGGGGAGCGAGGAGGAGGAGGAGGAAGACCGACAAAGGAACGGGGGAGGCCAGAACGGTGGATGAAGCGGTGAGCGGCGAGTTTACCTGGTATCCTTTCCAACGTACCCATCTCGTGAATAGGCGAGCGCAGCGGCTTCCTCACGGTGGCGTAGTACTGCTCCCGCTGCTCCATATTTTGCTTATTATCTAGGGCTGCGGCGGTCTGCGCGTCGTGGAGGTTCCCTAAGTCACCCAGCAAAGGCCCTACGTTAATGAACGGTCAGTCCAGCTGGCTCGAGCACTGGCCTACTCGCTTTAGCCGGCGGTTCGCGTGCAGGTGTCGACCGAACGACGCGGAGCGCGCCGCGCGCGTGCTCGACTACAGTGCGCTACCCAAATATAGACTTACGGGGCTCGGCCCGTGGACAATACGTACAGTCGCGCTTACTTTTTCGGAAGCAGTAGAAGACCGCCCCGGCGGCCACGATCACTGCGCACGAGCTCAGCGCCAGCGGCACGATCAGCTTCATGTCCGCGTAGACGGGCGTGTGCTGGGGTATGAAGCGGTCGACGTCCAGGGCCGGGACCGTCGAGCTGCTGTGCGGCTGCTGAGTGCTGATCTTGTACTCGGCCACCGACGAGCCGGCGTTGTTGTGCGCGCGGATCCGCACCTCGTAGCTCGTGCCCGGCTGCAGCTCGCTCAGCGTGTACGACTTCTGGACCTGGGCAACGCGGCGAGCGTCAGAGATTCGTCGCCACGGGCCGTCGGCCGGCGGCGCAGAGGCCTCGCTCACCTCGATGTTGTTGGAGACCAAGGTCCACAGGTCCTCGCCGCTTCTCTTGTACTCGAGCTCGAAGTAGGTGATGGGACAGCCGCCGTCGTTCCACGCGTGCAGGTGCAGGGTGATCCAGCTGACGTTGACGGTGATGAACTTGTCGCCGTTGGCGGGCGAGTCGTCGGGCTTGGAGCCCTCGGTGGTCGCCTTGACGATCTCGCTCGGCGAGCCCATGCCGATCCGGTTGTAGGCCGTCAAGTAGACCTGGTAGTCGGTGCCGCACCACAGCTGCGACAGCTGGTGGCTGCTGCTCTTGTGCGACAGCTTGATCTCCTCCCACTCGCCGTACTCGCGCTTGAAGTGCAGGATGTAGCCGCGGATCGGCGCGCCCCCGTCGTCGCCGTTCTTCCACTGCACGTTGATCGAGTTGCTGGTGGCGCTCGTCGCGTGGAGCAGCGGCGCGGCCGGCGGCACTGCAAGTCAACCGTCGCTCAGCATCGGCCGTCTTCCGCGCGAACTGGGCGGTCAGGCGAGGAACGCCCAGCAAGGAACGATCAACGAAAAGAACCTTGCACGGTCAGCCGGTGCGTGATCTGGTCGGAGCCGTATCTGTTCTCGACGAAGCACGTGTAGTTGCCGCTGTCCTCGCGGTGCAGGTCCCGGATCGAGAGCGAGCCGTCGCTCTCGAGGGTGACCCTGGAGGAGCTGCCGAACTTGATCACCTGGCCCCACTGCTTCCACGTGACCGTCGGCTCGGGCTTGCCTACTCGCTTGCACGGCAGCAGCACGTCCTGCTTCCACGGCACCACCAGCGTCTCGCCGAACGAGTATATCGCTGCTCGCACTGTCGACGAGGACAAGCCGCGTCGGGTGAGGCGAGGGAGGACTCGGGCCTTCGGCCGGCGCTCGGTTACCTTCGCTGGACGGCGAGACGATGATGGACGGGGTCCGAGGGCCGTCGCCCATCGACGTGACCGCGGCGATGTTGAACTCGTACTGGTTCTTCTTGTGCAGGTTCTCGGCCACGTAGCTGGTCTCGTGGGGCTGCAGCGCCCGCCTGTACCACTTTCCGTCGGGGCCCACCGAGCGCACGTGCACGTTGTACGAGGTGATGATGCCGTTGCTGCGCAGCGGCGGCAGCCACGACACGATGATCGAGGTGGCGGAGCTGGCCACCGCCTTGATGCCCGCCGGCATCTCGGGCTTGTCCTCCTCGGTGACGCAGTAGAGGGGCGCCGAGGCCACGCCGTCGCCCGCCCGCGTGAAGGCCGCCACCTGCACCGAGTAGTTGGTGTGCTTCTCCAGACTGCCCAGCGTGAGGGTGAGCGCCGTGGTGGTCTTGGCCTCCACCTTGGTCGTGTCGGTCAGCGCGTCCATGTTCTCGTACATGACCTTGTAGCCCTTGAGGACGCCGTTGAGACTCGAGTTCGGCGGCGGGTCCCAGGAGACTTGCAGGCTCTGCGAGGTGAGCGCCGTGCAGCGGATGTCCTGCGGCGGACTCGACGGCACTGCTCGCCAGATCGGATTGCAGTTGCGGCACGGGGGCCCCCGCCGCGCGCTCGCGCTCGATCGCACTCACCGTCCTCGAGGGTGGTGGCCAGGATCTCGGGGGTCATCGGGCCGGCGCCGAGGGCGTTGTACGCCTGCACGACGATGCTGTACCGCGCGTACTTCTTCAAGTTGAGCAGCTGGCAGGAGCGGCCCGGTATCGCCGTCCTCGCCAGGCCCAGCGCGATGCTCGCCGTGGAGATGCGCCCCTCCACCGTGCGATACACGTACTCCGCTCCGTGCCTGCAAGCGCCGATCGATTACGTGCGTGCGCGCTGCGTCGCGACCCGAGCGCGCCGTTACCGCTGCTCCTTGTATCCAACGTGGTAGCCGAGTATCTCGCCGTTCCACAGATCGTCGTCCGGCGGATCCCACGTCACCTTCAGCTCGGTCGAGCTCACCGGCTCGACCTTCAGGTTCTTCGGCGGGCCTCCCGGCGTCTCTCCGTCAGTCATCGCGTCCAAGATCTGCAAAGCCCCAAGTTTCCGTTGAACGCCAGTCGAGTCGAAGGGCGTCGTCCCTGTGTATACGTACGTCGCTGGGCTGGCTGCGGCCGAGCTCGTTCTCGGCGAAGATGCGAAACTGATATGTGACCGCGGGCCGCAGTCCGTTGATGTCTGCGTGCGAGTGCGAGCCGGGCACCGTCGTGTGGAACGTGTGGTCGTGCCAAACCTCTGCAAACGGCGGGCCGACATTTGTGAAACGAGCCGAAGGGGAGACGAGCCGAGTTCTCACCTGATTCCGTTTTGTACTCGATGATGTACTGGATGATCGGGCTGTTGCCGTCTTGACTCGATATCCAGCCGAGTTTGATGTAGCGGCTGCCCTTCTCCGTGACTCTCAGGTTCCTCGGGAAATCGGGCGGCTCTGTGAACGGCCAATGAGAGCGTCTGACTGATATCGACTAGTACTACTTCGGGACAAGATCTCGATGACCGGAGCTTTACCTTGGATGTACAGGTGTATCGTCATCTCGTCGTGTCCGTAAGCGTTATTGGCGATGCAGATGTACCTGCCGCTGTCGTCGCGGGTGGTGCCGACCAGGCTCAGCACCGAGGCGACGCCGTCGGTCGTGTTGACCTCTTTGACCATGTAGCGGTAGTCGGTGACCGCGGGCTCGAGGGCCGAGCCGGATTTTCGCCAAATTATCTTCAGCGGCTGGTCGCCTTTGGCCTCGCAGCGCAACGAGGTGTTCGAGCCCAGCCTCGCCGTGCGGTTCTCGTGCTTCGCCGTAAAGTGCGCCGGAGCTAAGCCCAGTTTATTATTAGAACTTTACGCGCTCCTCGCCCCTCGGCATCAATGAAAATTCGCCAGAGGATACGCGCTTCTCAGGTTAAAGTGAGGATTATCTCTCAAGGTTTCCCGGTTTCTCGGCGGCGACCCAAGCCCACTTGGTTTCGCGCGCGTGGATTCGTCAAAGTCCTTACGCAACATTGCATCTCGTTTTCAATTCGCGAGGATCTCGCCTAAAGAATAACTGACACATCAATCAACAGAGTTTTACCGTTGACGGTGAGATAGACGACTTTGCTTAAGCCAGCCCCGATCCCATTGACAGCCTCGCACAAGTAGAAGCCCTCGTGATCCTCCTGAACTCGAGCGAACACAAGCGAACCGTTGGAGTGTATCCTGGGACTGTCGTGGCTGTGATCGTGACCCGTAATGTCCTTGTAGTCGCCGGGCTTGTTTCCACTGGCCTTGCGCCACGTGACCGACGGCGGCGGAAAACCATCCGCGTGGCAGTGGAGTGTCAGTCTGGAGAGCTCCGGTGCGTGCACGTCTTGTGGTTCGGTGAGCCACCGTGGCGGAACTGCACGTTTCGTCGTCGTAGTCGTTGTTTGTTTGTTTGTTTTTTTGGTTGTTCGGCAATGTTCGCGAATGGGCATAAAAATTGATTTGACATTAGTGATCTCGTTCGAGTCTGCAGCTGGGACAGTGGAAGCTCTAGGGCTTTACTAATTGTCGCGCGGGATGCTGTTCAATTTAGAGCGTCGAGGTAATTTCCATTTTGGGCGCGTCAAAAGGTTCATTGGTATAGAGAACGTGCAACCCGATGGGGGTTTTCAATTTCGATCGTGCTAGATGCTTCCACTGTCGGCGATCGATGTAGGAATAAAAATAAAAGGCGCTTTTTTTAGGGGGGAAACGGTCCTCCATTTGCGCATAGCGTGAAACAGATAAATCAGTGCTGTGCAGACATTTCTTTGATTCGGGTGCACTGTGATTGTGCTGATAAGTATCATATTCGTGTTATTTTTTCGTCAAATTTTCGTACAACGCAGTGAGCAAAACAGGTGAGTGTGGAATAATTGTGCCAGTGATTTCGTGTGTGGTGCATCAAAAAGAATGTTGTGCTCTGTCATCAATTATTACCGGCAATTAAAACACGGGCACGCGCTCTCCAGTCGAATCAATGTTGGAAAAAATCAAACAAAAACAAATATAAATCGCAATTTTGTCGGAACGCAGATGTCATTCATTTGAAGCTCAAAGCTCAAATCCAATAAAAGGTTAGTCGACTGCGCATAAAGCTGGGACAATACGGAGAGGGAGGGAGTGGAAGGAGGTGGGTGGGGGAGTGAACCGTAATCCTCGAATAAAAGTAAAAAGAAAAAAGAAAAAAGAAATGGATGAAAGCTGCGAGCGTTTTAGTTGCAGGCGGCGCCAGACACATAAACAGAGCACGCAGCGAGCTATGTATGCGTTGCCGGTAATGATCGTGAAAGCGAGCGAGAAAGAGATATATAGTGAGGTGCATGGTGAGGGTGCAGAGTGCTTTGTGAATAGCAGATAGATTGAGTAAGAGAGAGAGAGAGAGAGAGCTGTGCCGTCGGTCGCCGGACTGGTTTGCTCCGCCAGTGGTCGGTGTGCCTGTGCGCTCTGGACGATCACAAATCACCGATGCGGCCAATGGATCCGCGCGCGCGCGCGTAACAAAGGTGCGTCAAGTGCAGTCGAAGGCTCTGCTTGCAAAGTAAGCGAGCGGCAAGCAGCAATGCGAGCCGAGAGAGGCGCTGAGGCTCGCTCGATCAGGCTGGTCTCGTACCGCGAACGACGAGCTCGGCGGTGCGCGACACCTCGGCGACCGAGTTCTTGGCGTGGCAGGTGTAGTTGCCCGTGTGATTGGCGGTCACCCGCTCGATGACGATGGTGCTGGAGTGCGCGTCGATGCTCGTCACCCTGAGGCCCGCGAGCTGCTGGCTGCCGTAGCGGCCCGCGCTGGGGATCGGCTCGTTGTCCTTGGACCAGCCAATGGAGAAGGGCGCGTCCCCCTTCTCGATGACGCATGTCACCTGGGCGCGCACGCCCTCCGACAGGTCCTTGTTTATCGGGAACGGCGCGATCTGCGGCGGCACTGCGCTCAACCAACCACACAAACCACTCGTTTAGCCACACACGACACTGTTATCGTTGCGAGAGGAAAGCCCAGGCACCGTCGACGATCTGCGCTGCTGCCGGCACTGTGGAGAAAGCTTCGCTGGTGTCAGTGGTGTAGTATATTGTGATGTGAGTGTGTACTGCGGGAAAAGATGTTGTGTATTATTGCCGTCCGAGGCGAGGCCTCGGGCCATCGGGGGCCGTGGCGCGCTTTTTGCTTGTCGGCACAACACGTGACGCGGAGAAACGAGGCATGGAGCGGGCCAAAAACAAAGCCACGCGTTTTGATTTGTTTTCCATTGCCTCGCTCTCGCGGACTCCTATTCTTCTTCGCGACCCACCGTCGTGTTTTCGGCTTTTGTGCTCTCTCGCGCACGCCACGCGCACGGTCTTTTTAATACCAGGGCGTGCTCGCGTGTAACCACCCGCGCGAGAGAGAAAGGGCAAGCGAGCTCGCGATAGTCACGAGGGTTAGCGTTTGTTAATTATAGTGGATTCTGCGGCTTTCCGAACACTTTCTACAGCCGCAATTTTTTTCTTTCCGCACTCTTTATTCCTTCCAACGATGAGAATATTTGGGGGCTCCACCATGTTCGCGGTTCATGGTTTATTTTCCTCGTTTAATCGGCCCGCAAAAGAGAACACTAAAGACTATGCTTTTATCGTATGTTTCCTGCGGTACAGGGCAACTGCTTTTGCATGCGCGGATTCATCGCTTTCTCCTGCCAATTTTATCAAAGCTCCGTTTCCCATACTCGAATTCGACGGAGATGGTCGGATAGAGTCGTACCATGAACAAGAAGGCTGGCAGTGCGAGAAGCGACAGCAGCGTCATTTTTCGCGAGGCAGGTGTAGTTCCCATTATGCGCGGGCGTGGCACTCGAGATCTTGAGCGCTAGCGCGAACTCGTCGCTGCTGGACGTCGCAACGCCAAGATCCGAATGGGATTTCAGCGGACGACCGTCCTTCAACCAAGCAATGTGAACCGGCGGATCACCTTCGCTCACCACGCACGTCACGTGTACCCGAGCGCCCGCCTGGATGTTTTGCGGGAAGGCAAACGGCTCTATTTTGGGGGGCACTGAAAAATTGCAAGGCTTATTTTCCACGCTGACCCTTTTGTGCGTCCGCGCGCCGCGAATCAGTGAAAGTGCTGCGGATTCGGTCAGGCGTTACTAACTAACGACGGATCCGTACAAAAGGGTCAATCGACACTACTATTCTAGCAATATGACAAGAGTTCAGTCGACATCAGCTCCTGAAAATAATAACTTTATTTATATCGTCGCCTGCTCCCTGGCAATTATTTTTGTATTGCTGCAAAACATTCATGAATATAGATGCAACTTTCAGAAGCCAATCCATCCTCACAGCTGCGACCCACTTTCTTCGTGCTGCTCAAGCAAAGTGGGCGCCAGTTCGAGAATGCATCGGTTGGCCAAGCCGCAAGGCGATCGTCGAACGGTTTGTCAATGGAAATAAGCCGAGTCAGCTCACCTTTAACGACGATTTGAACAGTTTGCGAGTCGAATCTGCCCTGCTGGTTCCTGGCGGTACACGTGTAGGCTCCCTTGTCGGTGTTGCTGTCCACCTGATGTAGTATGAGAGTGCCATTGCTGGATACCTCTTGCCGTCGACTGGTCGGTAGAACTTGACCGTCTGGCAGCGAGAAAAGTCGGCGAATTCGATTACGGACAGCTACGAGCCGGCATACTTTTCCACCTCCGGCCGAACTTTTTTCTTTCGCGCTTAACATCGTAAAGCGCTTTCGCGAGAAAGGGCCAAAGTTAGGGCTGGGATAGGGTGGGCGAGCGCGCCTCGACTCTCGAGCAATCGATGCGTCGGCTAATTTCTCCCTTGCGATACGTTGCTCATTCGATTGAGCCCCGGCTTGTGCTCTGGCTTTGACGCGTTTCGTATGTCGCCGAGTTTCATTTTCAAAGTTTGCCGCGAACGAAAGCAACTGAGCACACGACCGCAGCGTCCGACGAAACGTAAAAATATTGTTATACTATTTGGTGAACGCTTAAACACAGTTATACTACTAATCCTATCGTCGACTAACTTTTTTGAATCCTCTCATTTTTATTTTGTTTCATGTTTTTTTCCCCCCACGGAAAGTCACGGCTAACGTACAATAGAACGTTAACTCGACTGCGGACGATCAATAGCGATTCACTGATCAATCGGATTTCTAGGAAAATGAGAAAATATAAGCCGGCGGCTGTTGACAGACTAACCCTTCTCCCAGGTGATGGACGAGATGGGAAAGCCAGCGACAGGGCACTTGATGACGGTCGTCTCGCCGGCGACAGCCGCGTAGTTGCCCATAGATCTGACGTGCGGCGGGCCGTAGATATTGAGCCTGGCACCGTGATGCACCTTCGCCACCCTGTTGACGGCCGAGCACCTGTACTCGCCTCCGTCCTCGACCCTCACTGCCGTGATGTTCACGTGGGATATGACGTCGCCGTGCACGGTCACGTACTGGCCGATCATGAATCTGCGAATATGCGAGTGTAGGCGACCCGCCGTAAGCAAGGCGAAAGTGTGCAGCTACCTGTCGTTCTGTGGCAGCGGGAAGCCGTCGAGGGTCCAGGTGAAGTGGGGCGTCGGATTACCCGTGGCGATGCACTTGAGGGACACCGACGGCCCCGGCTGTATAGTCTGCTCGATGAACTTGTAAACTAGTTGGGGCGCCGCATCTGAATACGTAAGAGGGCGCTCTCGTGTAGCGTGTTAGCAGTTAGCCGGGCCGCGCGCCGTCAATTATCTCGCCTCGTCGGCCCCCTCCCGCTCGGTCGTCGCCGGATCGCGCGCCTCGCTCGCTGCCGGGCCGAGGGCCCGCAGCTGCCTGGATGGCCGCCGGTGGTCCAGAGGAGCTCTCCAGCGGAGGGACGCGCGGCCGGTATTATGCAGAAACGGCGGTGGCCGAGCCATGGCGCGACATTTGCATGACAAGAGCCGCTGCCAGCGCATCCGTATGTACACAGGAGGCCGGCTCGCTCGCGGAACGATCGATCTGTGGTTTGACGCCCTCGCCTGGCCCGAGCCACCCCCCCCCCCCCCATCCCCCCCGTCAGCCGTCCGGAGCACTGAATTAACCCCAAATTGTACCGCCGACAATAAACCGCAGCGCTAAGTTTGCCTGGCTCTAAATCAGGCCGCTCGCCCACTGGCCGCTGCACTGCGCCATCGCACTCTTTGCCGATCGATTGGCCGACGACCGGCCTTCGATCCGTTGTCCGGTTCTCTTTCTCCGCCGCGACCATTAAAAATAGGCGAGCGCACGGGGGCATCCGGCGATCGCGCTGTCACTCCGACGCGGACCGACGCGCTCCCGCGGATAATCCGATGGAATATCGCGCGAGAGCGAGGCATGCTCGCGAGCAATAATAACTCCGGCCGATCGAGAGGTCATTACGTTGCTGGCGATCCGTCACGGCTCGTTATAGTTTGCGTGCGTCCGAACGTGAAAATTGGAGCGATGCCCGGTCTACTGACGCGTCGGTCCGCGTCACTCGTCGTCACGGCCCCGCTTAATCATTCGATTATCCGAGCGCGCGGGCTCGCGCCAGCGTTCAGCCCAAATTGACTTTCGACTATACGGGCAGCGCGGCGCTCGGTCGACCCAGCGCTAGTAAATCAATCTGACAGTTACTAACCTCCAAGCCTCAGTTCGGCAGTCGCCTGGACCATCTCGTAGTCGTTCTTGGCGAAGCACTGGTACATACCCTTGTCGTCGCGGGTGATGGAGGACACGTGGAGCACGCTGCCGGACGGCCCGATCATCTTGGTCCGCCCGGAGCTGCCCTCGCGTATCGGCAGCGCGTCCTTCGCCCAAGATATCGTCGGCGTCGGCTGGCCCTCCACCGCGCACTGGAACTCGGCGTCTTTGCCCAGGTCCACGGTTTTCTGCGAAAGGCGCGCCGATGAGAACGACGACGAGTCGACGTAGCCGGCGCGACGCTCCCCGCGCGGGAGGCCGGAAAACGTGCGCGGCGCGGCGGACGATGCACGGAAACGTACGTGCGCGCGCCTCGGAGTCGGCCCGCGGCTGGAATTTCAATAATGGCTTTGAGGTATCTTGGCCGCGGAGCATCGATTGGCCGGCTCGTGTACCGCGAGCGGGGCTTCGATGCCGCGGTCAGAAATCGAATTCGCGCGCGAGCCAGGCGCTGGGATATTAAGGGGGCACGCGCGTGCATCAGTCTGATTGGGCTTCCTCTATCAGCGCCCACTCGAACCCGATTAATTCGCCGGCCGCCACGGCCTCTAAACTCTCATTTCCGTCGACGATGCAATCTCGCTATCCGCCCGCCTTTTTCCCCTCGCTTTTTTCCTCTCGCCGTCGCGGCCCCGCCGTCCCTGTCTCTTTCTGATTCTGATTCTAATGGCACCACCAACCACCTTTTGTAGCCACGGGCCTGTTTGTGGAGTAGTGGAAAAAGCCGCGTGATCGTAATGACGTGGAACGAAATACAGAGAGAGAAAGGAAAGAGAGAGGAGGGGGGTGTCCGGTGGATCGCGAGGCTGCTGTCCCTTTAAGGATCGGAAGAAAAGAAAAGCGAAAGACGAAGAAAGGCGAACGAACGCACCTGGCTTTCACGCCCGCCAGGTCGGCGCTCCAGAAGAGCTCCACGAGGCGAACTCACCTGCACGGGGGCCAGTCTGATGCTGAGGCTGCTGATGATGGAGACCTCGAGCTCGACCCTCTCGGAGCCGGCGCTGTTGTTGGCGTGGCACACGTAGCGCCCGGCGTCGTCGAGCCGCGCCTGCTGCACCACCAGCACGCCGGCGCGCGCGTGCACCCGCTCCGAGCTGACGATCATCTCGGGCCCCGAGCTCGGCGACTCCCGGAACCACAGGTACGTCGGCGGCGGGATCCCCTGCGAGATGCACGACAGCACTATCGTCTCGCCCGTCTTCACCGGCGCCGGGATCATGCGCTCGTTGAACCGGGGCGGCACGTGGTTGCGGTGCTCTGCAACAGTCGCCCATCTCTCACTTGCCTGCTCCACGCTCCCCTCCCCCACTTTCCGAAAAGTGCAGCTCGGCGTTCGCTCCCCCCTTGCGAGCCCTTCCGCTCGGCCGAACTTTCGATCAGCCCAATCGCGTTACGCAAGAAATTTCCGCTCCGTTTCGATCGAACAATCCGCCGCATCCCTTCGCCGCAAATTGATTAAGTTGCCGCGCCCCCGCTGACTCCGCCGGCTGCATCGCCGGGACCGCGAATCCGCTCTCCGCTTTTTCCAAAGACGAGGCAGCCATAATAATAACCGCGCGTGTTTATTCATCAGCCGCAGTCGTCGCTCGCTTTGACATGAAAACGCGCCGAGGCCGCGCCGCTTTGAAAAAACAGCTCGCGGCCTTTCAGCCTGCGAATTTCGCTCTCGTTAGTCGCGGCATATTGCATTCGTTTTCGGGCTCTCGCGGCCGCGCTGAAAACAGTCGCGCCCCGTGTAATTAAGCCAAGTCTGGCAGCGGCGACGACACCAGCGACGCGCGCGAACGAATTATTTGGCGGCGGCGAACTCCGCGGAATCCGAAGAGAGAATCCCGGGCGCCGCCGATGTCACGAGCGTGCAACGCGTCGCTGCGTCGCCTCCCGGCGCGAGACTCGGTCGGTTTGGCCGCCGGGAGAAGCTGCCCTTCGCTCGTGGCATCGAAGGGAAAATTTTTCACCGGACGATAAACTCGATTCGCTTTGTCTCGCCCGCGGGCCGAGGACGTTAACGATCGTCTCGGCCCTCGCCTTCGTAGCTCATCTCGAAGGCGCCGGGGGAACGGAGGCCCGGGAACGAAGCGCAGGGTTCATCAGTCCGCCGTTGTTTTCACAGCGTTATCATTTGCGTGGCTGGCGATGGGAGCCGTCGCAGCCTCGTCGTGTCTTCGGCCGCCTGCTTTTTTCTGCCCCGGCGCCCCGAGGCCACTTCTTTTCTGCGCTCGCCCCGGCTTTATTACTTTTAAGCCCGCGCTGCTCCCCTCGCGCTCGCGCCTCGCCGGCTGACGGCTTGTTGATGGATATTTCACGGCGCGCGACCCCTTTCTCGCTTCTTCGATTCACGCGGCTAAATGATAATAGATGTCCAATAAAAATTAATGACCGCGCGATTAAGTGGCGCTAGCCGCTTCTTTCCCACTTCTCCTGCGGAGTTTCCTTGATGGGTCGCGTCCGTGCGCCGCCCGGCGAGACCATTGTTCGGCCCGAGAGTATTGTCCGTGGCGACGCTACTTCGATCCCTTCGTTTCTCTTCTTCCCCCCTCGGCCAACGTATTGTTCTTTTCGAATACTAATGGCCGAGGCGCTCGGCCAATTTGATATTTCGCCGTAATTGAGGATCTATCGCCGTGGCGGTCAAGCTGCCTCCTTTCAATCGACGCGCATTTACATTGCCGCGCGCCTTGAATTATTCATCTTTCGAACGATCCGCGCGGAGAGTCCTCGAAAATTCAGTTATATTTTGCGATCGCCAGTGCAAGCCGGAATGTCCGATTGAACTTGGCCACGGTTGCAGGCAAACTGTGCCGCGTTCTATGTCTGCCTTCTCTCTCTCTCTCTCTCTCACTCTGTTCCACTCTAGAACCTCTACTATTTCATTTATATATCAATAACTTGCAAGACGTCAGATACATGTTTTATGCCGATGACCTGCAGATTTATCTGTATAATACTGCAGACGACTTGCGAGAGAACATTGCGAGCTGTCCATAATGGCACGGATTGTGGTCGAGTGGACGATGGGCTCTGGTCTGTGTCTCAATACCAACAAAACAAAGGCAATTATTTGTGGCTTCCAAAGAAACATCAATACCATCAAAGGTATGGGGTTGCCAGGCGTTGAGCTGCGGGATAGAGTCTTCGTTGCCTTTAGTGACGAGGTTGTCAGGCTTGGTGTCACGCTGGATAGTAAATTAACATGGAGACGGCAGATTGACAAGGTCAGAGAAAAGGTCAGTAAGGCGCTGTATAGTTTGCGTTTTATTAGACCTTATACCGCACTGACGTTGCGTAGAGGATTGATGGAGACTAAGTAACATCTGTACTCGGTAAATTTTTTGGTGTTAGGAGAGACGAGCACATCACCCCATACCGGAAGCAACTGGGTTGGCTCCACGTTGATTCTCGCAGGAGCTGTTTTATTGCCCTGCTTGTGAACAAAATTACACGTACGAGGGAATCCAAGTATTTAGCTGAGATTTTCTCTGCTCGCAGACCCGGTTTCACTGGTCAACATTCTCAAGGTGAGAACTAAGACTGGATCTAGATCCTTACTCGCCTATAGAATTCCCTCCCATCCTCGCTACGAAATTCGCCGTCTCTTGCTGCCTTCGGCAATGGTGCGCGTAGATACTTTCTTGACTATCCCGCGAGAATGGCTCGTTTTCATTGATTTTCTTTTTTTCTTACATCTTATAAAATAAAATAAATTGTACTAGTCTTGTTAAACTGTGATGAAGTTTCTAGACTTGATTTTCTCTATTTATCTATTTCACATGTTTTCATAACTTTTAATTATTTTTTACTGACTGAGAAAATCTATACAATACTTTATTTATTCATATTCGTAATAATCTTGCGATAGGTCTTTGACAAAATTTTGTGATATGTATTGTTAAAGAGTGTATTTTTACTTTTTTATAAAGGATCTTCTATCTATCTATCTATCTCTTTCTCTTCCTCGTCCTCGGCTGAATAATCGGGAATGCAAATTCCCAGCAGGAGATAAAATCTAACGGCACGACAATAACACAATTATATCGATATTTAAAAGTTGGCGTCTGGCAGCCGATGAAACGGGCCCGGCCCGCAAATTAATTAGGTTGTTCGCCCGTGCGCATAGGTGCGGCAACTAGAAAACTGATTAATTTTCCATCAGCGCGTGGCGTCCAATTGGACATATGGGCGGCCTGGAAGCACAACCGCATATTCGCAATACAGTTGCTGCTCAACCAAATTGCTCGCAGCGCCCTGCACCTGGTGCATTGCGCATTTGTGTATACAGTCGATCGATACATACACGCGTGCAGTGTCAACAAGGCGAGAGAGAGAGAGAGAACTGAGAAGAATTTTGGTGCAGCGTGACTCACGTGTATCTAATCGAAATCGGTGTACGAACGAATCCAACTTGAGTAAATATTCGCAAAGTAGCCGGGGCGCGCTGCCGTTTGGATGCAGCGCCAAGCGATACCGCTGGATTTAAACCGCTGCAGTTTGCCGCCGTGGAAAATTTATCATTCGGCCAAGTGGCTTTAATTCACCGTTGCCATTCGTAACGATAAAGGGGACTTTACGGTGCGTCGCGCGGAACCAGCGATTGAATATCGAACGACGGGGCGAGGCGCGAGCAGACATTAATGTCTGGCCAAGAGGCCGCGCGCGTAGCGCGGATAAGCCGCAGAGTTGAACGACGGGCGAGCGCGCGCCCCGTTTATAAGCGCGCGTCGCGTGCTCGTGGCGTTTAATCGGCGTTCGTTACAAGCCGGCACATTACAGGCCTTTCGGGCGTCGTTTTGCACAGCCGTGGCCGATCTCTATAAACAGCTGCCACCCGGGGTTCTCGCCGGCGGCCGCTCGTTCGCGCTTCGCTGCAGTTAGTCGCGTCCGACCGACGGTACCAACTTTCGCGATCCTTCGGGAAAGTTGTCTTCGGGAAAGCGCGGCGGGCTACTGATTGGCCTTCGGTTAACGAGTCAAGAAAGCCCAGAGCGCTGTTTCCAGCGAGTTTAACGAGCTGCCTCTTGCCCTGCGTCGGCGCCGCGGCGATTCTCGGCACTGCGAGCCAGAGCCGATCCCGTTCGAGTGTACGCCAGCGCATCGCCAGTAGCCCCCTTTACCGAGAATAACTGCGGCGACAGGAAAGCCGCGCGAAGGTGGCGCGCGTAAGTAAATTTGGCAATAGCCGAAATCGCAGTAGCCGAAACAAAGTAACTGGTTTAGCCGCGCTGAAACACTAGTAATTCGCTCGACGGGAAAGTTAGCGCGACGCGGGCACAGGGATGGGGGGCGCGCACGCGAAAATACGGTTAGCTCGCGCATAATAATTGCTCGCTCGGGAGCAAAGCCACATTTTCAAGTCTCTCTGGCGCACGCACGGCTGCCTCATTAATCGCAACTCGGTTTCTCGCATTCGTCTTCATTTCCGCAAGCAGGCGTCTTGCGAATAGCGCGCGAGCGCCTGTTGTGCATAGTCGCGTCGTACGGCTGACAAATGTATTTTCATTGTGCCGCGAGTTTTATCCCGTAACCTTGTTTAATATTCTCTTCGATTTAATTAGATTATATAACTCGAGTGCTTTGCCGGTTGAGTAGCCCAAGCAAAGCAACGTATATATGCATTATGTCGAGGTTGAAACAAAGTGGCGAGTTCAAGTGAAACCTCGTCTATTTGAACTGTTGATTAATTGCACTTGTCCGAGGTTTCGTCCGACAGTAGGCAACGATGACCAATGCACCTGCAGGGTATGTCGGATCAAGTGGAAGACAGATGTGAAGCTTCGATTCAATCAAGGTGAAGTTACGTCTTAATTAGAATATAACGAATGACCACGTGGCAGTTAGCGGGTCGCTTAGTTAGCTTAGCCATGGTGTACGTCAGCGAAGCTCGAGCGAATCGGCAAGTTGACAGTGGCGCTGGTCGGTTGGTGCGAAATTCCGGACCAATGGACTGCTTTGTAAGAGTTTAACCGTGTCGGAGTACGCAACTTACCAGTAACGACGAGATGAGCGTAGGAGGAACTTTCGACTGTGCTCCCGGTGACGTGATGGACAGTGCGACAGCGGTAGCTGGCGTGGGCGTCCGCCGAAGTTACCGAGAACACCAGAAGTTCGCCGGTCGGCAGCATGTGGTACTTGCCATCTGCAACAATGGACGATTCGAGTTTAACGCTCTCAGATCTCATTCGCCGTCTTCCCTCCGCGCGCACCACCGCGCACCACCGCGCTCGCGCGCTCTCTCTCTCCACCTACGTAGCCGCGTATACATATATACGCCATTTGCATAAATGACGCGCCTAACTACCGAGCATTGTCTCCCGCTCGCTCGCCCTCTCTCCCCTTTGCCGCCCCGCGAAAACACCGTGGATGGCGGTGCAGATATTATATTCGCGCTGCACGCTTGTTAAGCCAGGCTTGATTGTTGCTCTTAGTCGCGCAACGACTGCTTTTACTACTCGCTCTTTTCGCCAGCTTTAGTGGCGCCACGCCACCGGCGATATGCCACCTTTTGTCTTGTTTATGCGCGGCCTGATCACGCCGACTACTGCTACGCTCTCCGCTACCCGATCGGTCGTCTCTACTCTCGCTTTTTAATGCCCGACGTCCAACTCGGCGAATTTCAGCACCTTCGATATTTTTTTAATTCCCCGCGGATCCAATTCCCTTCGCGGCCGGACGCTCATCTAATAACGCGCGGGCCCGCGCTACGGCACGTGTTATTTCGACAATTTCGAATTCAAAAGTGGAACTGCTGAATTCGAAGACTGGAGAGAAAGGTTGAAAAGATTACTGCGGATGTCGCAGCTGCGCGATCATCCCAATTTTCACTGAACAATTTTTCCACAAAAGCAATTTCATCCGTCCGTTCGGACAAAGTGACACTTTTCACCGAAAAAATAATTCCGACGATTTTTAAATTTCCACCGACGTAGAAACAAAAAAAGACAGATAGATAGAGAGAGAGAGAGAGAGAGAGAGAGAGAGAGAGAGAGAGAGAGAGAGAGAGAGAAAGAGGGGGGGGGGGGGGGAGACACGCGAACGAAAAAACCAGTTACAGGTGCAGTCGTTTTCAAAGGTCTGTTTGTAAAATAATCACGCTAACCGTAGCTCAAACAAAGTGCAAAGCGGTCTTTTGTTACGAATATATGGACGCGATCTAGATAGCTGAGAACCTTTTCAAAGCATTATCGCTTTCACATGCGTTTTTTTAAAGGCTCCGGCAAATAGTGGGAAAAAAAAAGAGGAAGAAAGAATAAAAAAATAAAACAAATCGTGCCGTTCGCGGGCGGCGTATGCTTAATTAAAAGGCGGAATTGCCACTCGAAAGCTACTCTGGACAATATGTAAATCTAGTTGATAAAAATACGCGAATACGGGAAAAGACGATGGACAGAGGGGGTGGGGAGGGGGGGCGAGAACGAGGGCGAGCTCGCGGTATAATGGAACGATCAGTTGTGAGCCTCGGGCTTTCCGCGAGGACCTGTGGAGGCCCTTAAAAGCCGATTTATCGCGGCCGGAAATATCTGCTCCCGTTCGGTCGGGCGCAGGGTCGCTCTGCGTTTTTTCCCTCCTTTTTCTCCTCCGAGGGAATTTTCGACTGTGATTTTTGGGACGCTGGCCGAGGGCAAGCCAACACGAGCCGTTTGTTGGGTTTTACGGAGAAAGGAGGCCGCGCGCGTTATTTCGCCGGGAAACGCCGAACTCTCCCGGCTACGGTGATTTTATCAAGCTCCTCCGGAGAGTGTGGCGCGGCTCCTCGCTTCACGCTTGATTTATTATGCGGCCTCTCGAAGCCGGATATCAGCGTCCGATTGTTCAGTCAAATTTATTGCAACAAGCGTACGGCGAGGCTATCTCGTCGGTCCGGCG
Organism: Phymastichus coffea; assembly: GCF_024137745.1. Classification (NCBI taxonomy): domain Eukaryota; kingdom Metazoa; phylum Arthropoda; class Insecta; order Hymenoptera; family Eulophidae; genus Phymastichus; species Phymastichus coffea. The sequence goes on along the minus strand of NW_026706842.1, from coordinate 3,473,414 downwards.
CAGGGGGCCGGATGAAAAAGTGGCACGACTGACGAATAATAATCGCGCAAACAAAAGCGCCATTTTTCGAGCAGCCTTCAAAGGGGCACAGTAAGCAGGCCAGATAAAACAATTTGATAGCTCGAAGCGAGCCACCTCCCCGGCCCGTCAAAGAGTGCAAGCCAGCGGAATATAGCGCCGCTGCAGCGCCAGCAGCCGCGAAATTTTAATTATAAAATTAATTATACGCGGGGCGAAGTCGCGCGAGAGCGAGCTTTTGTTCGACAGCTTAATCGGCGGGCACGCGCGCCTGTGCGCACACGTGCGCACGCGCAAAACAGAGCAAACCCGCGGCTTCATTACCCTTATTGCCGCGAGGTACGTACGGGTCGCGTAACACTTCTGACTCGAGCGCCACGTCCGCGCCGATTGGTTTCCGGCCAGCCGCTGCCTCGCCGTCTCATCTAAACGCGATCGCGAGGACGTGGCGCGGCGGGAGAGAAGCGAAGGGTGTATCGAGGCATTAAGGTGGAGAGCGGAGCCTCCCGGGAGTTGTTGCGAACACGCAAAAAGCGCATCTGTCTCGGGTGTACACGCGGCGACGCGAGATATGAAAAAATATGCGCAAAGTTTGGGCGCGCGTGGCTTTATGCTAAAAACTTGGGCTGTATTCGCGAAGGGTAATAAACTTTTTCTTTGCCCCGGCCCCTCAAAGGAGCCAACTCTCGCGCTTGGCACGCGCACTCGGGATTTTACGCACGTAATAAATTAAAGTTCTGACAAATGCACCGCGGGCTCGGCCGAGAGATGATCGCGTTAGCAGTTTTCAGCGCCGCCGAAGTATCGGGGCCTCGCTCTCGCGCGCCCGAAGAAAAATACTCATCCATGGCGGCGACGACCGAAATATCCGCTCCGTCGCCGCGGCCTCGCTCCGCGATCTGTCATGCTCCTCTCGGCTGGATTTCGTCTCCCTGGCCCCCTCCCGCCGTAAAAACTTGTCGCGATTCATGGCCGATTCATGGCCGCGCCCCGTTGCCCGTACAAGTTGGTTTTAACGCCCGATCAAAATCGGATTCGACCGCGCGTCGATTCATCAATATGTTAATTCGCGGATCCGCGTCTGACTATGTTCGAGCTACTCTACTTGAATACCAATCTGGCCTCTGCATGCATACTGATGGCTCGCGGGCGGATGCGTCATCGCCCCCCGAGTCACGGCGAGAAATTCGGCGACACGACTGCCGAGAATTTTAATTGAACGTCGGCGAGCCTTTAAGACCCATCGCGAGCCATGAGGAAGGAAGCGAACTAGCAAGGAAAAAACGAACGGGGAAATTCTCGCTCATTCCAACTTATAATCCTGGCCTCCTTAGCGACGGAGAAGGGGACAGACCTAAAACCATTGCTCTCGGCTCAGCGTGAGGGATTCCACTTTGAAAGTCCCTTTCCGGCAAAATAAAATTGAAATTATCATGCGAGTCCAGTCGCGCCCGAGTACCGACGGCTAACTCGTTAGAAAGCCGAAATGACTGGAGTCGCGTGGACCCGAGGATCGGGAGGGGAAAAACGAGGACGGCGAGCAGAGGCTGTCTCTGATTTATGGTCGCTTCGCACACCGCTATTACATAAATTCATTCGGGGGGAGGATTTATGCAGCTCCTCTATCTTTTCGGCGCGCGCGCGCTAAGCCGGAAATCTGCCAGCATTGTCGCCGAGCGCAACAGTTTCCGGCTTCGCTTTCTTTCCCCTTCGAGCGGCGCGGCATTTTTCGTGGCGCGGGATCGCCTTCCATGCCGCCTCGCGCGCGAGACGGGTCCGCAATCGCAGCCTGTCCCGGTGCGCATGCTTGTCGGCACGAATGAGCTGCCGCGGCTGCAGGTCTCTCGCGCGCTTTTGTCTCGCGTACGGCTGCGGACGAGTTTCATGCGCTGTTTCGCCTCTGTGCTCCACGCTACTTGCCGCACACTCGCGCGCATTGTGCCTGCATGGCCTCGTTTTTCTTTTTTCTTTTTTCTTTTTTCTTTTTTTCTTCTTCTTCTCCGGTTTCTTTTAAAGAGACATAACTACGAGTGATTTTCAAATGAAATTCGAAGAGCAGTCGGCAGACAAGGGAACGTGCATCGGGTGCAATTAGTACTCGCGCGGGGGGCTTGTCAGTCGACTTTGGCAGCACGAGGAGGAAGCGAAGTAAATAATAGCCAGAGCAATAGCGGCTATCCGAGGCTCTTTGGAAAGAAAGCAAGAAAAGAAGGGGAGTAGGGAGAGAGAGAGAGAGAGAGGGAGAGAGAAGCCGCGGTAAATGAGCTTTGAAATGATTTCAATAGCACAGGCCAACGAGGCCGCAGCTAAGCCTCTTCTTCGGCTCGGTGGCGCAGTCTCGTCGAGCTTCCCTCGCGGCGGTATTGTTTCTTTATTTAGATCGCTTCGCGGCAGCCGGGAGGGGGCGGCGGCGGCGGCGGCGGCGGCGGCAGGCAGGGATCCTCGGAATAACAAGTACCGCAGCCGAACCACGGAGAAGAGAGCGCTATCGATCTTCATTAGCCAGTCGACAGACGGATTCGCGACTCGGAATCTAATTGCAAGTGAAATCTCGTATGAAATTGCGGCGGTGGCTGTCTGCGCGACTTTGCCGCGCATTACGTCGAAAGAAAACGCTTATCGATTCCGCCGAGCTTTCCTATCTATTTTCCGCGCGAACGAGCGCGACTCTGCCGAGCGTCCGACTGTGCGCGGAGAATATCCCTGCTCGCCTGCCGCCGGTCTATAGCGACGCTCGCTCCGTATGTTGTCTTACTCAGCGTTTTGACTTTTATTTCCGACGATGAATTTTTAATTTATCGACCAGTGCGCCAGACCGTACGTGCAGCACCAGCATCTCTCTCTGCAGCCGCCAACATTGTTCCTACTGTTTAGTCGACGTAAGCGTCTTTTCCAGCGTGGCTCGCTTTCTCTCTCTCTCTCTCTCTCTCTCTCTCTACCCTCCCCTTCGCTTTTCAGGCCGTGTATTGATTCGGATAATTGAAAACGCTCGTGGTTATTGCCGCGGCGGCGGGGGCGAGGGGCTGATTGATTACCCCGGTCGCGTGGCTTTTTCCTTCCAATTTCGCACGACGCGACTAACGCGACTATGATGAAAATGACCGAAGAGTGCGTCGATAATTATGAAATACAAGTCGGCTCGCCGGCCATTTGTCTCCGGCGTAATCGCGTCGTCGACCGCGTCCGCGTCGTCGTGCCGCCGCAGCCGCCGCCGTTCCGAAAACGCATTCGAGCTTAATTGCTCCCATTACTGTTTAATCGTTGATTAATGACGCGCGAGCATTAACTACGCCCGCGCGAGCGAGGAACTCGATCAGCGCGGCGCATTACAAAAATTGGATAACGCGCGACGTCGTCCCGGATAGGCTTTCGTTTTCACCTCGGCGGAACGCGACAGCCAGCCCGATGGAATAACCGATGGAGTAACGATGATGACGATCGTTTATCGCAGTAGTCGCCGCATTCGCGCGCCGCCGCCGTTAAAACATCGGAGCGTAATGTCAATCTCCGCTGTGCATTTAAAATTTCAGCGCCATATATCATCCTGCCGCGGCGCGATACACGGAACGGCACTCTGGCCCCTCGAACAGTAAAATACAATGAAATCGCACGTACAGCGCACGACTACGTGGTGGTCGGAGTTTGTCCACCGTGGCCCCTCGCGAGGAGTCGTGACGACGCCGACGGGTGCGCGATCGAACAGATTCCAGCGGGGAACGCGGCCGACGACGCGACGAAGGAGTGACTTATCGAGAGCCCCGCAGCTGGAGTCGCGCCCACAGCCGGCGGCCAGCATAGCGGCGGACAAAGGGGACCGGAGACAAAGCTGCCGAGCGCACATACGCGGCGCACGAGCTCGAATAGAATGGAGCGCGGCGGCCTCGCCCCGATGACAAGTGCAATTCGCATTGCGGTCTCCGTCGGCTCCGAGAGAGGCGGCCATCGTGCTTACCGCTGTCCGGGGTCGGGTAGATGTTGTAGGCCGAGTCCTGCACCCAGGACGTCACCGAGACGTACTCCTTGACGAAGGCCGGGATCTCGCAGCGGAGCACTCCCGTGTTGCCGGAGAGCACGTAGGCGTCGCGCACCTGCACCTCGTACTTCTGCCGCACAACTGCAACATATCGGCAGCTCGTCGCGTCGTCGCAGCTCGGGTCGTCGCCGAGCGACGCGCTCTGTGGCTAGGGACTGACCTGCTTTGACGGCGACCTCGCGGCCGAGAGCTCGTCCCACGCTGTTGGAGGCCTGGCACCTGTAGACGGCCGAGTGCACGTCGTGCCGGTAGTTTTCGGCGCCGAACGGCACGAAGTACATGGACCCGTTGACGAGCATCTCGCGTATGTTGGGGATGGGCAGCACCGGTGAGCCGTCGCCCATCAGCCAGTCGATGCGCGGCATCGGACTGCCGCTGGCCGAGCAGTGCACCATCGCCCCGGTGTCGTTGGAGAACTCCACCGAGCTCCGCGGCTCCGACGTCAGCACCGGGCCCTGGCTGTCCAGCACCACTCCTCGTCCTGCAACAGGCACAGCAGCCGCACGTTTACCAACAACGTCCAGGCAAGGCTCGCGCGCCGACGTTCGCTCGTCAAAGAACAGCCGCGAGAGCTTTCGTCGGCTGCCCGCCTCTCCGCCGCCGCCGCCGTTCCGCTAAAGAGCCTCGTTAACATTCAGCGAACGGCAGCGGCGTCGAGGCAAAAAGAAATCCGACGCAGCAGCGAGCGCAGACATCGATTCGCGGGATTATTCAAATGGCCCAACTAGTCTCGAGCTTTATTTCCGGCGCTATCTGTCTGCGGCACTCGCACCAGCAGCGGCGCCCGCGGCAGGGAGGGGGAGGACGACGACGACGACGCGGAGGCGGAATCGCATTTGCGGTTTTACGAGCGCGCGTCGCCGGGCTCTCCTCTTCCACGACAAGTGTCTAGCTGCTGCTGTTACTGCCGCTGCTGCTGCTGCTGCCACTGCCGCGCGCCGGACCCTCCCTCCTTCCCTGCCTTCCTCCCCTCGATCGGCCACCAATTTGCCGGAGCCGCGCGCTGCTCTTTGTCGGCCGAGCGCGTCGAACGGAAAAATGCAGGGACGCGGTACTCCCGCGGATGGACGGGCCGCCGAGCGAGGCGACCTTCTCTCCCTGCGCGCGCGATTTTTCCAATTTCGCGACTCGAGCCTGCGGCTGCGATTTATCGATCAACCGAGCTTCCGCCGCCCGCGGACAGTTGAAACGTCAGTCTTCTCGCGAGTTCGAGCGTAAGCTGGGGCGCAACGACGCTTTATGTGCCATTTATGCGCCAGGGGTATTCGCTCTCGCAGCATTTTTCGGCGGGCGGGGGGAGAGAAAGAGCAGCCGCCGCGGCAGCTGGAGCATAAAACGCGCATCGCATGTATCACGAGCGAGCCGACGGGTGCAGCTGTAGCTCGCCGAATAAACATGGCGTTACCCTGGAAAAATGAGAGTCCGCCGGCGTGTGCGCGAGCGTGCAGGATTGCTGGGCGCGCGCGGTGCAACGCCGCGGCAGCGACGAGTGCGCCGGTGCATAATGCATGAAGCGATAAGAAGCGCGCGCGGGCGGATCCGAGCAGCACCACCTGCTCGCGGCGCGTGGCCGCCGCGTTTTTCCGCGCTGGCGCGCGCGACTCTGCCTTTCCACGGCCGCGACGATCGGCCGCGGACGAGAAGCGCCACGCCACGCCCAGACGGGCCAATGACGCCGGCTATTCCTCTCCTGGCCGCGAAAACGACGCGTTGCCCGCGGCTCGCGCGCAGATAACGGGGCACGACCTGCCCCTGGCGTTCTCATTAAAGCGCACGCGGCGAGGATAAGGACGTTTGCGGGAGCGCGCCGCATGCGGACTCCGGCCACGGCGGCGCGCACTACTCGGCAACTTTCGCCGCGGCGATAGCAAGTTCGCGCGAAACAATGGGGCCGCAGGTGGTGCTAATAAAATCCGTATCTCGGTCGCTCGGGAGTCGAACGCGAGAGAGGAGGTAAAAGGGACGGCCCGAGAGCGGCCTTATCGCCCGGCGGTCGCGAGCTGGCGGGGAACAATGGCGCTGGCCGTGGCTGCGTGCGCCACTAATTCCGACTGCCGGGCGACGTCGCGCTGGCGGCCGACGATAATGCCCGCGCGCAATTAATCGGAGGCCTCGCTCGAGTCACGGGCTAGCACTGTGAGCGCCACTCGCGCCCGCCCAGGACCGGCTGATCGGGCACAAAGTCGCTATCCCGCGGGCTGTGCCCCGGTGTCGGCTCGCCTTCCCTCGCATCGATTTAATTAACGGCCGAGCGCCAGGTCAATTCCAGTTGCGTAATTGCGCGGCGGGGGGGGGGGGGGGGGGGGGGGGGGCAAAGCTCCAGTCGCATTAGTGCGGCGTCGCCCATATAATTCTCGCGCGTTCTCGCCGATCGATTTTCAATAGCGGGGCTCGCCGTTCGCCGGCTGTTTTTCGCTGTTTCGCTCGGTTCTTCGAGCCTTGTTTTGGCGCGACGTTAACGTAACGCCGACGGAAGCTGGCAATCGATCGGCGCGCGAGCCCGCCGCGAATTATCCGCGCACGCACAAAAGGAGAACCAATAACCGATATTAGTGCGCGGTAAATTGAGAGGGAGAGAGAGAGGGAGAATATCTAGCTCTCCGGAGGCGAATGGAACATTTCTGAGGCCAAAGCAATATCGGCGGAAATCGAATCGCAAAACGGAGAAAATGTCTGCGCGTCGTCCCGCGAGAGATGCCAGCACCGCCGCCACCAGCAGCACCGCCGGGATGATGAGATAAAGGAGAACTCGTCGCATTCCTTCGTGGCTTAATCCCCCCGTCGCCGCCTCTGCCGCTGCTGTTGCCGCTGCGTGCCTGACAATTCCATGCGCCGCCGGCGAAGGCATCGACCCGAGACAAGCTTTGTCGTCGTCTTCGGCGATAAAGTGTTCGCCGGCGACAATTGACCTCGCCAACTTTCCATTCGTCTTCGTTCCTGCTATACCTACTTGATCAATCTACCTCCTGCGCTCTCACCCCCCCCCCCCCCCTTCCTTTCTCTCTCGTTCTCTCTCCCTCTCCCGCTCGATACTTCAAATTGGATTAACAGGCTACTGCGCTGCTGGCGAACATCGAGCGCGGATCGATTTTGCCTTTACTGTACATTCGAACGCAGCCCGGCTGATAAAAAACCAGTGACGCTGACGGATTATAGCGATCGTAGGTGCAAATTAAAACGTCGCCGCGCGCACGCCGATGAACATGGACTTTTAGAGCGAACGCGCCGTCGCGGTGCTGCTCAACGCCGGCCTTCGCAATAAACGCCTAGTTCGATCGGGTGTTTGGCTTGGCGGGAGCGCGGGGCCCATCGAAATCGCAGCGTTTGGGGCATGGAACCGCCGTAGCCGTGCGCCTCCCTCGACGGGGCCCGCGATCCGATCGACCGAGCGAGGGGAATCCACGCCCTAACGGAGCAGCGCCAGCGAGCTGAAGGTCTCCGCGGAAATGCGCGCGCGTGCCTCTCCTTTGGCCGGTTCGCGAGCAAGGCTGACGCCGGGGTTAAGCGCCAACAAGAGATGCCGGCATCTCTACTTTCCTCGGCTTTGCCTTTCGGGGCACCCCCGGCTCTGCTATGCCGCGCTGTGTAACTTGCGTTCCTAGTCCCTCTCTCGTGAACATACCCACGGTTAATCTCCGCGATTAATGCGCCAGTCGCCAGGCTGGCGAGAAGCTGCGTGGGTCTGGCAAGCCAGCGAGACCGTGACGCCGCTTAGTTTGCAAACAATTTACATCGGTAATACCCCGTCACGCTGCGACGGGCTGCAAAGGCCCAATTGCCCCGCCATCCTTTCCGCGAATGTTTGTCTTGCCGAGCGCACCTCCGACGCCCAGCTCTTTTTCTGATTATAATTGAATTCCCGATTGACTTTGCGCTCAAATCAGACCGCGCCGTTCCTCCGTTTATCCCGACGCCAGATTGCACTTTCAAGGGCGAATACTTGCGTAAATAAACTATCATTCCGCTCGATCGAAATAATAACGATGGCAAACAAGCTCTGTTGGTTAACAAGCAGAATCGGATTAGTTGTTTGCCGGTGTAAACGAGAATGAATTTTTCAGCAGATCAAAAGTGAATAAAGTCGACGGAACTTCGTCTAATCTAGTTTGAAAAGCCGACGCAACCGGAGCTCAGCGCTTGCGAGAAAGTCCGGAAAGTTCAAGGCGAAATTCGAATTCAAGTTTTTTTTTTTCCTTTCTCTTTTTTCCGCGATACTAGATTGCCGCTTAGTCTCTCGCTTATGCATAAAAGATGAAATAGCTTGGGCCGCGACGCTCGGTTCGCTTTTGTAATAGCTTAATACCTGGCGCACTTAATGAACGTTCGGCTCGCGCGAGATTGAATGGAATTGAAATACGAGAATGGAAGTTTCGCGCGCCAAGTTTCGCGCGCGACGCAAACTTGGTAATGGACGCAGTTGTTAGGCTCGGGGCATTTTTGCCCTCTTATAAACTGCACGGCTCCCTGCATTATTCAGCGATATTGTTACGCCCTCGCGACAGACTAACTTCCTCTTCCGTGCTCCGGCTAGAATTTGGGTTTGGACTCCGCGGGCTCGCGCTGACGCTTCGCTCCAAGTTTTTGCGAAAAGCCCAGTGGCCGTTTACTGCAGCCGTAGCGAGGGTGTACTTCTGATAAGTTTTGGCTTTACATAGCTGTGCCGCGCGCTAGCGCGGGGGGAATTTATCAATCGAAGCGTGCCAAGAAGCTTTTAAAGCAGAATTATACAACCGGAGCTGGCGATGAATTAGGGTGCCAAACGAAGTGGGAAACGTGCCGATTTCAAGGTGTCCCATTCACGCCGAGCGCGAGAACGAAACCGAGGAAAAAACAGGCAGCAGTGGCCGCTGTTGGCGCCACTGTATTACTCGTTAGATAAGCACAAATAACCAGCCTCCCAAGCCGCTGGGCTGAGAAACATGAAGGTCAAGTCGCAACAACGCGGACCGGCGAATTGACTCCGCACGGCGGCGACAAGCATTGCTGACCGAAGGAGAGAGCGAGCGAAAGAATCCATTGACGCTAATCGAAGTTTATGGCGACTTTTCGCAGCCGGGGAAAAGTCCCGGCTTTACGGCCATTAGCCGGCAGACGGAAAAGCTGCACGAGACCGGCATAAATAAATTGGACTCTGACTCTGCGGTCGAGCTCCGTTCCAATAACCAAAGAATTCAGCTGTACATTTAAAATAACTAGTTCAGAATTTTCCAATAGCGTGGAGGCTACCGGGAGGGGGGCGGAGTGTGTGGGGGGGGGAGGGGGGGCGGATGCGCGGAACTCGGGTAAAGAGGGAGCTAAATTTAGCGCAGCCAGGCGTTCGCCTGGAAAGGCCAGTAGCCACGCGGTGGCGAGCGGCTCTTTGTGAAAATCTCGAGAGCGTCTTACCTAGATAGAGAAATTGCCCGCAACAAAGTTATTTCGATCACGGGCCTGTCGATACACACGACTACGGCTGCGCAACCCCCTCGGTCACTTCTCCCCACCCCCGCCGACCCAGCCACCATTATACTCGCAGAGCTACTTCCACACTCGATCTTCTCACTCGGTAAATCCCCCCCCCCCCCCCCGCCCCTCGATAAAATGCTCCGCCAGCCGAGTTTAGCCCTTCCGAATTGTCGGCGTTTATTAGCCGAGAAATCTATTTGCCCACGGATAAACTACCTCGACAACTGCTTTTCGTCGAACATTTTGTTATAAGTGCTCAGTTCTTTTCCCGTTTGGTCGGTCGATTACTCACTGATAACGACAGCCACTCTTTCATTGTAAAGTTGAATGTTCGCGCACGGTGAGTTGACGACGACAGGACCTTAAATGCGGAACGTTAACTGACGAATCGAGGGCCAACAATCGGACTCCCAGAGTCAGAACACATAGCGTCGGCGATGCGCGTTGTCAGGTGTATCGTCAGTAATAGATTAATACGGTGAACCTCGACAAGTTTCTAAAGCCATGCTGGCGAGTCCGATGAGCAGGCATTAATGTTTCTCTTAAATTTACCTGGTAAGCCGGCGAATTCGCAGGCTTATTTTCCTATCGGTCCCTAGTAATCGTATCGGGCGGTACTGTTCCGCCGAACGCGCGACAGCAGCATAATAGTCGAATCTGCAAGGAGAAACGAGATCGGCGCGTCGCGTTTCGACCAATAGCCATCGCCGCGTCCATCGATTATTTACGAATGTGAAATTTCTCGCGAAAATTCCTCGCGGGTTTGCATTGTTTGCGTTCGACGGCAGCGAAAAGTTACCTCGGTTGCTTTTCAGGTGGGGACCGACAGAGGGGTTGACAACAATATTCCAGCAATCAGCCGTCGCTTTTACGACACGATTTAGCCGGCGTGGCAGGGGCGTTATCGTGGATCAGAGATTCCATGCGGTCGGGTATACTTATGAGCGCGCAAGTGTCGACGAGAGGCGAGTGTAAACGCGCTGAATTAGCATAATGTCCCCGCTTTCGCCTGCTCGCTCTTCGCTAGTCGCGCTTGACAAGCATCTCGCCAAAGGATACTTCGGACATTGGAATATCGATCGAAACGCGCGTGCGAGCTTTTACCGTTGACGCGGAGCCTCATTCAGCTAGGAGTTACGAGAAAATCTTGGTTAATTTCGCCATCTATTTCTCAGGCAGCAGGGAGGAGGGTTATTAGGTGCACGAGCTCTCCCTGCCTCGCTTTCTCTCTCTCTCTCTCTCTCTCTCTCTCTCTCTCTCTCTCTCTCTCTCTCTCTCTTTCTCTCTCACGCCGGGCTGCTTTAATAAGTTGCGAAACAGACTCGGGAGACTACTCTTGAGAGCTGATAGTATCTTCGGTATATACTCTCTCTTGAGTCGAGTCGAGTGGAGTGCATAATTTCAGCTTTTTGACTAGTCAATTAATCAGCACTACTTAAAGCAACCCGATCGACGCTGGTTCTCGCCCCTGCGAAACTAAGCCCCGTTTCAACTTATAAAATCTGTCCGGTTCGAATTCAAGCTTCGTGAACGGCATATCCGATCGACAGCGACCTCGTTTACCGGACGGCCGGGCGGCACCGGCCGACCTCTAATTTTCGACTGGTTGGTTAATTGCTGCTGATTGTGCGGCCGCGCGCGCTCAGAAATAAAACCGGGGCACGCAGAGGAATGATGTTCATTATGCGGCGGGCATCGTTAATTACGGCGAATATCATTAAAAGGCCACAAGCCAGCTAGCCGTGCGCCTCTCGCTCGCTCGTTCGCCCAGCGCCGCCACAGCCTCTTTGTCTTGCCGCGCGCTCGCGCTCAACCTAACGAGCTTCTGATCGACTCCGCGCCCTCGCTAGCATCTAACTCACAGTTTATTGCCGCTCGTCGAAGCCATCTCCGTAACGAACGCTGCAATGATCGATGTTTCTTCCTCTTCTTTCCCCCTCCCTTTTTTCGGAGTTTGTTTAAAAGTCTGCCAGAGAGAAGCATGGAAATTTTATGAGGCGATCTTCTCGCCGGTTCTCCGGTGCTTTTTATTACTGTAGTTGGTAGCACGAAAACAGTTTTATGGATAATTTATGGAGGGCATGCCTATGGCTTTTTTTTTAATAAAAACGCTGATACTTGAGCTGAAGGTATTCCGCAAGTTATTGCATACTATGGAAAATAGGGAGCCGCTGAAATGCTGGAGGTGACGTTGAGTAAACCATTGCGCGCGTGGAGTGAAGATTTAATAAGCCTAGTGACGTGTACGCGTTTGCCTCGACGTACTGCAACGATATCCTCGGCTGAGCCAACAATAGCCCGAGCTCGAAATTTTTGCACGCAGCAGCTCGTATTTACGAGCGTGATCACGCGCAGCATCGTCGACGTCGTCGTCATCATCATCATCATTATCATCGGTTAGCGTGACGGCGGCCATCTCGGTAGTGCATCCGCAACGTGCATGCGGCGGCGGCGGCAGCGCCCAACGAGAGAGCCAGAGAGTGGCCAACACACGTACAACGTACGCACGCTCTGGGCCCAGCCAAAGCGTGACCCCGTTCTCCTCTCTCGTCGGCCAGTGTCCGCAGACCAATGCCGAATCGTCAATAAAGCCGCGCGCGCATTCTCGCCCTCCCCCTCCACCACCACACACATACACACGCGCGCGCGGAGAGGTACTGCGTTAATTCCAGGGAAGCTGATTAATCGGAAACAGGGACTATCGTGCAAATAGGCGAGCGCGAGATAACACGGGGCAGTGGCAGGCAGCCTCACTAGGACATAACGCGCAGTAGCTTCGATCGACCTGGTTTCCACCTAGCCGCCGGTCGAGCACTGCACGCCTGTTATTTGCTATTTAAGTCCGAATTCGCGGCTCGATTTAATTACACGCTCGATCGGACTGCACTCCTCCTCCTTCGGCCTGCAGTTCAGCTGCGCCGCAGCCTTTTATTACGAGTTGGCGCTTGACCATACGCCGGCTATTCCACTTGTCCTCCCCTTTACTTTTGTCCGTTCACCCCTCTGCCGTTTTCTCGCTTCCTTTCCCTCCCTGTCGCTCTCTGTAATGGACAATATTCGCTATGGTCGACTCGTGCCGGCAGACTTTGTTGCCGCTAATGATTTTGCGGATCGAGGACCCGGCTTGGGCAAGCAGCTGCAAATCCAAACACGTTCCAGCTGAATACGCCGTTATGTAAGCTGCAAGCTCGGCGTCATTACTTCCAGAATATCCAGCTGCTTGCGTAAGTAACACGGCGGTGCCATTTGCACGGGCAAATGGCAAATTCTCCAATTTTTTCGCAGATTACGTCGAAATTGCCGATGAAACAAATTCCAAAGCATATCCCTTCAGGTTAGCTTACGCAGTCGAGAGAGAGAGAGAGAGAGAGAGAGCGGTTGGCGCTGGTGTTTCGCTAGGAATTATTATCATCGTACATAATGGTCGGCCTAATGAGGAGTGACGCCGTCAGATCGCTACGGTGCCGGTAGTCAGTGCCCGGAGGATTGTGCCGATAGCAGCAGCCGCGCCGCTATACGCCCGTTACGCCAACGCAGATGTATGGATAGATCGAGGCCACCGCTGAATTATTCGAATGCGCCCTAGGTCCATTCGACCGAAGATCTCTCGCTATTTTCCTCTTATTTCTTTTCTGAAAATTTGCTTGATTACATGATGCCATGACGCGAACAGCCAGCGGCGTAGGGCTGATGTAAATCGATAATCATACAAATGTGCATTGGCCGGAAATTGATAATCGCGTGCGCTTCCCGCGAATGCAAAATAGTCAGCCAACGATAATAATTAGCGAGCGCGTGATCGGTATCCGACGTGCAAGAGTTTGAAATTCGCGGTGAGATTATATGATTGCAAAAAAAACGCAGTGAGAGAGAGAGAGAGAGAGAGAGAGTGGATCACAAAGCTCATCAGCAGAGCTTGCGAGCAGCTAATCTCCCTGAAAACGCACTCGACGTACACGCGAGCGAGCTAGCGCTCGGATATTGATTGGCCATCGCTGAACCTGACAGCCACTAGTGCATCTCTCTCACTCTCTGTATAGCCGTAACGATATTAATGGCTGCATCATCGATTCCGCAGCCCCGCAGCGCTCGCCCCCGCGCGTTTGCTAATTTTTTTTGGGCTTTCATTAGGGGCTTTCATCTTTTTTTTTCTTTCGTCTCTATCGACGCTGCAACGTGCTTTCAGTTTCATCGCCGTAATGATGATGATGATGATGATGATGATGATGATGACGATGACGAGGCTCAATTTTCGAAAATACGCAGCGAGCGCGTAAATGCAACAGCCAGCTGGCTAGATAATTAATTTGAGGCGCGGACGCGAGAGGCGAGAGGGGCGAGCGACGACCTGGCATTTTGAATTCCTCGCATAATCCCTTTGAACAATCGCGCGCAGCTCGCGCCGCTGCCGCCGCCCACTGGGTGTGTCCGTGACAGTGTGCCGTCGGGAATATTAATAACGCATTATCAGCTTTGCTGGAGAGCGCGCGCCGGCGACGCCGTCGTGGCGGCAGCGGCAGCAGCAGCAGCAGCCCGTAGAGGGAATCCGCCTCTCTCGCGGCAATTTCTCACGAGCGAGCGACGAAGACGTCGCGCCGCTGGAGAAACGCTCGAGCTCCTGGCGGAACGTCGCGCGACTTTTGTCAGTGTCGGGGAGGCAGGCGGTGGTGCGCCCGCACGTGGAGCCACGGTGGATGGATTATTCAGGATATATCGCGCTGCCGGCTCTCCGGCTAATGAATTGGAATGGCGTGCCGGTCGCAGTCGCGTCTCTCTCTCTCTCTCTCTCTCTCTCTCTCTCTCTCTCTCTCTCTCTCTCTCTCTTGGGCGTCGATTGCGCCCGGGCAGCGCAATGCCAGCGACGTCGCCCGGATCATTATAATTACCGTGGAAAAGAAAGGCAGGTTGGCGAGCCGAACGACTGGCGGGCTGTACTCAAGGATTAAAGCCACGGAGCCGCAACGCCGTCGCTCGCTCTTTGCAGAAGCATACACGAAGCTTGGCTTTTAATTAGAGCATGAAAAGCCCTCTCTTTCCATTCAGCTCGCCTTCGCGATACGCTCTCTCGGATAATTACGCGAGCGCGCGCACCATTATTCAAAATTCGAATGGAAAGCGCGCGGAGCACAATATACACTTCGGTAAATCATCTTTGGAGGGCAACCTCGGCCGGCAGTGTTTTCCGTGCCGACTTTCCTCGGCCGCACGGGCCACGGGAGGTTTAATCAAGACTTACGATAATTCAGCCCTGCCACCGGACATAAACAAGTTGGCTTTTCTTTCCGGCTATCTCGGAGCTAATTTACTTGGATCCCCAATTGGCTGGGGCTCAAGCTGGCGGTCGCACGAAGGTGGAGCTTAGTAAGTCAGCTCATTAACGTGAACCCATCGGCGAATAATGTTGCTCTGGGCAGGCGATGTTTATGATGCGCGCGCGTGGGCGAAAACCAACTTGGATCGAATGAAAAAATTGGAGAGCTGCATGGGAATGGACTCAGCAGACAGAGATACAGAGAGGCTAGGCGATAAAAATAAGAAGTAAAGAGAGAGAGAGAGAAAGAGAGAATACAGTTCCGAGTCATTGAATTTCATTGTTGTTGTCGTGCAGCAAAGGAGTGCAGAAGCAGCTCGCGCACGACTCGCGAGTGGAGTGTATATATCCGCGGCTAAGGGGAAGCTCTTGTCGGATTAAGCGAACCCGTGCGGAAAACGCGATCCCCCTCTTCGTCGTCCTCCTCTTCGCGCAGGTGCACTATATACGTATGCCGAGGCGTCGCTCTACCGAATTAGTATCGATCGCGCCAACTCACTGCACGGCGTCCTCTCTCTCTCTCTCTCTCTCTCTCTCTCTCTCTCTCTCTCTCTCTCTCTCTCTCTCTCTCTATATATATATATATATATATATATACACACACATATATACGCCTTCTAAAAAACAATACATCAGCAAGGAAAAGGCATCACATTTACACAAACATAACGCGACACTCAACTCCGCAGCGCACAATAATCCCGTGAGCGCGTATCGATCGATACGCTGCTGCTGCTACTGCGCTGCTGCTGTTGCTTTCTCTGCTCCCTTTTAAGGCCGCACGCTTTTACCATGATTACTCTGGCGCTGTGCATCGGAAATCATTTCGCGCCCAATTAACTCGTCTTCTCTCTCCCTCTCTCTGCGCCTATGCACGTCTGTCTTGCAATGCAGGATTTTCCCTATAAACGGGCAAAGAGACCGTCGGGGCTGAGCATTAACCATTGCTCACGGCGGCGTTTAATTTCGGACGACTAAGAACAAACCTTGGCTCGCCAACTTTTCTCGTTAACATTTAGCTTCGACCAAGTGTCTCGCTAGACTTTTTCCCCTCGCGTCAGCCTTTCATTCCTAAGGAGACGTGGGTCAGTGCCAGGCGAGAGCGCGTGCAGAGGAAAAAAAGGAATAATGCAAGACAATCAAGATTCATCGCCTTGCGCGAGACGAAACTGCGCTTGCTTCCTCGTCCGCGCTCTATCCCCGTGAATGTTTCAAGTGGAAAAAGCTCGTCTCGTTATTTTCAAATGAGCGTGCGCCCAGAATCTATGTAATCGGATGTACGTCGTGAAATATATCGCCAGTCTGATGCAAAGTCGAGTACTCCATTGAATAAATCAGCGCGCAGCTTTTCCAACGGCATCGTTTATTCTGCGTTTTGCGCGGAGGCGCGTCGAATCTGCGCACTGCAAGCTATATAATGCTGACAACACGGACGGGTAAGCGGACCGATTTGAGTTTCGTGGAAAACGAAAGTTCGGATTTCCATAAGGCAAGTTCGTTAGCTCCTAAAGAGGGCGGCTGAGAGACAAACGGATCGCGAGGGATTGGTCGCAAGAAGAGAGCAGTCAGCCAAGCCACGATACCGGCGCGCCGCACGAGGCTGCCAGTTGGTTATCGAGTCGCGCGAGCATTCGTCCTCTTACCTGCCTCTTTGTCTGTCTTTGCGCCGCACGGCAGCGCAAGCTACAGACGTGGTGCGCGAACTAACGAGATAACCGATCGATACCGGGTAGCCGGAGATTTATTGTTCGTCGCAAGTGGCTGTTGATTAGGCGCGAGCGGCGCAAAGCTCGGCCGTAATTTTATTCATCAGCGCTGCAAAGCGAGCGAGCGGGAGTAAATTGCATTTGGAGCTTCTTACGCTATTAAATTTTAAATTGAGCTTTCAACTGGGTCAAAGGCGCCGCGCGTTTATCACAGCAATTTATAATTGATCAAAAGCTCGGGGAGCGAGCGAGCGAGCGAGCGAGCGAGCTTTCGTTTGGCGCGGGGAAAAAGGGAAAGGCGCCCGCGTGTGGAACGTATCGCTGCGCCGCACGGCGCACGCACACGAACGCCAACCGCGAACGCAGCAGGGAAGAAAGGCCCGGCGAAAGCTGCACAATCTTAACCAGTCGAGGCGGCGTTAATTGCCGGAAAGCGCCTCGCAATTAGTCGGAATTCTCGGTGTCGCCGGGCGGGAGCGAGCACCGCGCCGCGCAAGGGCAAGGAACTCCGCGTCGAGTCGCGAGCGCCCGAGCGCGGCTCGCTCGCGGGCAGCGCCGAACAACGTCGGTGAGTAATTGCTGGCGCTGCAATTTTCATCAAGTCGCTTGAGAATTTCATTATTGGCATTTTAAGGAGCACCGCGAGAGCTCTAGAGCTCGCGCGCGTGGCATCGCTCGCCGAAGCTCGCCAGCCGCTAACCAACGCTGCACCTTCCACTTCGACCGGCGGCCCGACTGATTGAGTTTCATCCCGCGAGCCGTTCGAGCGCGCGCAAGAAGAAACCGCTCGAAGCGAGCTCGGGGCGCCTACCGATGTACTTATCGGAGCGGAGTGCCGGGCGTGCGTTTCGCGCGGCAGTTTGTCGGTTGTGTTTTGCCGAGGGCCGGCCGAGCCGCCGGCGAGAGCCAATCGCGAGGCTCTCGTCGTCGACTCCGAGCGCTGCGCTCTGCTCTATCTCTCGCGTGAACTTGTTCTATCGGATATCCTCGAATATTGCCGAGCGCGATATTGAGTCGATAAGAGTACCCGCTGTTTTATTGGCACGTGTTGCTGCTGCTG
Source organism: Phymastichus coffea (assembly GCF_024137745.1). Classification (NCBI taxonomy): domain Eukaryota; kingdom Metazoa; phylum Arthropoda; class Insecta; order Hymenoptera; family Eulophidae; genus Phymastichus; species Phymastichus coffea. Next base: position 3,455,841 of record NW_026706842.1, on the reverse strand, counting down.
GTCGCTCGGTCGCATGACTCGCATCACTCTTGCTCGAGCACGAATAAAAGTCCCTGCCGCTGCCGTCAAAAAAAAAAAAAAAAAAAAAATTGTCGCCACGCGCTCGGCTCTTTTACGCGGAGTCCCTGAAATTTTCATCGCTCGTTTCGCGCGCGGCACGACGAAATATTCCAGACGCGTTGTGCAGTTTCGGCGCGCCTCATCCGACGAGCGAACCCCCTGCCCGGCGAAAAGGAAAAGTCCCTCGCGAAAGACTCGCCGGAGTTAATCATCGTTCCGCGGCGTCGCTCTTCGCGGCCGCGAGAACTTGGCTAATGATAAACGTAGTCGTCGCCCGATAAGGGTAACCGCTTGCCGCGCGGAAAGTACGCGCGCGCGAGATAAGTGAGTTTCCTTTGGTCGTTGAAAACCACCTGAGGAATAAGATATACGAAAGGGGGAAAGAGACAAAAATGGGCGGGACTGCGGGGCAGGAAGGCATTCGCGTAGGTAACGGCATCCACTACACATTTACGCCGCTTCGAATTTCGCTCGCCGCGGGAATTCCTGGCAGAAGCTCGCAGGTCACGTGGGACGCCGGCTAAGAAGTGCATTTTTGCGCGATATCTTATTCAGAGCACGGCCGGAGTAACCGAGCGAGTATCGGTCTGCCTGCCTGCAGACGCTTATTTCAATAAGAATGAAACTGCCTTCTTCCGGTTATCGCCCCCTTCCCCTCCTCTCTGTCCGAAAAAAAGCAAATTTCGTCGAGTACGGGCGCAGGGCTCCGATCCAGCGAGTGCAGTTGCTAAGGAACTTGCGCAGCTCGGAATAACAAAATTTGTCGCGCTCGGCGGCGACTCATTAACCCCGCAATTACCCCTTTGCGCAGCGGCAATTTGCCGGCTCGCTGCTGAAAGTCGCGCGTGAGAGCAGCCGTGGCTGAAAAAGCGCTCGCCGCGCCCCGTCGAATCAAATTGCGATTCGTTCGAATTAAAGCCACGCGAGCGAGCGAGCGCTTGGCTTCGGAATAAAATTAAAAAAAAAAAAAAAAAAAAAAAAAAAATATAACGTTATAAATGCTTCAAGGCCCGAGCGCGCGCGATTTATCGTCGTCGAGGCCATTGGCCTTTCGTTAAGCCTCGGCAGAGGCACTTGAATTCCGCGACTTTTTCCTTCTCCGCTGGCCTCCCCCCGTGCCCGGGGTCGTATGCAGCTGCGCCGGGGAAAAAAAGGCACGCCACCGTCACCGCGCGCGTAGGGTTGAACCTCGATCGCGGTGGCGAGAGTAGTTTGAAAATTCACAGCAAGAATTTCCTTTCTCGCTCGATGTCACCTGCGCCTTTATCGCTGCGCGTTGTTTTTTCTTTTTTTCCGTTTTATCCTTTCCCTCGGGTGGAGAATCCGCTTTGTTTAGCTGCCATCGCTCGATGTAAATTAAAAATTGAATGAAATCTGCGATTTTGGCCGTCGCGATGGCTTCTCGATCGTCGTTAAACTGCGCGCTAGATGCATTTATTTCCAGGGACCAAGTAATCCTTCAACGTCGGCAGCCGCTTTTCCCACTTGGCCAAGTAATTTTTCAACAGATTTCCGGAAAAAATCTTGGCGCTCCGAGTCGCTCGTTGCCGTGCTTCAAGATTTTGCAAATTGAAAAATCTTGACTCGCTGCCGAACGCGCGAAATAATGCCTTCATAACCGGACGCCAGATTACGGAAATGTTGAAGTCTGTGCCGGACCCGCAAGAGCAATAAAAGCGCTGTTAATTACGCAAGATAAACGAGCACGCCTAGCGCGTCTGCGTTCGCAAAGGTCACGTATCTCGGTAAGTTTACTCGCAAGTTTCCGGCTCCGCGAGCGGCCCTTCGAATTCAGCTCCACCATTATCGTCCAGCCGAGCCGAGCCGCCCCAGCGATTGCCAAGGCTCGCCTCGGAAACTGGAATTCCAGACGCAGTCGTTCGGCATTGCGCGAAGCCGCAAGCGACCTGCGGCGCACTCGAATAACGGAATAATGAATACCGTGAGAGCGCCGGTCAAGTACGCGCTCGCAGCTGTTTATTATTGCAAATTGACAGGCGCCGCGCTTATATCGCCAAAGCCTCGTCGCCATTTGAATACTTTAATAAAGAAATATTCAAATTGCGCGCGATCAAACAATAACGCGGAGCGCGCTTTATAAAATATGGATGAAACGCCTCGCTACCCCCCCCCCCCCCCCTCTTCTTCGCCACCCATTGAAAATAAATCGGTCTGCGCTTCGGCTTCGTGCTCCCTCGTCGGCGCTACACATTTAATGCTGATATCGCTGCGCAGCTAATTCCCACCAGCTGAATATACTTTGAGCTGCGCTCTTGATTGGCTTTGCCAAATTGTCACTGCGTCCTTTTCGCGCGAAGCTTTTCACTTCTCAGCGCGACCTTTGTTCAGCAGGATGAACACCGAAAATAGGCCGGTTCGAGTCAGTCAAGAGGCTTTGGATTCCAAGCAAGTGATACAGACGAGCTGCGATCAGACGGCAACGAGAGTGTGAAATCGAAATAGCGATACACTTTGTAGGATCAAAGCGTGACAAGTGGTTGTTCAGTGGAGATAGGGCGGCGAAGGAAGGACGGAATCCGTGACTAAAGCGACGGGGTGAGCGCGTGGAGCGGAAAATAACGAATGAATATAAAATGAAGAATCGGATCAGAAATACCGGAGATTCGAGTTACGAGGTTAAAGAGTCGAGGGCGGAGACGAGGCAAGCGGGCAGGCTGGCAGACAGGCGGGCCAGCTTAAAGCGATTGAATTATTTAAAGGCGCGCTCGAAGAAGCCGGAGCAGGCAGCCTCGGCGAAATCGATGGAATACAAATAAAAGAGGAGCCGGTGAAACTCGAGCGCGCTAATTCCGTTTGTTACCGCGCGAAATCTCATCGGCAACTGAGACCCCAGCCACTTCCCGTCGCGCGATCTTAGTTTCTCGGAATGTGTCGCGTTGATTAAGCGTCGAAAAAATAAGAAAAAATTAAAATACCAGTGGAGGGGGTAGCCACCGACCGGAGCGAGTGTAATTGCAGAAAAAAAAAATCGCTGACGAAGGAAACGGGAAAATGCGGTGGCGCGCTCGCATAATTACTCGATCGTTATCCCCTGGCGCCGCGGCTGCCGGGAGGCTGCAACACAATGCACACTCGGCAGCGCGATAATCTCGAAATCAATAAAGTAGTGTACTGCTGCTCCACCTGCGCGCATGCGCTCGTTCTCGCTCTCTCTCTCTCTCTCCCTCTCTCCCCCTGTCGACTAATGGCCAAAACATTACTTTTTTCGGGCCTTTTTCCGACATCGCTGAACTGCCACAATGTGGCAGGGATTTGCGCCTGTCTTGCGCACCGGCACTTTAATTGACAGGCAACGCGACTAACGAGCGAGCGAAGCGTAATAACGTTGCGTAAGGCATTTGTTTGCAGCTGTTACGAGGTGCCGGTTAATCAACCAGCCCTGCCCCCGCGCAGTGAGTCTTGCGCCCCAGCCCCGCTACTCGGATTCGACACCTTCATTGCAATTTTCGGTATTATTCGCGCAGCCGTACGCGCACTCCTTCTGGCCTTGTAGACGCCTATTCGTTAAGTCAGTAATTAAGCTGGTTAAGCAGGCTACTTCGTTCTAGGTGTTTTATAACGGAATTCAAAGTACCGCGGTGAAATGGCCTACCATTTATTCCAAGCGGAATTCCAGATGAAATATAAAAAATGCGCCGAGCCGACGGTCGCGTTCGATCGAGAGCCCATCGCCATTATTACATAGTAATTAAAGTTTTCATTGACGAGTAATCAAGGGCCGAGTTGTAGAGAAACGCGAGTGCGCGCTCGTTCGAATTGCGTTTCATAAAGAGGTACATTCATTCAGGGGCGATCAGTTAGAAACGGGGGGTACGGGGGAGGAGGTTTAAGCGCCCAACGGGACGGAAAAAGAAAATCAGGTGCGCTTTGATCCTCGTAGCGTTACCTCGGCCATTCGGTCGGACGACGATAAATAAATAAAGGCCGAGTGGCCGTAAAAGGGGAATCAATTCGATTCCCTGCTGGCGAGCTCTTTTCCTCGTCTTTTTCTTCCCCTCTGCCGGCAAGAGAGAGAGAGAGAGAGAGAAAACGCGCTACGCGCGAGCAACAAGTGCCGAGAGACGCCCGGCCAGCGAGCGTCTTTAAGAAGCCACGCTCTCGCGCGCGCACCGGATGTATTCGAATCAGATGGACCTTTCGCTGCTCTCGCTTCTTCCTCGTGGTCGCTCGCGCGCTTGCTTTCTTTTTCATTCGCTCCGCGGCTGGCAGCGCAATCTCGCTAAGAGGCTGCGATCGCCGCTCGGCTTGACCGCCGCTTAAATTTAACGGAATGCTCTCTTTACGGATTCATTGTATTCGCGCCGTGGGCTTTTCTTGAATTGCCCCTCGGCTCACTCTCTTTGATGCCTGCCTTTCGTTTCTTCCTTCCTTGCATATTTCATCGCTTTTGTTTATTTATTTATATCTCTTTTTTATTGTTTTTTTCAATTCTTATTTGGCTTTGGAAGGTTATTTGCAAAACGGATCCGCAATATTTTTCGATGAATGGCTTGTGTTACGTCAAGAGAAGCTTTGGTTCGATCCGTGCCATTATCCGCCGTGAAACACCGAATCAGCCATAACAAAAAAGGAGCAGGACGTTCGTCGAAAGCAAATGTTTTTCACAAAGCAGCGACGGAGCGATGTTTTTTTTTTTCGAACATGCAAATATTCGCGCACGAAACTAAAATAACCCCTCGCAGCGAAAGGTCTTGCGCCTCCGGTATATAATGGGACAAAAAGCGGAGTTGCATCTGCAAAAATGTTCCTCGTAATTCATCCGGCTCGAAAATCCATTTCACTCTCGGGCGGTCGTGCGTCCTTAAATTGCGCGCGTTTATCACAAAGTATGCTCGCGTGCGGGGGGGAAAAAAACAAAAAAAAAAAAAAAGAAAAAAATGAAAGAAAGGAAGAAGGAAAGGCGGCAGAGGAAAAATGTGGAGCTGAATGGAGGTTGCGTTGGTGGCGGCACAAAGGCACGCGAAAATGAAAATCGTGCCACCAATAATCGCGAGCGCGCCGCGCGCTTTCCAGATGAGATTTGCCGTCTGCGTCGCGCCGCGGCGGCAGGGATAAGGTTGTCGACGAGTCGAGTGGAGGGCGCGCGCGCGCGCCAGTGGCGTCGCTGTCTCCTTGATTCTCTGGCGCGAGCGTCAGCGCTTTTTACGTCGATGGAGGGAGCCATTCTCGGGGCGCTTGTTCCCCAGACGCCGAGGAAGCGTATTTGTCGAGCGTGCCTCGAGCCCTTTCCTGATGAATTGACCGGGACCGCCGACTGCCTGCAGTTCGGAGGATACCCCCTCCCGGGCCTGGCCCCGAAAACAGCTTATTTTGCGGAGTGCCGCGCTTACTTGCAATCAGCCGACGCAGCTCCGCTTGCGCGAAAAGAGGAAGGAGGGAGGAAAAGAAAACTGATCGGCAGCGCGTCGACTAATTAAAAAGAAAATCATAAAAATGACGCTCGAAGGCAAGCCGTAAAAGCATGGGGGCTGTGCCTCTGGCTCGGGCAGCGGGCGAGAGAAGGAAAAAAGGTTGTAGCCGGCGAGAGAGCTGCAGAGACAATCGAGAGGATCTCGTAAAACGAAATTAAACAGCGCATAAAAGGAGCAAACGAGCCGCTCCAATTATCCGGCCTCGATCGGCCGTGTATTTCAAAAGAAATGGAAGGAAAAGCGGAGGCAAGGAGGAATCGCGGAAAGACGGCGGGGGAATACGTTTGCCAGGGCCGCTCCTGACTGGCAAGTGGCTGGAGAAAGCACTTAGGAGCTGGCCGGCGTATAAAAAGAAGGCAAACACATCGAGCTGGCTTTCAAAGTCGTATAAACGCCATCAGCTGAGCGCCAGTGGGTTAGGCTTTTTTCCGCGTCCTCTTTCTGCTCCACGCGAGATGGGAGGGGGCTCGATTAGACTTACCATGAACGAAGGAGAGGAGGGTGGCGATGAGCAGGGCGAGCCTGAGTGGCTGAGCGTCGGCCGCCGCCGCCATCCTGCCAGCTCGTTACGTCGATGCAGCTTTCTCCTGCGAACACAACACACACACGGACGGGGTCAGCCTCGATCGGTCAGTCAGCCCAGCGAGCCAGTCAGTCTGGCAAGCTGCCACGCACTCGCTCTGCGATATCGCCGACCGGTGCCCGTATTCGCTAATTTCACGCCGAGCCCGGCCGTTGTTTGCTCCTTCCCTAGCCGTGTTTTCTCAGCTCTTTTTCAGCGTCGAGCCTCGGCGCGACTTTCGTTTTTTCCAGCCCCGCGGTCTGCATCGAGTCTCGTGATTTGTTTGCGACGCTTCGAGGGCTTTCCTCCGCGAGCGCTCCGCGCGCTCTCATCGTGCTTCAAACCAAATTATTTACTCGGCGCTGCTTTTGTTTTTTGTTTTATTCCGCTCGCGCCGAGCAAACTTTATTTTTTCATCGAAAGTTGGCAGTCGGTGTTTGATTTCAGTCGTCGGACTGCAAGTAGGCAGAAGGCGAAAGAAAAATAAAATAAAATAAAATGCACGTTACCAAATATCGATGTACGGCAGCTGGGAGACGGTGTGTCGAGCGTGCATATAAAGAGGTATAAAAATCCTTTCACCGCGGATGTACTTTTTTAACAGCTGGAGCGTATGGTTTATTGAGCAGCTCGCACGCACCAAAGAATCTCGCGTGGCGTGCATTTTTCGGTTTAATTACGGAAGTTCGGCAAGCCAGTCTGGGTTGTAAAAGTGGCAGCACCAGAATGGAGCGATAAAAAGTCCGCTCTGGAATCGCGCCACATAAAAGACAAGTTGCGAGCTTGCGCGCGCGCGCGCGCGCGCGAGAGAGAGAGAGAGCGAGAGAGAGAGATAGACTACGGTGACTACTCCGCGTAAAAAGAAGTTCGGAAAAAGCGAAAGCTAACGAAACAATCCCGCGTGCTCATCGCTTTTCCCCGCTTTACTGCCTCTCGAGGCCAAGTTTTTTAAGGATGAGCTCCCTGCTGGCACTTGCCGCCAGCTTGCCTTCGACGGAACACTCCCAGCGATTCCAAGTTGTTTATACTCGTGACGACATTATCGGCAAGGTTGCCGCGCCGTCGGAATTATCTCGCCTCGGCATCGGGCGACTTCGCGCGACAAATCGGCAAATCGTCCGGGAAAGCCGTCGTCTGTTTACTTCCGAATGAACCTCCCAAGCGCACTTTTGCAGATCGCCGAAAATTAAGACGATCTACCTTTCGGTACTCCAGACTACATGACGGATTTCCTTTTTCTCTCGCCCACTCTCGCGTCTCTCGTTAACGAACTCCGTCGCAATGCAATTTGCAGTCCCTTTTCCAGCTGCGCAAAACAAAAGTCCAACGCGATATTTTTTCGGATCAGATGTCTTGAATATGCGTTGGTTGGAAGTTGGTGATTGCGCATGTGGGCGAAAGCGGCAATTGGCAACGAGGAAAAAAGGCAAGAGAAAAATGGAGAGAGAGAACAAAATTTCAGTTGCGGACGATTCAGAGCGCAATCACGCGCTTCGCACTGTTTGCCGGTTAATTAGATCATACGTGCGCCGCGGGCAAATGTTAACGAGGTCGCGAAAAAATGTTTGTCGAAGCAAGGGCTGCTTGCAGTCGGCGCAGAGGGAGCAGCAGCTAATGTTACATTGGCGAACGGGGTAAACAACAGTCGAATAAATACGAGCACCAAGCTGGCCGGTCATATTGACGGATCAAAATTGACGTTTATCAGACCCGGCCCAAACTTCAGCGTCACGATTTTCCCTATAAAATTGATAAAGCGTATCTTCATTGCCGAGCCGCGTGTTGAAATATTGACTGTTTTCGCGAATTGAGCTTGCGTTTCAGCCGAACGCGCGCGCGGTCGCGCAGAATGTCGAACGGCGCTGGAACGTCCGATAAAATTGTTGGCACTGGAAACCTGACAAACGAGAGAAAGGAGAGACAAATTTCTGGCGTGCTTCGATGAATTATAGGTCGAGTAATAAAAGGCGAGCTAGGCGAGCGAGCCGAGGCGGGAGCGCGGGCGCAGCGGTAATTTCGCGCGGCTGCAGGAAAATCCTGGGGAAATAGTGGATTTTTCGACGAGGCTCGGGGCTCGGCAGTTTTCAAGTAGCTCGCGCTGGCATCCGGGGTACAATTCCCCCTTGACTGCGCGCAGCCCGCAGCGCGGCTGCACTCGCGTCGAGTGGGCGAACCGCACTCGAGCGAAGACGCCGACGAACTCGTCGATCTTAATTGCGAATTTGAGCAGCGCCAGCGAGCGACAACTGTCTCGCTGCCGCCGCCGCCGCGGAATCAAACGATTTTACGCTCCAGATGAACGGGAGAGGCCTGGCTCTTTGGCGATCGTCGCCGAGAGCGAGGCCTATCCCGCCGTGCAGAAAGGAGCGCCCGACGGAAAGAAGCGACGCAACCGGCTCCGACTTGCTTTCGCTCGGTCGTCCGACGGATCATCAGGGCCACGGGTAATTGCAGCATCGAGCCGACGCTCCGGGAAGCAAAAGGTTAAACGTCTTTGTCCTGGGCTTTCCGCTGGGAGAATGAACTTTTCCATGACCTCCACCGCTCCTCCCGCCTTGCCGGCTGTCAGCGAGCTCGCAAGCTAACTTCGCGCATCGAGCTCCAACTTTTGGCTTCCTCGTCGCCTGCGCACGTAAGAAAACCTCCGAGACTCTCGCTCGACGCTTGACTGCCGTCGCGAGGCGGAATGCACTCGCGCAAAGTTCGCCACAGCGGCGACTTCGCGTTTCGACTGGCTCGCGCTCGCGAGATCGACTAGCGAAGGTGTTCCCGGCCGCCTGCATTATCAATTCCGTTTGGCGACTCGCTGCAGCCGCGCGGAAATCAAAGCGCCGGCTGCTCCTTGCGCACTTGTTCCCGACAACTCCTCCGTGGCCGCTTGCTCTCGCGCGGCGGAATCAATTACGCGGGAGGGCCGACGGGACGACGGCGGGGCGTTTCAATATGCGCGGGGGAGCTGGCGCGCGCATCAGACGCCGCTGCTCGGCCGGAAAATGCTCGATCCCTCGCCCGCCCGCCGCGACACCCGTAAAAGCGAACGCTTATGAAACATGCAAGCTCGCAGAGAGGCGGCCTCTCTCGCTTTAGCCTCGTTTCCCTGAAAGACAGGCCCGCGCAAGAGAGAGAGAGAGAGAGAGAGAGAGCGCGAAAGCAATTTCCCGGGGACAATCGAGTGTACCGGCCGTCGAGACGTCCGCGAAAGAGCGCTCGCGCCCGTGCGCATCCGCTGACTCCGCGCGCGCGCGGACGCCATTGTTCCCGGCGCCGAGCTCACGCGGGCGGGCCTCACCGTGACGCGCAGTCTGCCGTACCGCGCGAGACAGCGAACCGGTTGTGTTTAAATCAGCTGGCTGGCTGGCTGGCTGGCTGGCTGTCTGGCCAAAGGCTATCCGCAGCTTGCGCGTGCCATTTGCCTGATTAAAGCCCCTTCCCCGTCGCCTACCGCTGTCCGCCCACTTCCCTGCTGCAACTCTGGCAACCCGGGGTTATTCGGATTATACCTAAGTTCCGCCAGCCCACAGCGACCGAACGAGCCGTTGTGCTGCCAAACTTCCGCGGGATTTCGAATATCTTTGCGGTTCGATTGATCAAATGACAGCCGGCGCTGCGTTGCGCGGGAACCCTCGAAAGATTGATTTCGTTCTCTAAATGTTAATGGATAGCGAATTACTCGCTAGCGAAGCGCGCCCGTGTCGAGAATCCATCTCCGTCGATCTCCACGCGACGATAAATCCGAGCATGCCGTTCGTCGCTCTCGTTTGCGAATAGAAATAAATGCCTGCTCCTCCGGCCGACGAGTGGAGGGACGAGAATTTGCAGTCGATCGGACATAAGAGAGGAAAAAAACTTTGAGGGCGCGTCGGAGCTTTGATCACTCTCGGAATTAAAGGGGTCGCGCGGGCGTGGACATCGCGTCAACGGCGAACGCCGAGATGAAAAGGCCGCGGCCAAAACGACCGCGGGCGCCTCATCATATCCATCAAGAGAACCGGCGTAGCCCATTTTTTCGTCGCCGGCGCGGCTCTTTCTCTTCTCGCTTGCAGCTTCATTACGTATCGCCGGAGACACAATAATTCGACGTCGGGAGGGCGCGGAGGCAAGAAGCTGGCGGCCCATTCATGCTCGGCTCGGCACACTTTTGTCGAGCGCGCTCGCGCGGAAAACCGAGGAAGAGAGAGAGAGAGAGAGAGAGAGAGAGAGAGAGAGAGTGAGAGAGAGAGAGAGAGCGCACCACTTTGGAAATTAGCGCGCGGCGGTTCAACGAACCCCGAGCGGCTTTATTGTTTGCTTTCGCGCCTTGCTCGTATCGCCGCAGTCCGGGATTAAAATTCGAGAGCGCGCGCGCATCGATCGCGCCGAAGCATTATCGCGCGGACAGCCTTCACGGCATTACTTAGCCTGATGAGCTGCGCCCGCCCGAGCATTGTAATAAGACTCCGGCTCGAGTGCCGCCCACGCACCCGTAGCGGCTGCCAAATGCTCGTCCCTTATGCTCCCCGGCGATGCGTATACGTCGTGGTCTGGAATATAGACGACCGCGCGAGCGACTATACGTCTTGGCTTTCTACGACTGAGAGCCCAGTCGAGGCGAGCTATCGCTTGGCGCGCGGATTTCAAACTACGAGGAGACTGCTCCCGGCGAAAGTTTTTCGGCGTGGCATGCCGCTCGGGGCCGAATCCCGGCTAACGAAAGCTCCGCGCGACGATGTCCCGCGTTGAACGCGCGAAGCGATTACCGCTCCTCCGTGCCACCCAAAGCCACTTGTTTACCGCTGCTCTTTCGATTATTTATACCAGCTGCTGCCATCGGCCCGGACTTCTCCTCTAAATGTTTATGAGCCGACTTGTCGGGCAACGGTTCGCGCTCGCATTGTCTCCGTCGAGTGCAGTTTGAACAATGAGCAAATCGATATAGCCAATGTAGCGCAACGAATGATACGAGGCGAGTGTTCCTTCTTCCGCGAAATCAGCAGCCTGTTTTACCGAGGCAAACGAGATAAGCGAGGAGAGTGACATTTATAAAAACGCGACGATAGCCAGTTCATTCGAATGAATCTTCGAATCCACGGGAAATTAACGGCCACGCGTTGCTCCCTCAAAGGGATCAATTGAATGTCCGTTAAAACGCGTCGTTCTACGCGCACATGTATCATTCGAGCGATCCAAGAGCTGAGAGCCCCATGGAATAACCATAAAAAGAGTGGAAAAGCAAGAGAAGAGGTATTAGTGTTGAGCGTCGCGGCATATGACTTATCGCTACAATCTCATCGGCGCACACGTCGGGGTAGAGCGTACGAAAAAAAAGCGTCGCGATTCCTGAGCGATAATCCGTAACGATAGCCGACGAGCGATACGCACTCTCCCTCTCTCTCTCTCTCTCTCTCTCTCTTTCCATACGTCGCATCGGCGATTCCCGATACACACTCGATACGCTCTTGGGCCGCGCGTGCCGGATCCGCGCTAATTACGCAGCCTCTCTCTCTCTCTCTCTCTCTCTTCTTCTGCCTTTTTTCCGAGAGAGAGAGAGAGGGAGATATCGCGCGCGTCGAGATAATCCTGGTGTTTTTTTTTTCATCGAAACACGTTGAACAATTGACAAAGGCCGGGAACGCGTCGCCCGGCACGAAGATGCAGGTAGCGAAGTTAGTAGCGAGCGGCGTATAATTCATCAGGGAAAGCGAGGCCGCGCATGCGGAGCAGCGCCGGCAGTGGCACGCACGTCGAGTCTGAATGCACAATGCTCGCTGGCTCGTGTGACAGGTTGCGCAAGCAAACGCGCGTCGCTCGCATTATCGTAAGGACAAATAGTACGTCGCCGAGCGCGCCCGGCATTGTTATTATCCGACGACACCTTCCCCGGCAATAAAGCCCCCCTCCCACCCACCCACCGCCTCCCATTTCCGCCCCCGCATTGCCGTTTCATTCTAGCTGCGTCTGCTCGCGCGCGCGCTCGCTCTTTCGCTCTCGTTGTTGCGTGCGTTCTCGTCGTTTTGTCGATGCGCGGCGGACCTTGCACTTGAAACTTTCATTTCGGCCGGAGAAAGTGCGGGGGCTGCGTTCTTATTGTCCGGCGATTAAAGTGTTCAGCGGCCGAGAGTTTTGAGGGTACTCGGCTTTGCGCGCGTTTCGAATGTTTGCGCAGCGACGGATGAGAGAAAAAAAACCAAGTTCGCCGTGCGTATTCCGACGCGCGCGCTCGTTGTCCCCGGCCGCGACGACTCGCAGACTTCCGAATTCCGGCCCGTCCGAGAGAGAGAGGGAGAGAGAGAGAGAGAGAGAGAGAGAGAGAGAGAGAGAGAGAGAGAGAGAGAGAGAGAGAGAGAGAGAGCGTATTAATAAGTCCGGAAGAGCGCGACGCGTTTGACGCACGCCGAGAGACAGGAGCAGCGTTCGATCAAAGCGCGATCGAGCGCGACGACGAGTGCCCGGCAATTTCTGCGTATCCACTCCCGCCGCTCGCTCGCTTTTCTTTCTCGCTGCTCGCGCGCCAATAGCTCGCGGCCCGGCTATTTTTCCTCGGTCTCTCGTTCCAGGCTCGGTTCGATTTTTGCCATCCCTCCCTCTCTGTCGCGGTCGGATGCGTCCCTCCGGCCGTTCGTCATAGCTTTTTGCTCTCGGGGATACACTTTGCGATCCCGCTCTCGACGCCGCGTATACATTAGCCCTTCACTTTTGTTCTCTCGTCAGGGATATTTGCCCAATTTCGCCAAACATCCGCCGCGAGATACGGTGCCGCTCCGTCCCGCGAGTGCAGCTCGCGCGAGGAAGGAAAAACAGTCTTCTCGAGTGCCAGATGCAAAATTATGTCGAAATTCAGCGCTCGTTCCATTGCGCTGACCCGTATTTCTCCAACATATCCGACACTGCGAAAGTTAATAGCAGTACTTGCAAGTTTTCATTGTGAAATCCCTCGGCACTCGCGAGGCGTCCTTCGCAAAAATAAAAAACAAAAAATAAAGAAAGAGAAAAAAAGTCCGACAAAGTTGGCGGGCGAGCAGTAGCCGAGCTGAAAATGGCGATAAATTCGAATGAAAGGGATCAGCGAGCAACTGGAGCTCCACCGATAAAAAGCCGGGCCCTCGGGAGTCGAGTAAGTGCCGCGAGACCCCGAGTAAATTAGATAAACATTCGGCGGCAGGCTAGAAACAAGCCGAAGATAAAGGGTCAAAGAGGTAGATTTGCGGGCTCGCGCGAGTCGAGCTGCGACCGCGAGGAGGCGGGCGCGGCATTAAGGGGCTCTTTCAGCGCTCGAAAGCCTGACCGCAGCCGCTTTGCAGCGGCGAGCGCGCGTGCAGCCGGCTGTTAAATCGATCTTCGCCCGGTCCGAAACCGAGCGCCCTCGCGCCTCCCGCGTCGGTCCCGTTGGCGACCCGCGCCACTTCCTCGACTCGTCCCGCGAGGAACGCGCTCGCGGCAGCGTCGAACCCGTCCCCGCGTCTTCCCTTTATTTTTGATTGCGTTGGCATCCCTCGCGAGAAGATACGCCGTTGATGCAGTAGCCGCCTACCCGTCCGGGCGCTCGACCAGCGGATAAGCGGGAAGAGAACGGAGCAACTTCCCGATCGCTGGCCGCAGCTGATAAATTTCTCGAATTTTGCCCCGAGGAGTCAAATCAGTCAGTCGCGACTGCGATCCACGCGAGGGATTAATCTCGCGCGAGTGCACACGCTGCGTCCCGTCGATTGTTGCGGATACGACGGCGCCGCCGCAGCCGTACCCGCGAGAATTCATATAGCGCTGAACTTTTCATTGATCGACCGAGTTCGTTGCGCAAATGAAACGCGTCGGGGAGCCGCTCTGAAATATTTTTATCGGCCTTCCTCGCCGCGTTCCCGACGGCGATTACATTGATCACTCGTCCAATGAAAACGAGCCCGCGCCTGCAGAAGTCAATCGGCCGGGACGGGAAAGATGCTTAGCCCGCTGTGCAGGAAAGACTAATGAACGGAATCAGACTCCCTTTCTCTTTTGGTTACCGCGATCGTGCCTGGAGATTAGCATACTCGTCGAGCAAGTTGGCGGGGTGGGGGTGGGGGGGGGGGGGGGCAAAACTGCCGTTCGACTGCTGGGACACTGTAAAGCCGGTTGGCCCTGTCAGCGCGAGCATCGATTGTCCCGTGTACGGTGTGTATCCGATCGTTTTTCACAGTTAATGAGCCCGGCGACCTGCGCGTGTGCCTCCAATTAAATTCCATCGGAATCCGAACGTACGAACAGCGAATGCCAATAGCTCGACTACTCACTCCGGCGGGTAATGAGAGGACGTGCGCCTCGCCGCCGAGGAGATACACTTTTCACGGGCGGCTCTGCGATCGTTCGGCCTGCCGACGTGATCGGGCGAAGGCGACGTTCTCCCCCGCCGCCTCTCCTCCGCGACAGCCGCGCTCCTCTTTGCGTTCTCCGAATCTGAATGTTTTGCGAGTTTCCCTCGGGGAGAAGTGCCGCCGCGAGAGAGTTCGCTTTTATCGCGGCACATCCGCGGCGACGTAATGTCTCGACATTTGATGAAAGCTCGTTCGGGCACGCGGCGCGCTAAAGAGACGTCTCGCGTGCGGAAAATAATGGGCGCAGTTTTACTGCGACTGCGCGACAGCAAGAGCGTGGAGACAGTTTTCCAGACAATAAAGCCAAGAGTGCGCGGCGCGCGAGGAGAGCCGCTGGTCTCCAAGCTGAAAACACCCGTTCAAAATTAACACCGGCGTATAGTAAAAGACCAAGAGGGTGCATTTCGGGGAGGGGACTTCTTTGGAAACCGGTCGGGCGCGTGGCGCACGGGTGAGGATCGACAGGACAGGCGACTAATCAAACGATGCATAATTAAAGAGTTCGCTGTGAGCGTGCCGCCAGCTTGCGGCGCTCTATGATTTATTCCCGGCGGCGCGCAGCAACTACGTTCCTTCGGCAGGCACGTGGCATGCCGAGCGCACACGACGAGATTCTCCGAGATTCCCCGACGCGCAGAGCCTCTCTCTCTCTCTCTCTCTCTCTCTCTCTCTCTCTCTCTCTCTCTCAAAAGCGTCATTACGAAGCTCAACCACTCGTTCCTTTTTCGTTCTCCCTCAAGCCGCCTGATAAGTGCTGCTGCTTAGCCACTCGACACCCTTGCTTGAGAGAGAGAGAGAGAGAGAGACTTGGCTGGGTCTCCGCATTATTTAGTGAATATCGCGCGAATAGCCCCGGCTCCCTTGTTCTAGCGCCACTGCTGCACCGACGATTGCCACGCGCCCCGATGCTCCATGCATCATTCAGCAGTAGAGTGCGACTGCTCTAGCTCGCCTCTTTCTTCTAGTTCTCGTTGACGCGCCCATCGATTCGCCGTTCTCGCCTCGCGAGGCAAATTAAAGCACATCTCCGCGCCGAACGTTTTCGAAAATAATTCGTCTGGCCTCGGCCGCAAACTCGCATCTGCCTAATTAAGCTCGCGCGAGGCGAGAAAACCAAAGCGTCGGCCCGGAGAGCCGCTTGGAAAATTGAAACTTGAAGCATTTACAAAAGCACCGAGGCGAGAAGTGGGCGCGGACAGAAGGAGCGCGCGCGAGTGGATCCTCGCAGGAGGAAATGGAATAAATAAATAAACAACCGTTCGTTCTGGAGCGATATTAAATTTCCGGTTCGTCTCTGTTCCGCAGCTCTGTTCTGCTTCTTCGCCAGCCAGTGCTATCGGCCGATCTCATTTCCCGGGAAACAATGCCGGCAGCAGCCTCGGCGACGTCGACGGCGACGTCGTCGAGGAAAAACCGAGGCACCGCGTCGAGCGTTAAAGAGGCGGCACATGCGCGCCCGAAATATCGATCTCTGTCGCGCGACGGACGCCGGTTTTGTTTTGCTCGAGCGAAGGCGGCCGCGTGTCCGCGCATACGTAAGCTCGAGTCGCGACCGAGCCCTGGCCGGCGCGGCTGCAATTACAGCTTGTTTTTGCCGGCAAACATTTCGAGCGCCGGCTCAATTTGTCATGCGGGCCGCGCCGCGCCGGCAAAATATGAGGATCGATCGAGCGCCGCGAGGCCGGCGCGCGGTAGTTTATTCAGCGGCGCTACCACTCCGCGGCCGAGGTGACTGAAATCCCGCGAATCGAAAGCCGCGAGAGCTTTCAAGAGCTCAGACTCCGGCGCGCATATGTCACCGCTGACGCCGCCGCCAGCTCCTCGAAAGCGATCGCTGTTGCACCACTTTCGAGGGCACTATCGCGGTAATGTGTCCACTTTCGTCGTTTCTCCAGCGCTCGCTACTCGTCCCTTCTCTCTTTCGGCGAACTCCCCGGAGCTTTTCTCTCGCTTATTTCGCGCATCCGCTCTATTCCTCGTCAGCCTCCTCGGCTCGTGCAGAAGATGCCGCAAATTTGTTCGGGTGCTCGTTGGCTGACAAACAAATGTTTGAAGAGACGACGGGTGGAGTGAAATTTTCAGCTCGCAGTGGCATCGTTTGCGCCAGTCCAGTGTGCCGGGTCACCCGATAAACAAATAACCTAGATTTAAGCGAACGGGGAATCGCAGCTGGCGAGCTTGCGAAAAATTCGATGTAATTTCCCGTAGCGAAATTCAATTACAAATAGAGTGCGAGCGAGAGAGAGCGCGAGATGGGCGTGGAGCGGGGAGCTGTAGGAAGGGTCGGTACAGATGTTAACTAGCGCGCCACATGACAATTGAGCGCGCGGCATAAGTAGGTTGTACGTAAAGCCATTGAGCTGCCTGCAGCTTCTCTTCCTGTTGCGCGTGCCCGCGACGACGTGCAGCAGGCGCGCACGGCTCTCGGCTAAACTTCGTTACGCAGTTGGCATTCAGCCTCGTCATCTCTCAATAAGAAAATTAATTTTGCCGGGGCTTTGACTTTGCAGACTACGAGAGCGCGGGGAGAGCGAGTATTGAAAAGGCCCTCGAGCGAGCGAGCGAAGTTGTATCGCGAGCGCCAAGATACGCGCTCCCGGCTAAGATTTATACCGTCGAAATGGAGTTTAGTCAAACACATTTTAGGATTACCGTGCCCCCGCCCACCCAGCTCCCAAATCAACATTCCAGCCTTCCGGCCAGTCGTCGCTGTCCGCTGCGTTCGAGTGGGCTGCCGCGACGTAATTGCTCGGGACTGAATTCCACTTTCGGCTTTAATCGCGTCTCGTTCGCGCCTCGTTCGCACCTCCAACGACTGCCGCGATCGATCACTTTTCCCGGCCGCGTCGCTGGAGTCGACCGATCCGATGCGTTCGCGAGCGGACACTCGCAGTGACGGACTTTCGCCAGGGCGAAATCAATAGGGCGACACTGTGCAGATCGCCATTGGTCGCGAGCGATTCGTCATTATTCCAGCTGCGGCTGCAGTTACGAACGTACGAGTAGTCCGCCGATTAACCGCGGGGCCTACTCACCCGTCAATCGAGTCAGTCGAAATTACATGACCCCAATTGAAAGGGAAGCAGAGAGAGGGAGAGAGAGCGCGCGGTTTTATTTTCGCCGGGCAATTATCCCGGCTCGGCGCAGATGCAGCTCGTTTTTCGCCAGGGTCAAACTTTGAACTGCCGAGGAAGTTTGCCGGCTCGTCGGCCGGGCTCCGATCCGCCGTTAATTGCGGATTGATGTAAGCAAGTCGTCGTAATTATCGGCGCGAGCCGGGCATTTGGATTCGCGGAGCGCCGAGCTGCCCGGGATCAAGCGTTAATTGGCTCGCCCGAAACAAACGCCGCTACAGTGGCGCACGCGGGACCAGCAAAAACTAATGTCCGAGCACCGTTTCAACGCGGCCGTAAACCATCGCCCCAGAGCTTTCAAACGAGTTTTCTCTCTCTCTCTCTCTCTCTCTCGCTCTTTCGCGTTTGAGGCGATTGTTTCGTGCGCTGCCTTTGAAACTTCCTTCGCTCGCTTCCCGCGTTCCACGCGGCTGCCACTCGACGAACGAATGCGGCAGCGTCGCGGCGGTGGCGGCGAGAAAATTGGCCGAGTCGCGTTGCGACCTCATAATCCGCGAGCGCGCAACAGGAAAGTAATCCGCTAAGCTTGGCCCACGAGTGAGCCTCCATCGAGACTCGTCCGCTTTGGTGTCTTCGGCTGACAAACAAACAATAGCGATGATCTTACAGAGCCACGTTTCCCTACGGCGGCAACAACGATTTCACGCGCGAGCGTCGACACGCTTACATGAAAATCATCTCGTCGAGGCTCTCATCTCTCCAATTTATTTTTTTTATCGTTTTTCGAGCGCTGTCGTCCGTCGCGAGCGCCACGGCTTCTTTTTCCAATGTCCAGCTACTCGCTCGGCACTGCTTTCATCTCTCGCAAGACGCTCGTCGGACGGAAAGCCAAGTACAAAAGTGCGGATCGTAGGTTTCGCCGGCCAAGAGTGGGCCGAGAAACCAGCTGCCTAGCAGGCTAGTCGTCGCCACTTTGTTGCCAGTCCGATAACGTCTGATTTTACTCCGCGGTGAATTCGTGAGAAATGACTATTCTCGTCGGGACGACAGCAGCCGTCGCGAAAGCGAGTAATTAAATTCTCACCGTTGCCGGCGAAACTATTTGCGCGCCTGCGTATAAAACGGCTAGCGCCGGTCCGCAGCCGGCGCGAAATTCCTAGCCAGGTTCTGCCAGAAAATATCGCTCTGGCAATAAACGTCAATAAAGTGCGGCCGCGGCAAGAGGCTTTTGCGAGGCGAAAGCGTGGGAAAGGAGCCGGAGGAGCGAAGCCGGCGGCTGCCAAAGGCGAGAAACTCGTCGCTCGTCGGCCCGACAGCCAGTTCGGAGAGGTTTCCTCGCGGGAGGCGCGCAAACCGAGACACCCGAGATTGGCAGAAGGCGGCGCCGAAGCCAGAAACTTGGGGCGATTTTTATTTACTCCGCCGAACGGCCGACGTCGCCCCGCTTCCCGTTTCCGAGGTCCCGGCCACGGGAGTGCCGAGGGGGTTAATCAGTTTGGCGCTACATCATCGCGACGGATATTGCTTGTCCAAGAGCCGCGCGTACAACTTGGCTTTGTTTCGCCGTCGAGTGTATCGCCGGAAAGTTAGCGCGCGAGAAGGAGGAGTTCGTTTACGTTCGCGACTTTTAGTTTCTGGCTGGCTTTTTATCCTGGCAGCCCGCGGGGAAAAGTCGCCGTCGCCCGTCGCTATATAGACAAAGTGAATCTTGGACGAGGGAGAGAGCGACCGGGTAGCATTAAAAGTTTAAAAGAGGGCTCATCGATCTCGCTCGTCGCGCCGCCGCTTCTTTTCTTTGGATTTTAATTAGCCGCGCGGGATCGCGCCCATAATTGCGGATAAAGAGCCAGAACAAAAACTCCACTTTTGTCTTTTATATATATACAGGCCGGGGAAAAAAGATGGAAACACCTGACGATTTTTTACGGATAATGGAGTTCTTTTTAACTTCAATTATGTTTCTTTTGTAGTTTTTTCTCATTTTTAATATGATTACAAATCAGATCCAATTGGTTGATTTCTAATAGAAACCCCTATTTTTTATGTAGATTTGGACTTTACGGGAAATTTTACATCGGGATATGATAATATCCGGATATATTACGTAATATTCAAATAATTAACATTTTGAGTATGAACGTGAGCCCGAAACATTAAAAACTACGGACGCTCTGAAATGGTTCAAGTTTCATAAATTTTCCTATAGTTTCTTTTGTAATTTTTGCCGTTCTTTTGATGGAATCATTTAGTTTTCTTGCCTAATACCATCAAAACTTGATAAATGTTCATGAAACCGCGAGTTTATACTGATAATTTTTAGTTGATAAAATTTCATGTTAGCGCATGATTGTATTTAATATTTAATAATATTGAATGAACATTTTGGATGAAAATAATATCTTTTTCTAATTATTGTAGCGAAAGTCCATCTTTGATCCAGGATATTAGATATCCTTCGTTTAATGCTACCCAGGAACAACGACGTGAACATAGAAGGATATTTGTGATCCCTTCGGGGTACTTTATTAACGCGAGTCCCTTTGCCTCTCGCGATTCAGGGTGCTTTATTAACGTTAGTTCCTTTGCTTCTCACTATTCGGAGTGCTTTATTGACGTATACACTCTTACCTCTACATTTTCTACATGTTTTAAAATATTGATTATTCATAACAGGCGTTGGAAATGTTCTCCAACAATTTGCTGCCAGTATGCGTTCTCTTTTGGTCATACGTAACGTCATTCAGAAATATGAAACTAAAATAATTTCAATAATTTATCTTATAACTTTCTAAGAAAAAGAAATGGATTTGACAACGAGTTCAAAGTTTGAAAAAATCTAAATTGAGTGAGATTTTGCATTAAAAACATTTTTATGGGATCTTTACAAATTTTTCAAGAAGATAATCCATTAAAAGTTTAAAAATAAGCTCGTAATACTTTTGATTTTATAGCAACTTTAACCAATTACACTTAAAAAGTTAGATATGAAAAAGCACTTTTATCACTCTGTTCTTAAAATGCAAAGTTTTCAAACTGTAAGGAATATAATTAAATATCTTAAGACAGCATGCTTTTCATAATTGCATCCACTATCACGATACGGAGTAAAATTATTGATTTTATGTTTCTATTAGATACAGATACATTTTATGTTTCTATTAGAAATACAAATATATGAAATAATCAATCAATTTGCATTTTGCAAGAAAGCTCAATAAATTTTCTAAAGTACGATACTTTACAGGATTTGTAGTTAAAATTTGTTCTATTACTTGAAATTAAGTAGTTTTTCTTTAAATAAATTTATGAAATATTTAACTTGATTTTTCAATAAAATACTCGGCATTGCTAGTCGAATATATTTAAAACATCCGTAAGTGTTTAATAGTAAGTATATTGAAAAATTATTTCAATATCGCGTAACATCATATCCAGATAAAATTTCAGGTAGAATTCGAATCTGCAATAAAAAGTAGGAGTTTCTAATAGAAACTTTCAAGTTGATAGGTGGTTATATATTATATACCGTAATAGTTGATGCATTTGTACCAAGAACTGCGTTCGCTATTCGGAAGAATGGAAAAAATTGCAGCACGGCGTAGTCGCGCTGATCGAGTGCTCGACGAGCGTACCTCATTAGAGTCGGCCTCTTCGATTAGCACTTATCGAATAATTGAAAATTTGATTCGGTTGGGCGGAAGGCGGACGCAAGTGGCGAGCATCTGAAAAGATTGGAGAGGCGAGCGGACAATTGCCGCGATCGGGGCAAACCAAACGAAGCGGATTGTTATTCTCCGGTTGCGAATCGCAGCCGGGCATGCAAACGGAACGTAATGGCGCGCGGCACGAGATAAAGAGAGAATCGAACGGCTGTAACGACACGCGCGCCGGTCGATAGAGCGAGATTCATCTTCGGCGCCCGACACGCGCGTCGCTTTGATCCCCTTGCTTTGAGCCTCTCTCTCTCTCTCTCTCTTCCCGTTCTTCCGCTTGCCACTCGTTCTCGCGCGCGTCTCGTCGAATGTCAAGTGCGCCAGCGAGAATGAATTTTACGAGGCTGCGCATTAATTGAGCGAGATACAATATTGACGCGGCACTCCTTGCGCTTCCGCCGTCTCCGGCTACTCTCGAGTCTTTCTCCTCTCGCTTCCTCGTGCAACCCAACTCGGTTAATTGCCCGACGCAGCTTAACCGGCAACAAAGTGCTCGCTGCCATTCGTCATTTTGCAATTAATGCGACTAACGTTTGTTCAGCGGATCGCTCTTGGGCTGAAATTTGCGACGCGAGTAACGAGCAAGCGAGAAGGGAAATTGAGAAGCGGGCCAGTTCGATCGAGATAATCGAGCGAGATATAATATTGACGCCACTCCGCGTAGCCACATCGAGTCTCTTTCTTTCACGCGTACCACTGTACGAGCTCAGCCGTTTTTAAAGCAGTCTTTATCCGGCACCTTGGCCCTGGCGCGCAAATACAACGGTGCCAAAGGTGTCGGCTATGAATTACATTATCGCTCGAAAAAACATAGGGACGAAAACGGGCAAAGTGGGCGTCTCTTGATATACGCGCGGACTCGGGAGGACAACGAGGCCGACTAATGACTGTAACTTTCGGCGGAGCCTGCGAAACCCATCGGAATGAAAATGCCGCTGAAAAATTACGGAGCTTCGGACAATTCTTTCTCGAGCTTGCCTTGCTCTACAGCTGCGCGCTGACCCGCCCACAGATGTGTACCTATGACGGAGTCGTCATCTGCTCTCGTGGTCGCTGCTCATCGATCCCGGCCACTGAACCCAGGATATTTCACCTGACTCCTACTCCGCGCTCACTGGCCCTGCCTTTTCTCCGTTGCTCACTGCCGGCAGTGCATAAATTTCCAAAGGTCGATGGTTCCCACACAATCTTCGCGCGCCGTTCCGTTTATATCGCTTTCTCCCCCGCCAATGTTATAAAGTTCATTAGGCTATGCCGAGGGAAGTCAACAGTTTTTAAGTTACAAGTTCGCTCGATAAACTTATCTGCGAGGGTGGTTTCCTTCCTGCTTGCCTGCCTTCCACCAACTTTCGCCCGCAAGTTTTGCCTGGCGCGCGCGCTTCAATTTTCTTTTCTCAACTGGCCATTCGCGCCCCATTCGCTGGCACTATTATTTCCAAGTCGAGATCAATCAGGTCGCCATTTATTAGAAAGCCATCGAGGAATTTTTAACGGCTCGCTAAAACTTCCTCGATCTTTGCTCCACTTCGTTCGTTGAAAAACCTTTCGCAGTGCTTTTCTTCGTCAAATGAAAGCGGACAAATGTCTGCGAGCTCGATATTTAAGAGCCGGTTCCTTTGATATTCCGTATGAAAGAGAAAAAAGAACGCCAATTTTTCCTATATACCGGGAAAATCCGAAGAATTATTGCGGGCGGTGAGCGAGGATGGGTGAGGCGATAACGCTTTACGATTTTGCAATACGCAGCTGCGCCGTTGCAACAGACGCGCGTGCGTGAGGGAGAGAGCGAGTGCTCGCGAGCGAGGGCGAGAGAGGAGCGACGAGATTACAAGCACGTTTACGGTATGCACGTGAAACACGCATAAAAATTTTAAAAGGATCAGCGCGCGAGCGTCGGCTCGGGGCGCGCGGCCAGCTCTGAATTGGCCGCGACGATAAAGTCTTTAGCACGTGCCCGCGCGCACTTTACGCGATCTGAAATCGGATTAACAGGCTCCGACCCTCCCTCCCACGCACCTCCTCGAAAGCCCGCTGAGTAATGCTGGCGCCGCTGTCACGAGTGTGAACAACGTCTTCTCTCATTCTTGCTTTATTAATTATTCGCGAGATAATAAAGTCGCCGACGAAAGAAAGGATCGGGATACAAAGACTGGTAATAGAGGCGCGGCCATGCACGTGCTCGCGAGGTCGTGCTAACGTCTCACACTCGTGGTCGTGAGGCAGGGGAGAGCGGACGATGGCGCGGAAACGTGAGCCAGAATATCTCGAGAGAATAATTACGAGCTGAGAGGAGGGCGCATGGAAAAGTGGCGAGTCGCGGCTGAGGAGGCGTGCGCCACGCAAGAACGCGCCAATTATGCACTCGTTATTTTTCTCCCTTCGTTGTGCGTCGGCCCCGCGCTCGCATTGTTCCCTCGCGCGCTCATCGATCGACGGGAATTCGGCAGCGCCGGCGAACGACTCGCGCGCTCGATCGGGGCCGCGAGGGGCCAAGACTCGTACGTACATGCTGTTTGGTGGATAATCTGGCGGTCATCGTTGCAGCGTGGCGTGGCGCTCGGTCCCGGAATCTCATGCAGTCACGTGTGCGAGCGGCATCGGCGGGCTCCTCTGGCAGCGAGTGCGGCGGGGATGCGGCTGCGGAGTGTGCGTGAGGCGGCGGCCGGGAGAGCAAACACCTGCTGCTGCGTGGAGCTCGCGCGCGGAACTGACACCGCCAGCAGCACCGCCACCGACGCTGCCGGTAACAGCGGCCAACGCGCATGCTTTCAATCTCTGCCCTCCTCTCCGTCTCTTTCTCTCTCTCTCTCTCTCTCTCTCTCTCTCTCTCTCTCTCTTTCTCTCGCTCTCTCGCTCGCTCCCGCGCGTTAATGTCGGGAGCTACCGCTCTCGCAATTACCCCCTCTGGCTTCGCCGTTTCCCATTCACCCCTACCCCGGCCACCGGCCGCCACCGCCGCCGCCGCCGCCGCCGCCGCTTTCACGCACCCCTGCTCCCCTTGCTCGCTCGTACAGACGCGCGCACACGCCGTTTTACCTCGTTTACCTCCGTCTTTTTGCGCGTGTACCCGATTTATTTGCCTGCGATTGTCGACTTTGCGGTTATGCCGCTCTCTTTTCCCCTTGCCAGCGGCTCCACGTCGGATATTAAACGCGCGGCGTTCCTTCCACGAGCTGTTTGCGTTCGATGCACGTCAGATGAATTGGGTGTAAATGGGCTGTCGCGATGCGAGCGGAGTACGGACGGTCGCGCGAGGCGCGAATGCCGACTAATGAGTTTTCGATGGACAAGTAGTCACGCTCCGGCTGCGGTCAGACGCGGAGCGCGAGTGAGCCTTCGCCGTCTCCGGTGGACGCGGCACGCGCGCGTAAGCCAAGTTTTTCCTTGACTTCTTCGCCGACGACTTGGGACCCCCCTCGCTCTCTGATGGCCGCTGATGAACATGCCGCGCGCGGCACCCGCGCTCCGATGTCAAAACGTCGGCGCTACGCGGTGATTTACACGAGGGCGCGACGACGGTGAGCCGGGAGCCCGGAGGGAGATCGATAGAGGCAGCGCTGCCGAGTGCCGTGCGTCGCCTGATTGAAATTTATCGGCGCGCGGAACTTTACGCTCCGAGGCACGCACGCAACGTCACGTTTAATGCGCCCGGATGCATCGCCTGGATCTCGCGACGATAATCGGGCCGGAATCGCGCCGAATAGTACACGAAGACGGCGCACAGCCACGAGGCCAGCGGCAGCAAGTGGAAGCGCACACGACACTCGGACTCGAGCATAAAACGCGCGCGTAATCTCTGCGGCCACAGCCACGGGCGAGGCGGACAAATCTCACCGCGGGGGTCCTTATCAATATACTATAGCACGGACATTACGGGCCGCACGCTCGGGCTCGAGGTAATCAAGCGATAACGCCCGAACTACGGGCGCGCAACGAGCGTGCCCCAGTTTCGCCGACCAGCCGATCGCCCTACAGTGCGCCCGGTCATTTCGAATCGCGCAGCTCCCGGCCGACCCGTCGCCCGCCGTACTCGCTTCGCTGCCGCGCTGCTAATGGCATTATTCCCAAGCTTTTTGCACTACGAATCAGCTTGCGTCCACGTGGAAACGGCAGCCCGGCGCGCGGTCGCGCCCAAGATTTTTCTGATATGCGGGTCGAGTAAAAGCATTGTCGGGCGGGGACTGGGAGTGGAGTCCGCGGTGCGTAGCAGAGAGAGAGAGAGAGGGAGGCGCGCATGTAGGACGGGCGCGTTTGCACTGCACTCGGGAATTCGCGCGCGCGAAATCTTGATCCCGAAAGAGCAAGCCACGCCGCTAAACGGCGATGTCGCGCTGATGTGGCGCTGCCTGGCTGTACCGCGCAGCACGAGCCAGCAGTGCGCGCCCCGGACTTCCCCTCGCGGATTTCCGATACGCTGTAGCGGCCTTTTTCAGCAGGCTCCAATCATTGCCAAAACGTCTTTGGTCTAGTGCCACCCGAGCCCCCGCGGCCGCTCCTCCCATTGTCGCCTCGAATCCAGCGGAGTCGAGACAACTCCGCTGGCTGCTTATTTTTTCGCGCCGGGCGCCGTCGCTCAGCCAAATATTCCAATGCACGAGATGTCCTCGACACCTTTGTGTAATCGCGAAACACATCGAAAGCAGCCTCTTCATCTTCGAACGTCGCCGTCGTTATGTAGACAACTTGGTAGCTTTTCTTCCGATCGATGCGCAGCACGGCATTATCTGTTGCGCGTTGTTCGCTTTCGAGCTTACTGCGAACCCCTTTCTCGTCTTTTCCGGTCTTCAATGAGGGTAAAAAAAAATAATGCAGAAACAAAGGGAAATAAAAGCACGCCCTTACGCGAAAGATAAAATTGAAAGCTTTGTACTGCCGCGCGCGCCACGATGTGACATACACACTGTCTTCGCTATTACTTTTACTTGCATTGTCTGTGTAAACAAACTGCTTCATCAGCTCGACGTTCCCAGTAGTGGCTGCTCTATCTGCACACGTGAATTTTCAAGCCAAAGACAGTACGAGTACGATTACTGTCCCCAAAATCTTAAATTTTTTCAATGAACTCCTCGACGTTTCAATAAATTTATTAAAATTAACCAATTATACTCTTACGTATCACACATCAGTTTGTTATTTGCAGCACCGCTTTTTGTCAAAAGATATCGTGCAATAGATCCGTTCAATGCAACGTCGACTAATTCATCATTCCTGCAGACATGCCAGTTGCATGAGAAAATTCTCGATAAATAATAATTCTCAGAGCATCCAAAAGACGATTCGATTAAATACTTTTTTAATTACTCGATGGAACATGTAATACGTGTTTTAAAAATATTTTACGAATGCAACAGAATTCTTCTCACGGCAGTTATTCTCTATGCTACGGTTAGATGCAGTATCAATATCATAGCTCAACGCCACGATATCCAAAGAATCGAATGCATACGAAATGCGGAAAACTCGACAGCCTCTGTACCGTAAAAGTAATATGTCACCCCAAATCACGAAGACATTAAAAAATGGTTAACCGAATGAGTAAGATACCGAGAAAAAAAGTGCAACTTTCTCGAGAGTACAGCTGCTTAATAAATCCCGGGAACGTCTGTCTTGAAGGAACGCGCAACCGGAAGAGCAAAAAGTGCGCGTCGCGGGTGTCAAATTTACCGAGAGCGACAACTTTTCGCGCTTGGCAAGCGTCCTGGAAGCAGAGCCGCACGATTAACGCAGTGATTGATTAATACCCCTACGGCGTCTAGCTTGTCGGACAGAGGGCCGCTTCGCTAGTGTGCCAGTGGGGAAGGGCCTCAATTACCACAAATTCCAAATCTTTGGTCGGTCGAAGAGACGGACCTCAGCGACGCTGCTTGTCGTCGTGTGTGCGACTGAAAAATATTCACTGCAGTCGTCGGCTGCTTCAAGGACTGCTCGCTTTTATACATTATCCCGCTCTGGCAATCGCTGTCAAGGAGTAATTTTGCACGAGCATCGATAAAATTCGCCTTCGAGACACAACGTGGGTGCATCCATACGCGACGTACAGGTACATATTTGCCGCATTGATCTCCATGTCGCTTTGCCCGAGGGATCAGTACCTACAGTGCGTGTTGCGCGGCGACCCCATGGCTCCGTCGTACATGTTTCATGCAACAGCTATGTGCATATTACCGCGTGTCTCCTTTATTTTTTCCACGAATCGCATAAATTCATCGCAACAATGTTGAGCTGAGCTTCTTTTGCTCGTAATCAATCTGTTCGCATATTGAACGTCGACCAACGGCCGTGTAATATATATTTACATCCCTCGGCGACCAGTCAATTATTTACGAGCTCGCTTTCACTCACGTACATAAGCAAGAGGAATGTGGCCTCAAACTCGACTCATACAATATGTATAGAAAAACTCTGTTATACCTACTGTCTTTCGCCACGTCCACGTCGTTTCGCTTTTACGTTTTATATTTCCATTTTTTTTTTCTTCCTTCTTTCTTCTTTACGCCGTACCCTCGGTACATGCATCGCGCTTTAGCTGAGTTTGCCTCTCGCAAGCGACAGCTGACTGACGTTTGTATTCTGCAATGTTGTTGTTTGTTTCCTCGGGAAATTCTATACCGTGACAAATTTCAGCCTTCCTTCGCAGCCTAATGGATCGGACGGGAACGCCGGCGAAATTACCACGTATGACAGATGCCGGGGACAATATTCAAAGACGGCATTATGATAAACTTGCAATTCTTTTCGAAGTATCAGTCAAACTCTCGCCTGAAAGATCCTTTCAAATAAACAACGTGTTCGCCGACTGTTTGATGGATCATAAAACTCAGGTCCAGCGATGAGTATTATCGGAGATGATCGATACCCGAGATAACATATTACGACATTTCAGCGAGCTTCAATTCAAAGTAAGGCTACATCCCAAATAAATTTAAGCTTTGTAGATAGACTTAATTCTCGTAGAGGAAGATCCAAAGACCGAGCGAGGGAGGAGAGGCTGATCGCTCGATCGTCTTCATTTTCCGCTCAGCTAGCTTCCACGTGAAAAATGACGAGAGTGATTTGCTTTCGCATCTGAAGGCCGCGGCAATTTATTCGATGCCTCGGAAACGGCGAAAGCGTGATTATCCGATCGTGTACATCCAGCATCGATTCGCGTCGACCCTCGCTCCGATCGACAACTCGGAGCTAATAATTTCACGACGGAGGCGTCTCTGGGCGCATAAGAAGTTTCGCCGGCGAGCAGCTGTCTCCGGCTGGGATCGATGGAGCTGGACGCGGATGCGCGCCGCGCGGCAATTCGAATATTCGAATAGTTGCTATCTGGGTTGCCGCGATACGACCGGCCAATCGAGCTTGTCGGCTTCGCTCGGTTCGGAAAATGACGCGCGAAAGCTTTAGCACGGACTACTCGCGACCTCGTTTGCCCATGGAATTTATTCAGCTAAAACTCTTTCTCTCTCTCCTTTTCTCTGACTGCCATGGCAGTTATAAATAACGAGCAATAAATTTCTCACGAGAGGTACAAACAGCACTAAGTTACAGTACAGACTACAATTCGCACACAGCCGACCGGGCAATCAGTCGAGAGTGCATTAGTTGGCATTGGAAAACAGTAAAGGTAAAGTCGGCTTGCGATGCGCTGCGTCAGAATCGTAGAGAGCGGCTGCCGAGGCGAGGCGCGACAGTAAAGCGCCTTCAATCTTCATCCGCAGCGGATTGAATTAGTGTATATAGCGTGATGGATGTACTATCTGGCGGCGACGGCGACGTCGGGACGCTGCGTAATTTTGAGCCAGAGACCGCCGGAGGCCCTGACAGTCAGCCGGAACTTGGGTCGAACCTCGGTCTTACCTTCGACGCCGTCGAGATGAAACCTCCTGAGGATCGCGCTAATCATTGCCTTCAT
The DNA here is from genome assembly GCF_024137745.1 of Phymastichus coffea. Classification (NCBI taxonomy): domain Eukaryota; kingdom Metazoa; phylum Arthropoda; class Insecta; order Hymenoptera; family Eulophidae; genus Phymastichus; species Phymastichus coffea. The sequence continues at coordinate 3,426,776 of NW_026706842.1, read as the reverse complement.
TTCCAGAATGGCAAACTTGTAGCCTGCCGAGCCAGGCCGAGAAAGAGAGCGAGAATTAACGAACGAGCTCGAGACCGCGAGACGTCCCGGCCGAGGGTATAATTACCTATGCAATTGCGTGGTCCGGCGCTGAAGGGCAAGTAGGCGTAAGGATGCCTCTTTTCCGAGTTCCCGGGGCTGAAGCGCTCCGGGCGAAAGCTGTGCGGATCCGGGAAGTGATGGGCCAGCCGGTGCGTCGCGTACGGCAGGATCATTACTCCGCAGCCGGCCGGGATTACGTGCTTTCCTGCAAACGAGCGAATTACTGATTTCACTTGCAACGCGGACCTTTTTTCCTCCCTTTTTTCCTCCCTCCTCCAACCCATTTTTCGCTTATTATTAACCTCGTTTCCTGTTTACGGCTCGCTCAAAACAAGATATTTTCATCGACGATAACGAGCTTACGTATTCTCGTTACATGCTCGTTCTCTTGTTGCAATAGGATCGAACCATTTCACGATATGATGCTGCTCGACCGCGCGTCTCGTTATTCTTTGTTCGCCATTAATTAGACCGAATGCTCTTGTAGTTTCGTTGCTTTTGTCCTTTTAATCGTTCTTTCACTCGCCCTGGCCCAATCTCGATTGTTATTCGACCGACTTTGCGATTCATCAATTAGATTTTCTCGTTTCGAAGTACAAGCGCGAGAAATAAAGCCGTATAAGCGTACAAGAGAAAGCTCAATAAATACCGACCGATTTTCACGTCCTCGCCGAGCGTTCTGGCGAAGATGGGTACGCTAGGGTAGAGCCTGAGCGCCTCCTTGATGCAGCACTCGAGCCACCTCATAGCCTTGAGGTCTCGCATATTGGGCGAGCGTAGCGGATCCTCGCGAAAAATCTCGTCGAGCTCGCGCACGCACTTGTCGCGCCAGTCGGCGTGGTTAGCCAGCAGGAACAGCGTGACCGCGGTGGCCGTGCCGACCGAGTCCTGCCCGGCCAGCATGAAGGTGCTGCACTCGTCGATGATGTCCTCGTCGTCGAAGTTGCTCGGATTCTTGTCGCTCATCTCCATCATGTACTCCAGCAGCGAAGTTCTGCCGTTGCTCGACTGGCCGGCTTTGCGCTTCTCCTCGATCATCCGACGACACGCCCTCGACAGATCCTCGCTTTGCTTCTTCTCCCGCTGACCGGCGCTCGTCAGCTTGTACACCCAGTCCAGCAGTAGCCACGGCCGAATTATTCGATACGGCACCACCATCTGACCCCTGCAACGTTTTCGACTGTTCCGCTAAGCATATCCATATCGTGCAAGAGGATCTGCAATTTGCCCGCCGCGTGACGAACGACGTCGCCATTCGACGGAGCAACGATCAAAATGCAAACAAAACAAACGAGCTTTGCTCTGCTCGTTCGTTTTCTTCGTGACAATAATTCGCATAGGCTAGCCGACGTCGTATTTTTCAGAATTGCTTCGCGCCGACATTTCTTTGCGCGCTTCCTTCGAGTCACGCTATGCCTCTGAGCGTTGCACGCGATACGTATTACTTAATCAGTGAGTCGCTGATCTCGGAGATATTTGGTCAAACGCTTATTTCCCGACCAACAGCTTCGTTCACTGGGATTGCTCGCCTGTTTTTCCTTATTCAAGCCCGCGCATTATTTCAAACTTCTTTCGCGAGTACGAAATAACAAGAAAACTCTGCGCTTTGGCTTGTGTCTTCCCCGCGGCACGAGATTTTTCACGGTCGGTTTATATCAAGTTACTTGAAAAACCAGTCGATGACTTTATTTTCCGATAGCCTTTTGTCCAGCCATCGTGCTGCTTCTTAAGCCAAGAAAAACTATCGTTCATACAACCGTTTGCGATTTTATTCTGTGCAAGAATCTATAAAATGCACGCAATCAGCTGGCTCTAATGCATCGAATGGGAATAAAGTGAAATAGCTGTACTGCAAGAATTGAAAAAAAAAGTGTCTAACGGAGCAGGCGTTGAAGAAGCGAGCTTACTTTCTGAAGGGCAAGTCGTCCAGATTAACGACGCCATCTCCGTCGGCCTTGCTGGCAACGTTGACCCCGAGGACAGTCTCTGCAAGACGAGCGGTGTGTCAGACGGGCGATCGACATTCATTCCGGCGACGCGCCAGCCACACGTACCGTTCAGAATCTCGTAAACGGCGTCGTTCACGAACTTGGTGATGTCCAGTTGCTGGCCGTGGTGCTTCTGCAGCCTGCGGGACAGTCGATCGGCGCACTCGGCGAACGAGCCCACGAACTTGTCCAGCACGTGCAGGTGGAATGCCGGTTGCAGGAGGCGCCTGTGTCGCCGCCAGGTGTCCACGTCGCTGGTTATCAGGCCCTTGCCGAGGAAGTTGTCGAGCAGCCGGTAGAAGTAGATCTTGCGCGTGTGCTTGGCGCTGCCCAGCACCGCCTGCACGTCGTCCGGCTCGAACAGCAGCACGTACGGCAGCAGAGTGAGCCAGAAGCGAGCGACCGGCCCGTAGTCCTTGTACGCCGTGTGGGACATCACGTGGAGCACTGCAATTGCGCGTCTGCCTCAGTGCTCTCGTCCGATCGAGCTCACCACCAGGATTTACCATCGTCTCGCAGCATGTAGTTGGCGTTGCCGAGAATGGGGTAAACCGGTGGCCCGTTTATCTGGCAGACCGTCCAAAGTATCTTGATCTGGCGCCTGAACGCCATCGCCACGAAGCCGAGCGTCACGGCGATCAGCGCCAGGTACAATCCCAGTTCCTGGGCGTCTCGATCCCACTGCAAAGGGAAGACGACGCGTATGACAACTCGATTGCGACGCGTAAGCTGTTCTCCGCCACCACTGGACGCGCAGAGAGTCGCGAGCAGAGAATTCAGCGGCGGGCTATTTTTTCGGTGCGGCGCGCGCCATTAGCCAGGCGTGCACTAGCCCGCGAAGTGGTGTCGCGGCGAGTTGGCAAACGGCGGCCATTATCCCAGGCGCGCCGATCCTCGTGGAGTCGAGCGGAGAGTGGCTCGAGCCAACTTGACTGAACGAGGTCCCGCCACGGACAACAGCACTCGGCGTTGCAGAAAGAACGGTCACTACGCGCCGCTGCACTACTCACAATTTGCCTGGTCACCGTAGCCATGATCTCAGCTTGAGTAAGACCAGCGAACGGCAGCTCGAAGATCCATAGAGACAGATAGATAAGGAGAGAGAGAGAGAGAGAGAGTAGCGCTCGGAAAGCTCGCGGCCGAGTTGAACGACGTCGTAAGAGAGAGCCGCTCGTCGCCGCTCTTATATATCCGACGCGCCGCGAGAGGAAAACGCGGTAGCTGCTCGGATTACCTGCCCTGCCAGCGCTTCTCCCTCTCCGGCAGCGTGGACGCGCTTCGCCGTGTCTTCTCCGTTGTCTTTATTTCTCTCTTGTTGCGCACACGGCTACTGGCTACGTGCTCGAGTGCTCGCTCGCGCGCGTGGGTCACTGTTGACCGATAGCTCCTACCTTGACCGTGATTGCTCCTCGAATACTGCGACAACGTTCGCCATTTCTCGTCCACCGCGTCGACGGCGGTCCCGTGGCGACTTCGCGCGAAAACAGTCGGAGAATCGCCCATCGGCAGATTGCGCATAAGTAAAGACTGACGTTTCGCCGCTGAGCAAACAGTGGCCTTTTTCGGTCTGCGCGCGGCCGTGCGCGCGAACTTCCTTCGAGGTCCGTGGGCCGCGCGCGCGCAAACGGGTATTCGACCTGATATTGAGCAAGAAAGCCCGCGCGCAGGCGAGTGTCAAGGGTCAACATCGTAAAAGTACCGACTCGCACTCGCGGCAACTGCGTAGCGTCTTTTATGCAATCGCTCAGCATTGTCGGGCTCGAGTGCAGACATTGCGAAGGAACACGGTCTGCGCGGCCACCGATATGGCAGGGAAAATTGATACTTTATATGTCGGCGAACGCCAAGGCGCGCGCGCAATTTATGCGCGGCCGTCGATAGAATATCAACGAACCGCAGCCAGTAGGCAAACTTGCGGCAGCGCCCGCGCCTCTCCACTCGAAATCGCGTCGGTCCGGCTTCCGCTTATATCGAGCATGTTGACAATGCTAATGAGCTGCAATGCCCCGGCGTCTCGTCGCGCCATCTGCGCTAAAAGCCTCTTTTCGCCGAACCTTCGCAGCTTCTCCTACGCGCGCGCTCTCTTCTCGCCGATGGAAAGTGAATTCTTCTCTCCCTCTTCGCATTTTTTTTTCTTCTTTTTTCTCTTTATCCTCGCCTCTCGATCGCGTACCGAGTCTGCTTGTTTTGCCCATTTCGCACACGTGCGCGCGACGCTTCTGTTTGGACAGGGTTGCATAAGGCTCCGCGCATGGCATTTGCATCTTTTGTGATTGGTGTCACAGTATTCATTCTCCAAAGTTGAGCAATACCTCGAGGCAAATTTCAAGATCGTCGTTTTTCACGATCGATCTCGTTCGAGGGAAAAGATCGGAAGGAGTCGACGCTCGCGCGACCACAAGACAAACGCAAACAGTTCGGCAAACTCTATTCGCTCAACCGAATGGCCAATCAGTCGCGCGCGCGCTGAAACTTTGGACTCATCGATCCGAAGCCGCGCGACAAACGCGCTTCGCTGTCCGACCGACTCGGTCGAAATAAAAGTGCAGCGAGCGAAGACGCGTAAGCTCGCTCGTCGCAGACACTTCCCGAGACTTTTGACGCGCAGCTCGTCGGCTCGAAAAAACGAAAGTAGCGACGTAGGCAAGCGTCAATTTTTCGGTCGGCGGAGCGAGCTCGTCGCTCGGCTTACCATCGGCTTAATTGCGCCGTTCGCTCGCGTCGTATAAGTGTCGCGACGATGAAACAGATCCGCGCGTTTCACGGCAATTAGTCGCGCTCTCGCAGCGGGCTCGGTCCGAGCGGCGCGGAGAAAAAAGTGCGGAAACAAAAGAGCCGCCCTCCCCGGGGCAGCGACAGCTTGGCGCTCGCCGCGCGCCAATTGATAATCCGTGTCGCGACGAGGGCACAAAACATTACACGCTTCTCTTCTGCTCAATTAATGAGGGCCAATGCCGCCGTTCGCGCCTCGCCTCCGCTGCAGCGCCGCTTTTGTTCTCGCTCGCTCTCCCCGTGTTTGCGGACGTGAGCGCTTTGTCGAATGTAATGCAATTAAACTTAGCCGGCTTTCGAATATTCATTTCGCCGCGCGGGCCTAAAAATAGCGCTCTTTTGTGCTGGCTTGCAAGACAAGCACCTCCGCTTGTTCTCCCTCTCGCTCTCTTTCATTTTTCACGAGGCCGTACCGTTAGTTAACGACGACAAATCTGACTCACGGGCTCCAATTCGCAACGGAAAAAGCCAATTAACCCGGGAACGATAGCGCAGAACTACTGTTGGTTTAAAACAAATTGAAAATCCCAACCTTTCCATCGCTTTCTAGTTTTATAATGGAAAGAGGTTACCAATTGAATGTCTGCAAATCATAGTTACGTCGCAGGCAATCGAACGGTTCAATGAACGCAACAGCTCCAATTGCGTTAATTATAAGTAGCGCGCCATTGTCATCTCGTCGTAGAATTAGAATGTTCATTTTTCGCAACTCGAAGGACAGCATAGTTCTACCAATATTACCAGCCAAGTTTCACGGAGGGGGATCACTTTTCTCCGGTTCGGCCAGAGTATTGCAGCACTGCGCTCGACGTAAACTTGTCCGGAGATCGGAGATTCTTTTCGCCAGCGTCCGTCGCGCCCGAAGGCGAAGGGAAAGCAGCTCGGCGGTCGTAGCGGACCGTCCGACGGCGCATATTCCGCGCGGCACGCGACGCCAGGTGCGTCGCAGCGACGCAGCACCGCGGCTCAAGCCGCCGGGGCGCTAATTGATTTCGCAACGCGACTCGCCAATGAGCGCGCGGCCCTTCTCGACTCGTCAGCGATCGCGCAACGCTTTTACGGCCATTTTCGCGACTCCGCGCGCTCGATTGATTTGCTGCATGCAGCAGTGAAATTCAAGGTAAGCATTGCGATACCGCCGGGCTTGGGCTTCCTTATACGCGCGCGAGGATGCTGTGGGAGACGAGCGACGGCGGAGCGTGACGTAACCGTGCTCCGCTCCGCGCGCACCTACAAACCGCGTTATTAATTATCCTCTCTGTCCATTTGGAGCAGTCGAGTCGCGGACGCACGCGCATCCGCGTCGAGAATAAATGGCCTCGCCTGTCAAGATGGCAATTAACGGATAATGGGCCGGGAGCCGCGAGTGGGCGTCGATCGGTGGCGCAGTCGGGCACGGACGGCGGCCGAGCCACGCGACGGAACGCGGTTGGGAATCCGTCGGATACCGAAAGAAGCGATTCGCACCCGTCGAGCGAAGCCGCGGAAAACTGCGTGACGATCGCGCCCGGAAACCATCGAAAGGCCAATGCGGCTGCTGCGGCAGGCCAAACGCGTCGTCGGCCTGCTCCGACGGTCAAACGGCGAGAAACTGGCTTAACAGCCAGCAGAGAGAAATAAAGCTTCGGCACAAGGGAGATAGAGATCGAAGGAGAGAGAATTAGAGGGTTAGAGAGATCAAGCGCCCTTTCCCTCTTTGTCCCTCTCGCGGCTGCCGTAAGTACGCGCGTCGCTTTCCATTTGCGAAACGCAAACAAATGGCCAGTGTACACACTGGTCGACCATATAATAATTCGATTTACACGAGCTGCTCTTCGTTCGGCTTTTTTCCCTTCTTTTCCGTGGCTGCTGTTGCTGCTGCTGCTGCTGCTGCCGTGGGGCGCTCGCTCGCTCGGAAAAACGTCGTTGTTACGTACACCGACACGAGCGCGAAACACCGACGAAGGACCATCCTCGAGAGGACGAGAGAAACGCGATATTTGCCGCGCTCGCTGTACGTCGCGCAAACTTGCTTTTCATTGCCGGGCCGGTGCGGTGCGCGCGCGCGCTCGCCCCCGCCGCTGTTTTCGTTGGCAAACACATTCGTGATCCAAGGCAAACACGCTAATTGGCAGAAACCATTAACTTTTATTTTCGTATTTTTGACTTCGCAACGCGACGATGGTTTTTTTCCTCTTTCTTCAGCTTGGTCGAGCACTATATCGATCCTGCACCGCGTGCGCCGTCGAATTAGCTTGATACAACCGCGCGATCGATGGTAGCGATCCATCATAAGCGAATGTAAGCCGCGCGAGAAATGGATAAGTTAATAAGAAAGGAGCCGGCAACTTTTTTTATTATATTTTTTTTTTTTTTGTAATAACCTGGAAAGCAGACAAACAAATCTGTAGCCTTGTGCGCGATTATCAGCGACGTCAAAGCCTCGCTCGGGTGTTTGCTCTTTGAGCACGCGGAGAAAAACGCGCGATGCGCGTGTGTCGCCAAATATGTGCGCGCCGCGAGAGGGAGAGAGAGAAAGAGAGAGAAGGAGCGAGCGCGAGTAAAGGAGTGCCTTGCATTTTTGCGCTCCACGCGCGCAGAAAACCGACGTCGGTGTGTTTTCACTCTCTCTCTCGTTCGCCGTCGACGCTTTCACTCGTTAACCTCGCGACTTAGCGCCTCGCCTCGGTGATTATTCAACGTCGCGCAGGGGGTTGCTGGCGAATAAAACAAAGGGCTCGCGAGAGCACGCAAGGGAGAGTTGCCCATTACTTCCGCTGTGTTGCCGTAATATGCGTCGTCTCCAGAAAACGAAACGCGGGATTACTTTTTGTTTCTTCCCGACGCGCTTCGAATTTTTGCGTTTCGTGCCAATCCTATTTTCCACGTCGCTGGCTCGCTAGAGATGGGGGGAGGGGGGAGTCGCACGTCACTCGCCGCCGCACTGTGTCAATATTGAAAGCGCTATTCAGCTTCGGCGAAGTGCGATTGAGAACGGCGACTGCTAATTGACTGTTTTCCTTGTGCCGGCTGTCCTTTTATTTGAACATCGAGATGACATTGCGCAACGGAAGAGGCGAAGCTCTCGATCGAAATTGACGCGAGCGCGAGTAGCGGCGACGACGGGGTTGAGGAAAGAGTGCGAAGTCGGATCGCGCGAGCCAAGCGGGAAGAAGCGATTCCGCGTAATGGGACTGGCGCTCCGGGGTAAACAGTGTGGCGTTAATCAGTCCTGCGCGTCGCTACGCGCGTAGCTTCATTCGATTTCGCGCCTCGACGAACAACTTTTGAGCACGCTCGGCTCGAGCGCTCTCGCGCGCATGATCGATAAGTGATTTTCGCGATCGAGAGAGAAGGAGAGAAGCGCGTGCGCGGCAATTACTGAAAAGCTGGGCGGAGGCGAGACGAGGCGAGCGGCATTTCCATAGAAATCGGCTTGTCAAGGGGAAAAACGGAGGCGGCGCGGCACGGGTGAAAAGAGGCTGCTGACTTTGTCTGGTCTCTCTTATATAAAATCCATATTCTCGCAGGGCGGCACGTCAGCCGCGCAGCCGGAGAGAAACAGAAGACGCCGACGAGGGTTAAAAGCAAGGAGGCTGGCGCTGCCTCAGGCATCAGCGAGTGGCGTCTCTCTCTCTCTCTCTCTCTCCCTCTCGCGGCAGCAGAGCTCTCGCGTTACACAACGCCAGCGGCAGCTCGGTGACTCGTGCTTCCGTTCGTTGACCGCGTTTTTTCGGATCGTCGCCGGCGACCTGCCTCAAAGCCCGCAACCGATACGTCTGCGAGGACGCTCCGGCGCAAATAACTCGGATGTGCGTTCTCCGCGGACGAGAGCCGGCCCCGTCGAGACGTCGAGCCAGCAGCTGTGCGCGCCCCGGCTCTCGGCTGTCGGTTTTTGGGCCAACGGCGAGGCGCCCGGCCGTGCTATAGGCAACTGCTGACTCGGTGCGCGAGCCGCAGCTGCGGCGCATGCAGCCTCTCTCGGCCGCCTTTGTTGTGTGTCATGCACGTAGGCGTAGCCTCGCTTCCTCCCTCGCAGCGCTGCCGCGCGATACGCACGTGTGGGCTCTTTTGACACCCCCCTCCCACGCACACACGTACCCTCCGCGCCCTTTCGCTGCAAACAGCCACTCTTGGCGAGCGACCACCCTTTGCCCACGGCAGCGTTGCACTCGGCACTGACGTGTCCTTGCCACATTTCTGGTGCCGCTGCCGGTTGCTTTGCAGCCGATGTGCCGGCTCGGTGGCCAGCCGAGTGTCGCTGTAGCGGTGCCCCGATGCCGCGCCGAATTTAGCCGTCGCGTCGCCGCTGAGACGGACATCGCGAGGTCGCAGCCAGCGCTGCACGCAACGACGCCCCGTAGCAACCGCAGCGTAATTCAGCAGGTATAGCCGAGCGGCCGAGATAACGGTTGGCAATGACGGTGCGCTGCGGTGTAGCGGCTGCAGATCAATAGTATACGCCCGCGCTTTCGGCACGCGCCAACACGGCAGCGGCTGCGACTCGGCGTCGATCGTTTCTCCTTCGACGTGCCGAGGGACGCTTGATCCGAGCGATCCGCGCCGAAATTCGTTGGAACGTGTCGAACGAGCAGCCTGGCGGCTACTTAACGCGCGATAAGGAGCAGCGAGCGCGCGAAATTACGAGGATCCCGATAAGAATGAAAGATTCATTCGCGTACGAATGACGGGGGGGGGGGGGGGGTGAAGCGCGGTCCGCGTCCCCTGTTTCTTCGCAGGCAAGCTTTGATGGGAGAGCTGCGGCGGCTGATAATGCACGTAAAGCACACCTCGTTTTGGGCGGTCGAAGGCGCGCTGGGATTGCCGCGCGCGCGGCCGGCACTCGATACTTTGCTCGCCGCTCCATTGTTTACCGAGAGCTTCAACTAGCCAGTGCCGCGAATCAAAGGACCCGAATGTGCGTTGACGTTGCGCGAGCGGGCCGATCGCGCGCGACGCCGATCGATAAGCGAGTGGATAGCGCGGAACGGCCGCGAAGATAACGGGCGCGGGCTGAATTTTTGAAGCGCAGCCCCGAGGCGCGCGCGCGCGACACGGCACGAAGAACTCGAGTGTGAATGGAGAGAGAGAGAGAGGAGTCTTCTGGCGTGCGCTGCACAAAAGTCCAAAGTTTAAACAGCCGCGGGCCGCGTCGGACTCTTAAATATTTCAGGCCATTGTCGCGCCTTGTATTCGCGCGCCGCCACTCCTTTCTCTCTCTCTCTCTCTCTCTCTCTCTCTCTCTCTCTCTCTCTCTCTCTCTCTCTCTCTCTCTTTATTTTCCATCTCTCAGTCTTTTGCCGAACGTAGCCGCCGGCCAGCCTGAGATTGTTCGTGTGCCTGAGCCGGCGGTATCTGGCTGCGTAACGCCCGGACAGTTCATTCCCAGGGATCAAAGGCTTCGTCGTTCGGCTCCTCGTCAAGAATTCGTTTGGTCTTTAGCTTTGGCAAAGTTCAATCAGTTTCTAATCGTACGTATTAGCGTGCATCGATAAATTACCTTGGTGGCTTACGGGTACGTACGTACGTTCGTAAGTTAATTGACTCTTACCGTCATCGGGTATAAATCTACTGTCGGTAGCGTAGGTCTCTTCTTTCAGCTATCATTGCCGCATATCCGCTTACCCCATCTATTCGTTCGTCCGCTGTCAATGACAATATCGCGCTCATTGTGACGAATTTATTTATCTTCAAACAATTATCTCAAATTGGTCAATTACTCCTTCGCGAAGTAAGAAATAGCGATGCAACGTCGACTCGACTTTGTTTGTTTTTTTTTTCCACTGCCGTAGCATTAAAGTCATCGCGGTTTTGATGTTTCTTCCGACGACAAGAGAAGAGTAGGAAAAAATCGAAGCAAATCGTGAACAATAAAATGGACCGTATCGTTCGATGAGGTATCGGCCAATCAACGTCGACAAGGCCAATTCGAAGCAGTAATGCCAGACGCAGTCAGCTCTCGACAGCGGATAGACAAGTCTGAAACGAGAGCGTCGGATTAGTCGGCAGATCCCGCGGCAATAAGGCCTTGACAAAGTCCGAGTACGCGCGCGCCGGACAAATCAAACACGGCCGCCCGGCCCAGCTGCAGCCCATCAGCTCTAATAGCCCCGATCGCATCGCGCCGCCGATTATGTTTCACTCTCTTTCTCGCGGCGTTTGCCTTTTATTGTGCGCGCGTTTTTCATCCGTTTTTTTTTCATTTCTCTCTCTCTCTCTCTCTCTGTCTCTCTCAGCGCGTGTCCACTGCATCTGCCCGTCGATGCCGGACACGCGCGCGCGCCGCGCTACTGGCCATCTGACGAAAACAAGAAGACACAAAAGTTTCGGGGGGCACGATCGACCAAAAGAAAAAAAAAATGAAAAAAAACTTCCGAAGGATACGCAAGTTTTTGTGGTGGCCACGCGCCGCCTTTTTCGAGTGTTCAAACTTTTTTCCGTCTGTGTTTTCCTTTTTCTTCCTGCTTTTTCGGAGCAATCGTGACGATAGCTACGAGTGGAAAGTGACCAGCGATACATCACACCACACACGGACAATGGATGCAGTGGGCGAGGGTCCTCGACACTCGCTTGTTACTGGAGCGAATCATTTTAATTTTTTCCTCCCCGTATCTCGTCGAGTTACGGCCTAGCTGCAGTGGTTTTGCGCGCAAGCTACTTCAACTGGAGTGTAATAGTCGTCCGAGCGCTGATTGCCAACTCACGATTTTTGCAAGGAAGCTGCCGCGGATGGGATTTTTCGATGAGACGGCCCGGAATGGTTCGGTCAAGCGTTTCGCGGTGAAGAAGGACAACGCACGCGACCGTTTTGGGCGAGATGTGCGGCACATGACTCGCGAAAAAGTAGGCTGAAATCAACCGACAGCCCGGGAAAGAAACGCACGTCAGCTCTAGCTCGGCCGGCGAATGTTGCCTCGAAATGAGTACAACGGTGCGGCTCGAGAACAAAGCGCCTTCGAAAATTTCGGCCCCGAGAAGTCCTATACTTAACCAGAGAGAAAAGACTGCAGATCCGTCAATGGGGTGGCGCGCGCGCGTGCTTATATACCTACAAACCGAAACCGCGAAAAGGCAGCAGCGGTCATTATCCCGGCGGTTAAGTAGACCGCGCGCGAGACCCATATGGGCCAGGCCGCGGGGAAAACAAAGAGCGCGTGGAATTACGCTACATTGTACGCTGCTCGTCTCGCGCCGCGACAGGTAATTTCACCCTCTTGTCATTTTTTTAGAATTTCGGGCTGGCCACCCCCGTCCGCCCAGGTGACCTTGGTGCAGCGCGCGACCGCAGATGTCGTTGCGCGGCTTGTTGTTTTCTGTGCATTGCAAATCGAGCCTGGCTGCATTATTAACCGGCAAACGAGGCGAAATTGGGGAAGACAAAAAAAAAAAAAAGAGAAAGTGAGGGGCGTACGCACTTGTCACGCGATTCCATGCAACATTATGACCCACTCACTGAGCGCGACTCAGCTGGCTAACTCTCTTGCTCTCTCTCTCTCTCTCTCTCTCTCTCTCTCTCTCTCTCTCTCTCTCTCTCTCTCTCTCTCTCTTTCCCTCTCTCTCTCGTATCGTCAAATTAATGGTATTAGAATTTTGTTCTTTTTTTTTCTGTTAAACTGCTGTTTTTGTCTTAGCTTGCCGTTCATAAAATCATAAGTCGTCCTGGCAATCGAGGTAACACAGCGATCATGAACGACAACGTAAGAAAAAATCTCGCGCAATTCCGACAGCCACGAGAAGAGCAGTTTTGACGTGGTGTCTCGCGTCCAGGAAGACGCGCACCTACAACCACCTCGGCCGGCGATGTCACGAAAGAATCATTCGCGATTGTCTACATTTTATTATTAACGCGACCTTATCGAGCTTTTACGCCCACGTGTTACCCTCTACCGAATGATGGCGTACTACTTTCTCGCTCTGATTTTCCAATCGAATGCTCGAGCATCCAGCGACGGAGGCTGGACAATCGGAAAGGAGAAAAAAAATTGAGAGAAACGAACGGGAGGCGCGTGAACCTACCCCCCTCTGCTTTTTCGCATGTGCGCAGGCACCTATGACCGAAGAGGGGTGCACTGGACAGCATGCCCGGGTACCTTTTTTTCGCTCTCTCTCTTTCTTTTGGGGTAGGCTCTCGCGTCCATTGGAGAAAATTTGAATGCTGCTTCTGACCCCCCACGGCTGCATCGTTTCTTCACGCATGAATTTTTCCATTTTTGACGTTTACTGCGCTGAAAAAGGTCACCCGTGCGTTCTTCAATGGAACCTTTTCTTTCCGTCTCTGATCTATTAGCCGGCTTTGTGCAATCCGGAAATTTCGAAATTTTATCGAATGATTTATCGTGCAATGTATATATCAGCGGAGCGCCCTAAATTCACGGCCGATCGTCAGTGCTCTTCGTCAAATTCGTCGCACTTTTCGACCTGTAATTCTGGAATTTTGCATAAAAGAGATAACCAATTCTCTCGGAGCCTAGAACGACGACTCTCTGCTTGGGAACGATCACCAAGTGGAAGAAAGAAGAAAAGAATCAGCGTCGGCACCGCCCTTTCCCGTGACACTCGATCAATTTTAAACTGCGAGAAGCAATTACGGGCTCGTTTGAGTGAATGAAATCGATTGGTCGGTTACTCATGACGAGCGGAATGGTGTAAAGAAGTGTACTTATAGGAAAGGAAATAGCAAATTAATTCGGATGTCAGTGGAGTAAAGGGTGCAGGATCGCCGCGGGGCAGTAGAAAATTATTTAAATTTAACATCAATCATAATTATGTTTGTTTCCCGTAACGACTCTATTGCGTTTCCGCGGCTCACTGTAAAACCGAAACTGCTCTCGCCTAAAGGAGCAAGGCGGAAAAAAAAAAGTTCCGATTTATCGTGTGCGTGCGCGCCGCGCGCGAGTAGGTGTGTGTGTGTTGCGCGCGCAAAGGCAAGCGGACGATTTCCCCGGTATCATTAAGCGCAAATAATTTATAGAAAATGTCTCGGACTGAGTGTACACAAAGCATTCCCTTTCTCCTCGGCGTGTGGGAACATGCATTATGGATAGTTTCGTTGCGCGCGCGGCGCTCGCTGAAAAATGATGCCCCATCAGCGGGAGCAAACCTCAAAATAAATATCTCCTCCTCTGGAAGACGGACCGCACGCGAGCGCGACAAATTCTCAAGGAGCGAGTGAGCGCCCTCGAATTAGTGGCCGCCCTCGGCCGACTCCGAAAAATTCCGAGTGACGCGGAGTACGAGAATAAAAGAGAGAGAAATCTTCTTCTCGGCCCCCGCCTCCGTCGCCTCGCTCGCGCTGCGCCTCCCCTTCGGGTCGTTGCTCACCCCTCTGCCGACTGCGCCAAACTCCGTCCCCTTCGGACTTTTCCTCCGAAAAGGAAAGCGCGCGAAAACCTGACCAAAAACACTGCGCTGCCGCGGGGGAATTGCGACTTTTCTGAATCAGGGTAAGGAAGCCAAAGCTTCGATCGCGTCGGTCAGATCTCTCCCTCGTTTTGGGTGAAAAGCTCCTGTAGGAGTGTGCTGGCTCTGTCTCTCTTTGTTATTCTTCTGGCGGCCACGTTTTTTTTCTTGAAAGTAGGCGCCGGCGCGAGATCTGGACTGCTGACCGCGGCCATAATGCGAAGACGATCTTCAGCTCAGGGGCAATTTCAAGACGAGCTTCTCGTTCCGACATGCTACGAAAACTTAGCTCACTGTAATCATTTCTCCCTTGCGATCTCCTTGTGAATTAAATCAATAGATTTGATAAGCTCGCCAATTTCCCATTTCACGTGCATTATCCAAATGAAATACGGTAAAAGAAACAAAGTATGACGCAAAAAAAAAAATAAAAGAAAAATACAAGTAAGGACAGTGTAACATTAGCAATGCTATTCAATACATAATGAGCAGCGGTAGCATTATATTAGTCGATAGAATACAATTATGACAACGTTTCAGAACGATTAGAGTAATCGCTCATCCAACGGGCCAACATTTGAAACAATGTTAGGCAAGTCCATTACTTGTGTCACACTTGTGCTACAACCAAATGTAAGGAACATAATTATAATATTATTATCGACGCAACTTTTTCAATGATATACCTGCCGACCGAATATAAAAACCAAATAAAATATACAATAAAGCAGTAATGCGCGTGGTAGGTTTGGCGAACCTCTTAGAAGAGCCTATACCATGAAGTCCACGAGCTTTTGCAATTACCAGTAGTTTTCGTTACTTTGAAAATATCGAGATTTGGCGAGAAAATTGATGCTCAGTTGAGTGTCACGCAATTTTGCAATCATCGGTCAAATGTGGGACGCTGTGATCCTTTAAATTAAATTAATAACCGAAAGTTCAATCAGTTGAGAAGGTCAATAAAAACTGTCAAGTTTTTGGTAGAAATATAAGATTTTTACGGGTAACTAATTTTATTGAAGTTTCTTCAAAAGTCTTTTTTTTTCTTTTTTTTAATAAAGTGACATTATTTTAATGTGCTATTAACAGCTTCACTTATAATTCTTTTCAAAGTTCTCTCGAAAATAACGACGTTGCAATAACGGCTTTAGACGCTCTCGATGAATCCTTTACGTGTAGCGTGGTTGATTGACCAACGATTGACCAGGGTACTTCGCACTTCCAATAGGATTTCAAGCTAACATGTGAGGATAAATACAATGGGATATAATTAACTGCACGAATCTTCAGCACGATATCACAAATCAAAGTTTCCAAACTTCTGGCATTTAATTGGATAGCAGTTTTTGTTTCCTGCACGTTCGTAAAGTTAGTTACATGTCAAATCCAGTTAACAACTCGCTTTCAGAAAAGTGGGCCAAGAGAATAACGCATATCAAGATGTATATACTTTTGCTGACGCGATAGTACATAACCCCCTCGCCTGGCTCGGGCGTAAACACCGCACGAATCGCGAATCTCTTTCCTGAGCATGTATCGTACCGTATTTTTTTATACGGGTGGAAGGTGTGATTTTGAGTGTACGCTGTTGGTCGAGCGTGCAGAAAAGTCGCACATTGCGCTGGGAGTATTGGAAACGAACAATTACGTGGCCGAGTATCTGAACGATAAAGGTAATATGCGCAGCTCATTCTCTAATAATTATGCATTACCAGACAAATCTCGAAGTAATGAAAAGTGAAATTAAGCTTTGCCTTCGCAACTTGATCTGACACAAGCTGGTGGAATAAATCTCAACGATAGAAATGCGATATTGCGCGGCAACATTGTACCCGCAAATTTGCTTAGCTTTCAGTGAAGTCGAACCGAAACAAAAAAAAAAGCTGAAAAAAATTACAGACCACGAGTATACAGTAGCTTTCTCTTCCGGCACTTTTTTCGCCTATATAATTGCGCGTTTAAAAGCGGCCAATTAAGGATCGGGGCAGCGTATTGCATAGTAGCTGTAGTTCGTAGTAGTAGCGGCCACCCCCGCAATACGAGAAAGAACGTGAGACAGGTGGTTGGTCTATTTTTACGGATGGGGGTGGGTGGGGGGGGTTCCACTTATCAAAGTTAACGATTGCAGCTTACGAGCGGTCGCAGTGAAAACCGGAGAGAAAGCGAGAGTACGATCGATCGAAGGATAGAGGTAGTTCAACGACACCCGACTCGCCCGCGCGCGCGCTGTCTCTCTCTCTCTCTCTCTCTCTCTCTCTCTCTCATCCTGACAAAACTGTCGGCTCGATTATTTACAAGCCGCCGCAAGCTCGCGTGTGTCAAGTTTTACAAGATAAAACCCGACTGCACGCGACTTGTTTCTTATTCATGCGGCGAATCCGCGAGGCAAAGTCGCGCGTTGTACGCCGTTCCAGTACAGTTGGGATCCCGACCCGACGTCGTGTTATCGCGAATGGGCATATCGATCAGCGGTACAACCGTACAATGTTGTCGTATTAATAATTAATGCGCGATTGGTAGGTGGAACGGTCGAGTAGAAAAATATGAAAAGCCCAGTTTAAAAGCCTCTGATTCCGTCAGTAGTGTGGCGGCGATACGGTCAGGCGCTCTGTGTGCGTGCGTGTGTTTTTGTTCGTGCGAGTCGGAGTAGGGAGGGTACAGTCGCTCGAGAGGGGGTTGAATCAGCGCGGCGTTGGCGGCGAAGGGGCGAGGGGGGGAATTAGTGGATGGCCTGGTGGACACAATGTGAGGGGATACTTTCTCATATCAAGTATGGCCGCTATGGTGGCATGATGGCCAAAACAATCGTAAGTGACTCGCTCTCTTGTATTTTACACGTCGTTCGTTTCTCTTTCTCTTTTGGTTTATGTGTGTGTGTGTGTTTTTTTGTTCGTTTTCCCTTTGTTTCTCTCTTTGTGATGCACTTGTCGACGGCAAACACGCGCGAGTGACCTGTTTCATCTTCCGGCGGCGAAAAGTTTTGCTGCGAGCCGCAAGGAAAGATGTTTTGATTGACGCACGAGCTAGCGCACTTTGTACTTGTCTTTGTCGTGGTCGTCAGGTAAGCGAATAAATACCGCACGAGTTAGGAGCACGTAGGAGCGCAGCAATCTCCGTGCGCTTTTGCGTTTGCCGGGCGCATCTGCGATCGTCGTAGCGGCGATATTCGCAGATATAACGCACCCAGGCTGCGCCAGCCGCGTTGCGAGGAAAAGAAGCGCGCGCGCGCGCGCGCGAACGGAGTCTCGCAGAAGAACTGGCGGAAAAGACCGGGAGCGGCTGTCTCGTTTGCATGTCGGCGCTCGGTGCGCAGCTTCGCATCGCCTCCCACCCCTTCGGCCTGGCGTTACACGTGCGTTCGAGCGCGCGCCATGAATTTTCTCAGGCCGCTTCAGATAGCCATATCGCGCGAGGCGAGCTACTTCGAGGTTGAAAAGTGGGATCCCGGGAGTGGGTCTAGTTGTTCGAAGCCGAATATTTGTTTTTCAGGTGGCACTTGCCGTGTCACAGGGCAGACGCCGCTGTGTACCAGTTTTATCGACTGAAACTGCAGTCAAGTCACGGCCGTATCAGGCGTGTTATTCGCGTTGGAGCGCGGCACGGGGCTCGCGGGTCCGTTGCGTAGCGGCCCCCGATTCGGGCGAGATTCGCACCCGGCGAAAAAGAATCAACGATCGCGCGCGTACGCTTTAAGGAGTCGGCCGGTGGACAGCGTCGGAGACGCAAGTATCGATCTCCGCGCGGCAGCTTTCAACTTGGAGCAAACGAAAAGTTTCCTTGGGCTCGGGCTGTTAAAGTGGCCCCCCTCGGCTGGTGCATGCGTACAGGAGATTTCTCCGAGTCGAGAGAGAGAGCGAGAGCGAGTGAGGCCTATTGATCGGCCAAGCCGGCTGACTGGCTGGCAAAACAGCGCTCTTGCCCTCGTAAACAAGACAAATATCATCGCCACACGTCCTCTCTCTTTCTCTCTCTCTCTCTCTCTCTCTCTCTCTCTCTCTCTCTCTCTCTCTCTCTCTCGGCTCGCCATGCTTTCCGTTAGAAGGTCTGAAAGAAAAGGAGCGAGCGAGGGGTAAAAATTTGATTCGGCTGCCCCCGCCCCCGTCTTCTTCTGCTTCTTCCTCCTCGCAAGCACGGGCTATTTCGCTTGGATGAAGCGCCATATTTGAAACTATGGCAACGCTCGATGTAATCTCGATTCGAGGATCGAAGCCCTCCAAAAACTCTCGGGACTTTCACTTTTCACGGCGTCCCCAACCTGACGTTCTTCTATATACGTATATACATGTACGCTCGTCGCTCGGCTCTACGCGTGTTTTCGTTATTAAATCGCGCGCACAATGCGCCAACAAGTGTGTTTTAATTTTTTGTCGGTGTTTGAAAGCCGAGTACCCGGCGCGTGAATGGGGCGAGTAATTGAAATCCCACGAGGGGTGGAGTGGGGCAAGTTCAATTTTTAGGTCACAGTTCCGATTATGCCTTTCAGTGCGCGCGAGGGTGGAAACCGCTGCCTATATTGACGTTCAATTACGACTAATAAGAGTTTTATTTCCCGAACGTCGCTCTTTCTCTCTCTCTCTCTCTCTTTCTCTATTTCATTAACGTCGTCGTCGCTGCAGACATGTCATATATATACGCTTCAGGTATACCGTAGACTGTAGCTCTCTTCTTTCACGAGCGACACGAACAGCTCGAAACGAGTTTGAATATTTGATGCTGAAATAGCGGACCGGATGGACGTTCGAAAATGGCAATTGGCGTCGTTCTCTCCGGCAGTTGCGAGTTGTAAATTTAAACACTATGATTTGCGTGGCGCGCGAGGGCGAAAATCGAAAGAGATCCGTGAAATGGGCGCGTTTCACGGAGAAAACTCTCGAGTTACGCGTGGCTCGGATCGCGCCGCGCAATAAAGGGCTGCTCTCTCGGCAGGTATAATCCGAGTGGTCCATTCATCGGCTGTCAGAGTCCGCGTCGAGAGACGGGTTTTTCAGGATTTTGGCAACACATATACGGGCGGCCCGTTGTAGCTCCCTAATCCAATCTCGCTCTTTCTTTATTCCCCGGCTGTGCGGCTGGCGCTCGGTTGCGCGAGCGCGCGCAACCCTCTCGATCGTCGCCGCGGCTCCTCGTGTCGCACAATCGTGCAGCGGGCGGCCGGCGAGCGCTCGAATCGATGATGAATCGGCGGATTTTCCCGGAAACCCACGGCTGCCCCGACGACCGATGGGGGAGTTCGAGTTCTCGTTGTCTAAACACTCCAGTTCGATTGTCGAGTTGCAAGGGGAGTACGCTTTCCCTCCCGAACTTTCAACCGACGGCTCTCCTCGGCCCTGCCTCCCTCGAGCGCGTCATAACTTGCTCGATTCCGAAATAGCGCCGAAGACAAATAAAATACGACGTTGAACTTTGATGCGGTCATTATTCCTATGGCAGGCGCGGTCAGGCGCAATTTCCATCAAACATTCAGGCTATTTGTATTAGCGCGCGCGAGAGAGAGGGAAAATTGAAAAATATATATATAGATCTGTGGCGGATGGACAGTCTCCCCAAAAAGCGGCGAGGCGGCGCGCGGGGCTCGTGAAAAATGCATGGGCGCGCGGGGCCAGAGAGCACGAAAGTTCGGCGGCGCTGTCGGTGGCGGCGGCGGGGGGAGGGGGGCTGCCGAGGAGCCTCGCGCGCCAGGCTCGCTCCCAGCGCCGAGCATGGCTACATGACAGATCGACACGAGCTCGCGCGCGCCTAGCAGCTCCGCGCCGTCGTGTTGCACCTGAGGAGCGAGTCGCGCCGAGGCCAAGTCGCGCACGAGGGGCGCGCGAGACAGCGAGAGAGGTGCGCGTGTTTGTTGCTCGTCCCCGCGGCGCTCTGCCACGTGCCGCCCTTGCTCGCCGCGGCGCACGCGCCGGCGCCGCGCGGCCGCCGTCCCGAGTGAAAGTGACTTGCCGCCTCCTCTCGAGAGTCCGCCGACTCGGCCCGCAGCGGCTGTACACCCGAGTGGCCGCCGGCGCGCGCGCCTCGCGACGCTGCCCTACTGCCGGCCCCCGAGCGGGCCGTCGCCGCGCGCTCCCGCGCCAGCATGAGCCCCGTCGGGCGCTGACCGCGCACTCGAGCACCAGCCACGACCATGGAACAGCAAGTGACGGACGTCAGATGATCCGTGCCGCTTCGTGCTGTCGTCGCGTGCGCGACGTCCTCCCCAGTGTCCCGGCTCTGCCGAGCTATTCTTCGCCAGGTAACAACAACGGGGTAAGCTGGTCGTTATTTTGTCGCACCCGGTGCTCTGCACTTGCCGAGACGGCCAACTTGGTCTCTGTCGCTTTTTCAAAGATCCGCTTTGCCGCTGAGCGCGAACAGTCTGCTCCCCCTGTTTCATGTTGTCTTAGTTGTGGCTTATCAGTTCGAACGGTGTATAGCTAATTGTCATGTGACTTCGTTCTCGTTCTCACGTTCTACGCGACAGTACACGGAGAATTACTTTTTATAAAATCATACCGAGTGCTGGCGGCTCGGAGGCTTTCGTCGAGTAATGAAATGAGAGAGCTCTGCATAAAACATAATGAAAGGCCGTAAAAGCCGGAATTGGAAATCGTAAAACAGAACAATTCGGCGTGCCCCCTCGCCCCTTGAAAGAGAGGCCTGGAAACATAGTTCAGCCGCCGGGGGCCGGTCGTAATTTAAAAGCGCGTGGCGGCGCGGATGCGAGGTGGTTGTGCGCGAATCGCGGCCGGTGTCGCTCGATCACGCCTCCGCGCGAGTGACGGGCAGGCACCTAATGAGCTCCCGGGAAGTGCTCGAGCAGCGAGCGGCCCGGGGCGGGGTGCACCGGTCGAGGAGCGACGAAAGCTAGCGGAAAACGCGTATTCTCAATTTTCTCCAAATCGTCCCCAAAAGCGAGGGCGTACGCATGACTCACGACCCCACGTCAAAGCTACGCCGTCTGGGCGAGCGGGTGTGCGTACTGCGTATACGTGCGCGCGCGGGCGTTCCGATCGACAACTTTCGTTTTTCTTTCCTCCCCAAACGAGCGCTCGCGCGCTCGTCTCGTTAGGCGCCGTCGCCGCCGGTCCACCCTACGCACCTACTTCATTTTCGCAGCTAGTAAAATCATTATAACGTTCCGAATTAAGCCTGTCATGCGCACTGCCGCCGCCCTCTCTCGCTCTCTCGCTCTCTCCCTCTCGCTCTTTCATGCGCACCGATGAGATTCATTAGTAAAGTATCGGATTCCTTTTGTAGTCGCAAGAGCAAAGAGAGAGAGAGAGAGAGAGAATTTCCAACGCGATCACTCGAAACGCCGAAAGCAGAAAATCGATATGCCGGCTCTCGAAGGGATTGAGAAGGCGAGGCCGCTGAGAAAGAGAGACGGAGCGATACGATTATATGGCCGAAAAATTATTAAATTTTCCCCCAAGCGAGGACTCTGCTGCCGTCGCTACGACTGGCCGATGTCCTCCTTCACGCCCCCTTCCATCTCCTGCTCACGCCTTCCCGTTTCTTTTCCAACTTTTGCCAATTTCTTAAACTACGCTCGCCTCTAATCCACTTTATTTATATAGATCGGAGCGAAACTCTATTTACGATTCTTATTAAAAGCAATAGTGATATTAGACTGGCGGACAGGCCGAGCACTCAGTTGTCGCGGGCAAATTTATGAATTTCCCGGCTCGCAGCAAACTTTCCAGATATTGCGATCGCTTTATCCTCGGCGCCTACACCCACGACGGAACGTCGACAATTTGCACTTATCTGCACTCGATGAATGTATGCTTCATTTGTGGAGAACGAGCTCGCTATCGATTAAATACGACTGCGCAGCAAGCGAACTTTCGTATTTGCGATTGTAAAGTTATTGCGACGGTGACGCGAGTCGTTTGTCTTCGCTCCAAATAGACCACGGTTATCGGTCGACAAATTCACCGGCTTCGACATTTCGGCGAGAGCTAAACTAGTTTTCATATTGATTCCGGGATCGACTTGCCGTCTAGCTCGTGAGTTATCGTTAATAAAACATTCAACTTTCAATGCGGGCTATCGTGGGCGCAATGGCGTCGTCAACCCGGAAAAAGTGTACATGCCATTCGCCTCAAAACCTCGGCAGAACTAGATTATAGTCCGAAGAACCGATATCAATTTTATAAAATACGAACCACACTATTGTTACAATTATACCGTATGAAAAATCCTACGCAATTTACGGGGTGCAATGTGGCAACGCCGCGCTGCGCGTGTCGCGGCGCTCAAACTCAAATACATTGGGAAGCCTCTTTTGTGCAGAATTAAAATATTTTTACGTTATCTGATTGAGCATTATTCACGTATAATCATTCGCACTAATAATTCAGAAGAAAATGATTTACATGAAAATATTATTTAAATTTGTGATAATTGATTCATTGTATACATTACTGTCTGCCTGTTCTTTGTAACGTCGATTTTTACTCGTATGTGACTACAATATATCATAGCAAATTATTGCAGGTCGTGAAAAGCAACATACGATATTTATTCAGCGCGAGAAATAAATACACGAATATCGAATAAGAGAATTTATTTAGTCGCCTTTTATTCCATTTAATTACCGAATGATCAATTGAAAGATAGACGGATGACGCGTTAAAATATATATGCCTTTACGATTTTATATTGCAATCTTAAAGTAGCGGAAAAGTGTACGAAAGTATCGCTGACTACGCAATGCAGTATGCATCTATAAGTGTTTGACATTATGTACCAGAAATATTAATAGAATTTGCAATAATCTGATATGAACTTGATTTGTAAAAAATATCGAAATCATATTTCATCTGCAACGTATGAAAATCACAGAATCATTTGACAAATATCTATTGCATTGACATTACTTATTTGACAATGCTCTTTCACTCTGTTTCATCGAACGAAAAGCTGGCTATTTCACCCCATTAAAATTATTGACTCACGAAGCTGTTCATATGCCACAGTGCCCATCAGTCATCCAAATGAGCGTTCGAATCGACGAGATCGAGCAGTCGGCTCGAATAGATAGCTGCTTTCGCAGTTGATAAAGTTCGTTGTGACTGAGGCAGTGCGACTGGTGATTTTCTGTGCAGAGAAGGAGAAAGTGAGCGGAGAAGGCAAGGGCAGAGCGGAAGGAGTCGGAAGCCGAAGCGAAAGGATGTCGTCGTCGCAGGAGACCTGCCTGGCGGCCGAGTCGACGGAGATCGATAGCGAGGGCTCGAGCGGCGAGGAGCGCGCCGGCGGCGGGCGCTGCCTGCGTCGCCCGTTCCCCGGCGCCGGCTCCGACGCGGACGGCCTGCCGAAGAAGCGCCGCAAGCAGTCGACCCCCGTCAAGTTCTCCACCTCGCTGAGCCTCGCCAGCGCGGAATGCGGCGACGAGTCCGAAGAGGACGCCGCGACCGACGAAGGTAAGCCGACGCCGAGTCCGCCGACGAGCAGCACGCACTCGAAGCCGCCCACGCTCAAAGACGAGAACCTCAACAACGAGTTTCGCTGCCAGCTGTGCAGCCAGTTTTCCGATAGCCGCGCGGCGCTCGAGCTTCATCTCGAGTGCGACCACCAGGGCGCTTTCGCGCAGCAGCGCGAGTCGAGTCCCGAGCAACCGATCAGTCCGGTCAACTTGTCGGGCGTGAGTATTAGGAACTTTGCCGCGACCGCCTGGGGACAACTGCAGCAGCAGCAGCAGCAGCAGCAGCAGCAGCCACAACAGCAGCAGGCCGCCGCGGCGAGAAACAACAACCACTTCTCGGCGATGCCCTCGTTCCCCTCGCACTTCGCGCAGTTCCTGCCGATCGCCGGCTTTCCCGTGCCCGACCCCGCGCAGATCCAGAGAGCGGCCATGGGCCAGCTGCAGCCGCCAAAGATATTCAACCTCGACGCCTACTGCGAGCTCTGTAACAAGGAGTTCTGCAACAAGTACTTTCTGAAGACGCACAAGGCCAACAAGCACGGCATCTACAGCGATCCCCCGGCCAGCCAGTCGGGTCAGGGTAGCAACGACGGCGCGCCCTCCAGTCCCTTCATCGCGACCAGCCCCATAGCCAACTTGACGGCCAGCGTGAATCAGCCGCACAGGATCGAGAACAACGGCGTGCAGATGCAGCAGCAGCAGCTGGCGCTGGCCTGCGACCTGTGCCCGAAGCGCTTCAAGAACGAAGACTCGCTGAGGAAGCACCAGCGCAAGATCCACTTCAGTCAGAACAGAGAAGTCGACTCGCCGGCAACGTCGTCGATCCCCATGTCGCTGCCGTCGTCATCGGGCGAGGAGGAGAGGCAGAGCCCCGCCGGCATCGAGTCGCTCTTCAAGCAGGAAATCAGCATAGACCAGGACGAGGCGTCCTACCCCTCGACGCCGGGAGCCTCCACGGTGTCGCCTGCGTCCGCGCCTCAACTCAAGGACTCTCTGGTCAACGGCGACCGGCTGCGGCGCATCGGCGTCATGAATCCCGAGGCGTTCTGCGAGCTCTGCTGCAAGGAGTACTGCAACAAGTACTTCCTTCGTACTCACAAGCTGAAGAGGCACGGCATCTTCATTCCGGACGACAAGTCGGCGCCAGCGCCGGGCTCGGCAGCCTCGTGGCACCAAGTGCAGACCAGCCCTCTGAACCTCATCGTGGACAGCGTCGGCAACGGGTCCGAGTCGGAAGATCGCGCCGACGAGTGCTCCTGCAAATCTTGCGGCATACGATTCCAGACGCAAGAGCTCCACAACCTGCACATGGAGAAGATCCACGACGGCGCAGCGCCAGCGGGACAGCTGTCGCCCAAGCTGGAGCAAGAGGCCGAAGCCGCGGACCGCAGCGACTCCATTTCCGAGGACCTGCAAAAGCTGCAGACCATGATACTGCAACTGAACAACCTGGAGTCCAACAAGGCCGCCTCGTGCGCGCTCTGCGGAAAAGACTACGACTGCCCGGACGCTCTGCGCAGCCACATGGTACTGGAGCACAAGGTCGTCCCGGAGAACCTGTCCTCGCCGTCGCAGCCCGCGTCGCGGGACAAGTCCTCGCCCGGCGGCGGCGCGAGCAGCTCGACCAGTTGCGCCCTCTGCGAGAAGGAGTACCCGAGTCAGGAGGCTCTGAGGAGGCACGTGGCCGAGGACCACCAGCCGTCCACGCCGACGAGCTCGACGCCGCAGCTCGCGTCCCCTGCGCCCGCCACCCCCAAGTCGGGCAGCTCTCAGCCGCCGGAGCGCAAGCCCGTGGCAAGCATCACGCCCACCTCGAGCTACTGCGAGATCTGCAACAAGGAGCTGTGCAACAAGTACTTCATGAAGACGCACATGCAAAAAATGCACGGCATCGAGATCGAGAACGGCGCCCAGATCGGCGGGGTCGTCTGCAACATCTGCAAGAAGGAGCTCTGTAGCAAGTACTTCCTGCGCGTGCACAAGCAGAACACGCACGGCATCGTGGAGGAGGGCGCGCCCTCCGTCGGCAAGCAGGACCACTCGGAATGCTCGTCGAGCGCCGAGGACGTGGCTCTGAGACCCGAGCAGCTGGGCGACGTCAACATCCGGTACATCACGCACTTCACGGAGGTTTGCCCGATCTGCAACCGCCGGTTCCGCAGTCCCAAGTGGCTCAAGGCGCACCTGCAGACCGAGCACGGCGAGGCCGGCCACCTCAAGTGGCGCGAGATCGAGCAGTACCAGCAGACGGTGCCCAGGACCGGCGGCCGGGCGTCCGGCTCGTCGAAGCAGCACCACCCGAGCGCCACCCTGAGGATACCCAACGGGTTCGAACCCTCGCCGCAGATGCGCTCCGACCTGGCGGCCTTAAACAACCAAGTGCTGTCTAACTTCTTCGGCAACTCGACGGACGACCAGCCGGTGCAGACCTACCGCTGCTCGCAGCCGCTGTGCAACTTTTCGACGCAGATCCTGGCCCTGTTCTTCCTGCACGAGAGGTCGCACAGCCACCAGCAGGAGAGCGCGGCCCTCGAGAGCGAGCGCGCGATCCAGTGCCCGATCTGCAGCCAGTCGTTCTCGCAGCTCGAACAGCTGCGCCAGCACGTGGCCAGTCGACATCCCAGTCCGTTCCCGGGACTGCTGTCTCAGTTCCCCATCCCTCTGCTCGGCGACTTCGGTCTGGCTGGCGAGCAGCAGCAGCAGCAGCAGCAGCAACAGCAGCACCAGCACCAGCACCACCATCAGCCGGACAGGATCGACTACCCGGAGCCCAAGGAAGACGTCCGCCAGGCGAGTCCCCTCCAGACCAAGAGCGAGCTCGAGGCTAGCAAGACGCCCAAGCAGGACGACAGTAACGCCGTGCACGTGATGCCTCAGGGCGCCTACAAGTGCTTCCAGTGCGGCTTCACCACGGCCAACCTCAATCGCATCAAGAAGCACATCAAGAAGGATCACAAGAGCCTGGGCGACCCGCAGGAGACGGCCCTGGCCGAGCTCACCAAGACCCTCAAGGACGTGGCGAACAAGCACAAGGTGCCGGCGAGCTACGCCATGCCCCAGGACACGAGCCTCAGCGGCGACAAGCTCATCATGCAGCCGTTCATGATCGAGGAGCAGAGTGCCATCGGCAACAACGGCTGCGGCAACGGCGACGAGAGCCCGAGGCGCTTCGCGCCCGCGCTGGTGTTTCTGCCGGTGAAGGCGAGGCTCGGCAACAGCCTCAGCATCACCTTCAGCCTGAATCCCGCCTGAGCCACGGCTCGGGTCCACTCGTAGCACGCGAAGGTTACTGGTTCCTATGGCTGTCGAGCCGAAGAGGTAACCCGCGCCCCGGCCGACCCTCGCTTTCCCGTCGACGCGAGCCGACGCCGGCGACGGGCTGCTCCCTCGACGGGCTATCCCTTTCCACCCGACTCGGCCGCGGCCGCGTTGTCTCTCGCGACAGTCTTGTACATATTATATATTATACCTAACTATATCTCGTAGAAGCAAAGTATATTAATGCAAATTGGTGATGAAACAAAGTTCCTATTTTCAGCGGGTCTCGCATGCGAACGAGGCCCATTAACGAAGCGACGCTACTCCGCGACTTTATTGCTTGTACATGACGCTCTCGCTTGTCCTCGATGCAACGCTCGACGCGTCCCTTTATTGCTCCCACTCCGTTCGTTCGTTACTGACCTCGCTTTTCTCTTCGTTTCCAGTCGTCGCACTCGGCTCTGCATACTTACGCCGGTTTTGATAACGTTGTACCTACGATGTAATACGCCACAAACGAAATACACCGAGGCCTTCTCACTGTCGTTGTTTCAGTACTGAAATATAATCAAAATATACAAAATGCCTTTGCGAATCACAACTGTGAGATTATACGTATTATATATTTATATAGTTTTTAAAGCATTTGATACGGAACAATATGACAAATACAGACGAAAAAGAAAATAATAGTAATAATCAAACCAAAGCATAGAATACAAAGTGAACTCAGGGTCGAGATAGGATAAAGAAAAGCCCTTGTAATCAAAAGTACAATCGTATTTATGTACACAGCCAACAGATCTCTTATCTAGTAATTTAAAGCGAACGACATGTATTAGAGCGAATCAAATTCTTTGTAGCAAGTATCCATGTGAATCAGCGCAACCACAGTCACGCTGCTGCTGCGTGCACGAGAATCCTCGAAACCAAAGATTAACGACGTCCTTTTTATTTATCAAACATTGCGAAATTTTGGCTTAGTTTGGCTAATCTAGAAATTGCAAATGCTAGTCAGCAAGAGAAACGATACTTTTTACGATCTAGTCCACGCGAATCTCGTGCGCAAAGTCGTGTTGTTTGTGCCTTGCAGCTTGAAACGGAGAATCAAAAATAGTTAGATACTGTTCGTAGATATAGCTGGACGTAATGGTCACTGCTTCGAATCCCTGAATAACTTTTTTTTCTCATTGCACGCGTCGATTATCCTCGCAATCTAAAAAGAATCTACATGGGATTCCCCAATAAAATCAGTCCTGCGTGAACATTTTTTTTTCTTTCTGGCCGTCGGCGACACTTTTTGTCAAAAGTAATATTCCAGAAAACCTTTTTTTTTTCCTTTCGAAAACGACGTATCGAGCGAACGAAGGGGAAGAGAGTCGAAAAAAAAAAGCCGTGGTAACGGCTCAAAATCCAGCGGCAGCTGTCGGTAGAGTGACCGCTCGCCCTAACCTGACCAAAGAAACATAGTAGTCCCACGTCTAGTGCGCGCGCATTTCCGATTTGGGCGCACGCCGCTAACTAGTAGCTTTCAAAAAATTTCCCTTTTTTCCACCCCTCGCCGAGGCTTTTCAGGCCAATCGTTAAAATTAATTTTAGTCTCGAGTCGTTGACCCCTCATTGACGCGTCGCCCGCGATGAAGATATTTATCATTGCGGCATTTTGCACTCGCCGAGCGACTCTCAATTATCAACTTTTCTCACGGATTATTCGAATGTGGTATCGCGCGACAAGCGAGTGATTTATGCGAGATGCGCGCGGAGGAACGAAAAACAGACCAAAATTGGAATGACGACCTGACACTCGAGCCAGACGCGCGCGACGATGTCCGTCTGTTTGTGCATTTGAAGATTTTTCACTCGGGTGGTGCGCGCATAATAGAATGCTTTTTTAAGAATGCCCATCATTTTTCAATCAGCCGACGGCGCTCGCTGGGGGCAATTTCCATAACTAGACGTTTCTCTTTTTTTTTCTTTTTTTTCACAAAACCGTTCACGCACGTGTTTCACCTTCGGCGCAGGTAATTCCATACTTTCTCTTTTTCTGCGCGCGCGTATATTCCCCTGCTAGCCGGGCATTAGATTATAGGCGAAAAAGTTGAACGCTACAAATAATAGTCATAAGGTCCGAGAGTTGCGCGTTCAAATATTCGTGAAGGTCCGAGGGGGGAAAAAAGTTGGAAGAAAGCTACGGCTTTCGCCCCATGCGATGCCAAGCTAAGCGCACAAATGTATTCAAATTCCCCACCTTTGTCTAGGCAGTGAATCATTATAGGAGCCGCTGGCTGGCGGGGTGGCCGGACGTAAGAGCGCCCACCACGAGTCGAATCGACACGGCGTTTTCCAAAAATTCGAAATTAGCATTCGCTCGATACGCACGATATATATCTCTCTGGCCGCATTCATTCCACTCTCTCTCTCTCTCTCTCTCTCTCTCTCTCGCGCGCGCGCGCGCATTAACATAAATTCAGTGACACGGGGCTCCGCGACCATTACGTCCATTCAGTGTGTCCGCGTGGGGTGCCGGCGCGGACGAGAACGTGCGCATAGAAAAGTACACAGGCGCGTATACATATGCACGCGCGCGGAGAGAGCGAAGGAAGCGCGAGGGGCGGAAAAGTTGTTGGTGGACGCGCGTGGAAATCGCGCGCGGCTGCTGCAGACAGGGGCTGCGGGCCAAGGCGAGCAGCGGGCCGATTGTGCGGATGCCCCTATGGCAGTGACATGCAAAGCGCGTCGCGCAATTCACAATGACACCATTAAGGTCGACGGCTTGGTTGGCATGACGCGCGCGACAGAAATCTCGGGGACTCGCGGAAGCGCGAAAGACCGCGTGAGCATGATTTATTGCCTTTGTATCGACAAATGAGCGCAAAATCAAAATTAACGCCTAACGGTTTTTAGCTGCTATATTGATATATATTATATGATATATGGAATCGGACAGATATTATATTTATAAACTATGTATACACGCTATTTATTATTATTATTATTATTATTATTATTATTATTGTGCATTGGAGAGTGAGCGACGTATCAAAACAACATGCAACAAAAATGTACTATTCAGCAGCGTGAAATTATGATATATATACATATATACACTGTACACGTTTGAGGAGGGAAATTAATCTGTATTATAAAGAGGAGACAAATCTATATTATATTATACATTGTCGCGTGGAGTTGATAGCAACGAGTGCAACTGATGCGAGCGTGAATTTTAGCCTTAGACTTGTCTCAAATGGTAACGTCTAGTCATCTCAGTTTTCTTGCTTTAAAGCAAAATCAGCTATCACCTAAAGCTAGTCAACCAATCAAACAAAGATGTGCACTTTCGGGTCCGCTTTATTTATTTCAATTTTAATTTTAATTTTAATTTTAGTTGTCGCTTTTGTATCTATATTTTTTGTCGCTACGATTATTTTATGATTTCTCATTATGTGTGACTTTTGTGTAATAAACGAAAAGTAAGAAAAATACGATTTGCTTTATTTTGCATTCGATTTGGCTTTCTTCGTCATTGCGTTGGTGTTTGTTCCGCGTGCATGCTCATTTTAAAAGTTTTTAAGTTGATTAAGCTCGCGACGCAGCACGAAACAGAGTACAAAGTGTGTGGGCAAGCGCAGCAAGCGAGCCAAGTGTATGGGAACGACTGAACGAGGAGAGCCGGCTTTTAGCTGTGGGTGTCGCTTTATGCCGCAGACTTGTCCAGCGAGCGGCGACGAGACTCGCGGAAGGTCGACGCGCCGCGATGAGAATTCGCGTGTACGCGCGAGAGCGAGAAAAATTGCTCGGCAGTAGGCTCCGACTGACGTCCGTTCGGGTAAATGACACCGCGCTATCTCCCCCCACCTTCTCGGCAAACATACAAAGAGAAATCGCATGGGGAAAAGTAGAGAGAGACGGAGAGATCGAAAGACGCCCGAGTCCGTCGAGGCACCCTCCTCTACCCCCTCCGCCCCGACGGCCGCGCCGTGAACGCCTTCCGCCGCCCTATAAAAATCAATAATATCTCACGCTTTCCGAGAGCGCAGAAATTTGATAGAGCGTACGTGTGCCTCGCTGTCCGTGGTAATTAGTGGGCTGCCACCCGCGCCGGGCGACACTCTCTTCGGCGGCCCTCGTACGCGTCAGCCAGCCTCACCGTCTCCGCGATCAAATTTCTGCCGGTCAACCAGATCGGCGCGCGATCATTATTGCCGCGAATCGACATAGCTTGCCGCGCGGTTACGTTTCTGCAAATAGCGTGACGCGCACCGACCAAGTCGGCCGATCGTTTCGAGTATCGAAAATGCGCGGAGAGTGACGCAACGACGGCTCGCGGGAACCGTAAACAATCTCGAAACGCAAGCGGCGACGAGCGCTCGCAGCTCGAGGGCAAAACTGAAGATAAATTAAAAATAGCGCAGTCGATTGTCTTGTGGGGAGCTGTCGGCGGGGGGGGGGGGGGTACTCGATCGATAGAGCTGACCACGTGATATGATTTCGCTCAAGCGAGCCTAGCCGCAAACATTCGCGCACACTCGAGAAGGCTCCTCGGTTATTTATCGCGCGTCGAGCCAAAGTCGGCGTGGCCCACCCTCCGCCACGTTGTTCATCGGCCGATCATAACGCGCCTCGTCCGTCCTTGCCGCATGCTCGACGCTCGGCCGGAGGCGCCTCGCTATTCAAAGCGAAGGAACGACGAGGCGAGCGCGAGCAAACTCGGCCCGGCTGACTCCTCGTCGCCGCTTGGAAATTTCGTCTCTCGCGATAATTTCACCGGAGCTCTGTCTTTTCCTCGCCCCGATACACACGCGCGCGCGTGCGCGCGTAATGGCCAGCTCGGTCTGGCCCCTTCCCTTTCGCCACTATAGAGACGCGAAGCCCTCTCTCACTCTGCCTCCCTTGCACGCGTTTTATTGCTTTAAGAACAATGCCGAGCACTTTGTCGCGGCGCGGGCTTTCGACACGCTTTTCATTTTAGCGCGCGACTCACCCTTTCGCGTCGGCTGGGTTGTTTTTTTTTTGTTGTTTTTTTTTTCACCTCTTCCGTAAGAATTATAGGCCGCGAATTCGCTGAAAAGTGACGAGAAAGCACGTGCGCGCGGAGGGATGCTCGAAATTGTGGAAACTCTCGGCGCGCAACCCTTTCATCCAGCTGAATAGCCGAAAGGGGGATCCGACGGATTTCACCCCAGAATTTTTCAGCTGCGACGCGCGCGCGCGGATTTACACAATATTTTGGAAATGCCTCACAATACCGGCGCATTGTCGCGCCTGCAACAGATGGCGCGCGGCCGTATTACACGCGCGGAAATTGGGAAAAAAGACGCGATATCCCGGCCGAAGGAGGGAGGGACATTGGCAGAAACGCGTAACAACGGCCGTCGTGAAATTAGCCGCTCGTGCGGAAGGGTAAACGGATTTCTATTTTTCACTGCTTTTTTTTTTGCGCCTAGCTTTCACCTCGACACGCGACGACCATTTTTTTTCCTCTTTTTTTTTCTACGTGCGCCCTGATGCTGGGGTGTGTCTACGCACGCGTGCTTTAAAACGAGCATGAAAACGAGCGTTTTTGTCGTAAAACTCGTGCTCGCGAGGGTAAATAAACAGATGCACGTATACTTTGTGCCACGAGCGGCGAGGGTTGAAATCGAATTACGTGGATTTGTCAGTGGAATTGAGCGACATTCGGCCAAAGCGTTTCTCTTCTTAATGAATTTTTCATTCATTGTTGTAGCCTTGCCTTTGTTCAGCTTTATACCTTCGTTTCTGTTTTTCTTCTTTTTTGTCTTTTTTTTTTTTTTTTTTTTTTTTGTTTTGTTAAAGTTCTGAGCGAGGGCGAGACTTATAGCCAAACCACAAAGTTCCTATCAAACGCGCGAGAGACGTTAATTATTATAGATTCGTGTTGTGCTCGTGATGAGTTTCTATAGTTAAATTGTCACACATTCGTAGAGATACATGGAATTACAGAGAGAAAGAGAAAGAAAGAACAGTACATATATGCGTATAGTTTTTATTCGATTTTTGAATGACATTTGATAAACCCAGTTAGAAAGAATGAAAAGAAAGAAACCGGACCAAATCTCAGTGTTTGTACTACAATACACGACGACTTATAGATAACGAAAATTTACGTCACGCGTTGCGCACAACAAATGGAGCCTCGAACAAGAAACATGATAATTAAACTCTAAGGCAGTTGAGGCATTTAAAATAAAGCAGATGCTGCGTTAGCGAGATGAGCAGCAGACTATATTTATGTAAGAAGTGTACATTTTAAGGAGCACAAATCAAAAGTTGACTTAAGAAAGAACAGATTACTATCATTATTATATGTATACATATTATATAAAACGAAATCTGAACCCGAAGATGCAAGTACACGAGTCATTTGGAGAATTGCATAAGACCTAGAATGATATTTATAACGATACGGTAATTGAAATCGAGCTAGACATTTGGAGAAAAAATAAGGAGACACCGATAAAAAGGGGATAACTATGATGAGCGCTCAAGGAATTGACTCGTGCGTATAGGGCAAATTTCGTAATTCAGGGTCATTTTATGTAAAATTTCCGCAGTGCGCACGTGCCGCGCTGCGAGGATATATTTATACAGTGAGGTAAATAAATAAATTGCTCACAAAGTGAATACTAAGTACAACGTCGATGACGCGGATGGAGTTCTGAAAAAAGAAAAAAAAAAAACAAGTCGGTGATTGCGACGTCGATAGCGAATTAAAGTTTAAGTCTTATTCGTATTTATATACACATATTGGTGAACTGGAATACGTAAAACACGTTCGTGTAATGTATATATATACACATGCAAGTGGACGAGTCAAAAATAAAAACACTTTTCCAACGTCACGCGCAACCCAGAATCATCGTATTAATAGAAGTTCAATTACGAGCGCGCCATCTTTTGTATCCACACGACGGGCATCTAATTTTTCTATCCATCGTTTTTACATGATATCAGCAAATTATTGTCATATTTCAATCATAACATGTGATAGACGAGGCATATTGAAATATTAAACTTGACGTTGAGGGAAGAATTTTCTTTTTTGTAGAATACGTGGCCAAACCGAGGTAAACTGCAAGAACGTGAATACTATTAAAAGATAATAGAGAAAATCGAATGTTCCTAATAAAATGCTTTCAAAATAATTAATATTCTTACTTATATTATAGGATTTACGATAAATGTTACACAATGCTCGATTGTACCTAAATGTTTATTTCTGATACTTCTTAAGAGACGATAGGTATTTGGCATTCATGCCAAACATTAATTCGAATTGTAACAACTGGAGTGAGTGCAATCTGCAAGTTTACATTGATATGGAAATTGATGGTCGACATTTTTTGGTTCATTGGCTAATGAAAATTTTATGTACTCAAAAAGGACGATAAATAAAAAATTCATGAATGAAATTATAAAGCAACTGAAATTTTATTGACTTTTGGGTAGTTTAGAGAATTAAGGAAAAATGAGAGATAGGACTTAAGGTAACAAAATCAAAATCTTGCGAATCAAAATTAATCCATAAGTATATATAAATTTTAGGACCTTGTAATTGTCGGTGATTATATTGTTCGTTAGCGTGAAGCGCGATTCTATTCTGCAGACCTCGAAGCTTCTATTTAAATGATTTTGTCCCAGGAACAATAATGTTGTAATTCTCTTTGGTAATTATGTTGTTGAATGAAAATTGTCTTCTACGGCACAACTAAAAACTGCTACGAATGACTCATTATCATTATTATTGTCATCGAGTAGACGAATCTACGACTGTATTTTAACGAACGAGCGTCAAGTTATATGGAAAAACATTTGTACAAGTAGGCTCGTCGCCAATGCATTTGTATGATGAGATCTATATTAAAAAGAAATAAAATAATAATATTAAAAAGGTCTACGTTATTTCCTCTCAACGTCTTCAATAATCTTATAATCCATAAGACTTTAAAACATGCGATGATTCATCATTCCAACACTTTACTTTTTTTCTGAGATTGATATCGTTAATCCTTTCAATTGTTTTTCTCGGTCAATCCTAGACTAATATATCCTCGCGATCGAGAGAAATAAAATATCATATAATGAAATGTAGATCGAGTAAAGACTCATGTAATTATTCACCATTGAACGTTCATCTTTTAGTTAATAATAAGCAATTATTGATTTGACTAGGTGACTCAGTGATTAAACATAATGCTGTGCTCTATCATTGATATTACGTTACATGCGCCTCTCATGCTTCTCGTGAACATTAAAAACTTGCAAAAAATTCACAACTTGCAGCAAAAAGCGCAATACTTAATTTTCTGTGATGTACTTATATATAGAATCTGTAACTATGTACAACCATCTTTCATTCTCATTGTTCATTCGGATTGCATTGTTTACGTTCAAACGCAATAAAAATAGTCAACACCAAGGGATGCATTGCATGGACTAACAATGAGCAATTCATATCCCATGAAAAGGTTATGATAATTGAAAAATATGTTCACTTTCTCAGTAAGTGAACGCACTTCTGAAAAAAAAATTCTTTTGCCAGATTAAAAGCATTAGTTTACTACGTAGCGATGCTGTAAATTCATAAATCTTTTCATTCATTTGACATAATGCACATACGAACATTTAACAAGAATGCAATATTTCTTGATTTCATAGTGAATGTACTGTTATCATATCATTATCTATGATCTCAAAGGATTCAAGTTTTCCTGCTAATTGATATCTACAAGTACCTCGAAATGCACAAATTATTTCAATCAGCATGAGAACTTGATACTGAATTACCTTTTTCCAAATACCATTTATCTTTTAAACTCGGAATAAAAGAGAAAGTAAAAAATAATATAGAATGCCGAATACAATCTTTGAAATAACGTTTATTTTTAGGCTCACTACCGAATGTAATATCCAAGGTCGAAATTAGCAGAAAGTATGACACTCTTAGAAATTTCAATATCGCAAAAAAACGTTGTTGCTTTGACAAATAAAAAAATGTTACAAGGTGTCATAAAATAATCAAACCAAGAATCAATGTTGATTACGATTTTACGATAAATTAAGGAAAAATTGCAGCGATGCCTTACCGTTTACATACTCGTCGTTTGAATGGCATTACAGATATCAATAAAAATTACTTGCAGTATGGTATTCCCCGGATTATATGCGAAAGGTTATAAGTGAACATGCCATTTGGACTCGGACTCAGCTTTCTTCATTTTCCTCACTCCTATTTTTATTCCGATATCTACTAAATAAACAGCGCGTTATTGCAAATAAAGATACTTGCCTGGTCATGTAAAAAAAACAAGTGACAAATATACTTGAAATAAACACGACACTTAATCCGATCCACAATTGTCTAATGCTCCTCCAAGTTAATTTCTACAAATCCAGTAATAAACGCTTGCCGACGATTGTGTCTTGTTGTTATTCAAAATCTAAAAAACTTGCAGATAGCGCCGACAGAATCAGCTGAAACATATTCAGTTCAGCGGCATGTGTATCGAGCACTTCGTTTGACTAAATAAAAATTCTGCCGACTGCGTGGCTGTTTCTCGGCTTTTACGACTGAGGCTTACTGTAGCTCTGGGCTGTAGTACTGAGCTACAATAAAATTCTTATCAGTCGCATTTGCAGCCCAGATTTTTAATCTGCCACGCTCGAAAATATCACTAGGCATAGAGTATCTGGCGGAGAAAAGAGTAACATGACATTTACGTATACATGCCTGCTGTACGGTAATGTCGAATGCGTAAGATTCGTTTATCTAGATCACTCGTAGTTTGTTGTTATATATCCGTGATAATGTATTGTTTTGTAATTGAAAAAAACAGTTGACGCGTGTAAGCGAGCAACTGAACGACGTGCCACGCGAAAAGATGCATTCCCGAACAATTATCACGAAACGATATTAATTTAATCTAGTAAGAGTAGCAAGACAGAATTAAAAGTGGAACGAGTGACGAATTGCTGAAGAAAGACGTTATTCATAAGCTGGGAATTTGATTAAGTTCTGCATACGATTCCAAATTTGTTCTCGTGAAATTACAACAGTGTTCAATTGGTAGTCGTAATTTTATTTAATGCAACTTTCAGGACGTTAAAAGTTGTCGTTGCAACTTTGTTCTAAGCCAATAGAAATGCCATGAACAAATATTATCTATAGATATGAGACAAGAAAAAATAAGGCAATTGAAGAAATGAATTGTGCGATGACGCGAACCAATTATTCGTAGTTTACTCGACGAAAGTCGATTTTTTCTGGAATTACAGTCGTAGCTATTACAGAACTACTAGTGTACAGGTACTAGGCCTTGACTCATCGTCGATTCTGCGATATTAGCCAAGCGTACCGGAGATAGAATTTAGAGCTGTTTGCGCAAATAATCGTACGTAATTGAACGTCTGATTGTTATTCGCGTTATTGACGGTGATAAGAGCCGCTTCACGCGTAACTGAATTTCAGCTGGAGAACGATTCCAAAATCGGTCTTTCTTTTCCGCGAATTTTTCCATTGCCGTACGCAGACCTCGGTTTCCCTTGCCGCCGCCGCCGCCGCCGCCGCCGCCGCCGCCGCCACGTTCCGTCAACAAAACACACGCCAGATTACGCATACCCCGGCAAAAACGAGATTGACCGTCCAAAGAATCGCGCGCGGATATAACACACAGCGAGCGAGTCGATGCCCACGCGAGATAATGTAAATATTTTGCGTTCCATCGATCGATCGTCAGATCGCGAGAGCGCGCGCTACAGCGTCAAAGGTTGCGCCGCTCGCGAGCGTCGGAGCTGGCCGGCGGCGCGCGCCAGTCCGGCTCTCGACGCCTACCTCGCTCGCTGGCCGCTGCTCAGGGAACCTGCCGTTTCCCGCGAAAATGTAGCTGTGCTCGCGATGCGCACTCGTGAATCGCCGTGGCGAACGCGTGGACAGTTGGAGTCGCCGACGACGGTGAGTTGCTGCGCGGCCGACGGCGCTTACGTTCGAATAAATAGCGGACCAGCTGGCACCGGCGGTACGTCGGGGGCCATCGGTCGAGAGCTCGATTTGCTCGAGTGCAGTCGCTCGCGGCAGCCGGCCGAATTCCATAAACAAAGACTCAGCGCGCAGCAGGACTCGATCGAAGCCGACTTGGAGTTGCGCAACGCCTCGGCGCTCGGCGTATCGCCGCCTGGGCGAGTGCCTTGCTGCAGGAGAGCCGCCTGAACGAGCGATGAGCGCGAGCGAGCGCCCGAGGAGAGCGGCGGCTACGTCAGAGCGAGCGGGTCCCGACGAGGAAGAAATCCGCTGAGAGGTGAGTGCTGCGCTCGTGTCGCGCGCCTCGGACTTCCATCGGACAAGGAGAAAAGTCCGCGCGAGGCGAGCTGCACGCCCGACCTGACGTCAGCGGCTAGCGTGGATAGCGCCAGGCGCGACGAGCAGCTCGGTGCAACGAAACGTTCTCGCGGTTGACTCTACGCGAGCCTCTTCGGATGCAATGTCGTAGACTCGACCGCGGACTCGATGCAAGTCCAGGCAGACTGAGCGGCGCAACGACCGGGAAAAGCCGGGAGCGCCGAGTCCCGAGCGCGGAAGAGAGAAAGGCGGCGCCGATCAGCGCGATCGATCGGAGTCGCCGACCGCGTCGGGGTGGTCGTCTTTGGCTGGCACTTGGCGCGCGCGGCGGTGTCTTCGTCTTCACGCCGCCGACGACCCATTACGCGCGCACGTACAGGCCGCACCGACTCGCGCGCGCCTGGCCGTGTGCGCGCGTGTACGTGCGCTCGCGTCGACCCGACTAAACGCTCCGCGGAGGCACTTTGATTATCAGTCAAGTGCGTTCGCGCGAGCCGAACGGTCCACCGGCACAAGCAGCTACGCTCCTCTCGCCCGGCCGGCTCTGGCTGCACCAGAGCGCCTCACCGTCCACCTACCGATCGAAAGACACTACTCGCGCCGCGTCCCCGGTATTCACCGATCGCGCTGCTCTCGCGAGAGGTCCGTACAAGCACTCGCCCCTGTTGGCCGTTCGAGCCTTTGACCCGCGCTCGCTTTTAAGGCTGGACTCCATCTACCCAACTAAGCTGGGCACGCTGGCGCAATTTCACCGGAATGTGTCTCCGCAGTGAGTATTTCGTGCGCCTCTTTGTCTCTTCCGTCTTCTCGCGACGATTGCGCAACCATTCCGCGACACTTGGCTCTCTCGCGGCTTTCGAAATTCGACGATTAAACTCTCGCGCGCCTCTTCTGCCTTCGTTTTTTCAACGCTGTTTACACGACGACGCGCTTGCCCCGGACACGATCCTCTTTATCTCGGGTCAACGCAGTCCGCGCACTTGTCGCGGTTGACAAAAGATAAACAGAAAAACAACGATTAATGCTTCACCATCAACGGACGTCCAATTCTCGAAGCTCGCTCGGTCGAATGTTTTCGATTTCGCATCTTGCAATCGCGCTCGGCTTGCGTAAGATCGCCGATACGTCCGCTTGGCGCCGGAAATTTTGAGTCTGCGTAAAGTTACGGATCATGCGCTTCTCGGCTGCAAGGTTCAATATTAATTTAAGTATACGACCGCTCCAATTTCTATTTAATCTTCTTGAGATATTAGGTTTTGTTACTAATGTTTTTTTTTCGATCACGCGGTAACTTGAATTATACCAAACTACAAGGCGGATAAACTTGCCGCAGCGGGGATGTAAAAGCGAATCTATACGCATCTCATCTTACATTACCGTCTCGTAAAAGTATTCAAAAACAGTATTATATTTAGAGCATCTCGAATTCTATTATGTACACTTAATTAAACAGTGATTATTTTATTTACACCGCGCGATTCGTCGCGATCGCCGCGTGAGGAAAGGTTATTCTCGTACGATCAACGGCTTTCCATTCCGTTGTCGGACCTTCTGCGTTCTGTGTTACGCTTTTTTGCGCTCTCTCTCTCTCTCTCTCTCGTGAATCGACTGACAAGAAGAAAGCGATTAGTAAACGTTTACGTAATTGATTTTAACAGCTCGCCCAACACTCGTAAGGCTATTTCACGTAAAAAAGTTTGCGCGCGACGAATTTTTTTTTTTTTTTTCAGATTGCGTATTTAACAAAAAATGTATTCAGAAAGGATATCGTAGAAAATAAACATCCTTGAGGTAAACTTAAAGCTGTGAATTGAAAAATGAATTATAATTTGACGCTGATTGCACGAAAACGGACGGGAAAAGTTCAACTATCGTTGTGCACATTTGGCTTGTGCTTGTACCTTGAAACTTATATTGTTTCTTCAAAAAATTGGCTCGGTTGCGAGTTGGCCAAATTTTAACAACGCGATTGGATGTGGATGCGCCGAAAGCGCGGGATTGATCGAAAGGGGAAATGCACTACGTCGTGAAGTGAATTCCAAGATTAAATTAGTATTAGTCTCCGACTATCTCGTGAATCGGATCGAACGATCTTGATTGAGCGACGAGAAGCGCGATGCATAATAGAGGGGCATTTTTGTGTGTGTAAAAGTCGCTAACATCGCGTCGTCGATTGCCATTGCTTCGTTTTTTGGTTCCTGTATCAGAAAAACTAACGTCCAACAAATTTCCGGTAAGACCGACGCCGGGCAAACTTACTGAATTTTTCTCAGTGTCGATTAATCGTTGCTTTCAGAATCGCGCCACTCTCCAATAAAAAAAATACCACTCAAACACGCGTCATTACGCTCGTACAGTAAGCACAAAGTAAATTCGACAATGGAACAAGAAGATCGGCGATTTGTGTGCGAACGGCAGTGCAATTCCACGAGATGTTCCTTACGACTTCTGCTTTATACTAATTTTTTACGAGTTGCCATTTGCGATCGTATTCATTTGCCTTGAATGGCTATTCACGATCAATTAACGTTAAATAATGACAAATAATTACTTTGGTCTATCGTGTCGACTGTCGCCATTGCCGCTACCGTATTATTTGCAGCAGTGCAAATTGTATGAAAGCTTTTTGTGGAATAAATTTGATGGCACATTGAGATATGACTATTATTGGTTACTCAATATCGTCGTTCAACATTGCAGAAACCTTTTTTATTTCGCACTGCGATCCCAATATATCCTGTACACGAGCGATATTTCCATGGAAATCGTTAACCAGGTGTCATTTACTAGTTCTGTTGACTTGACACCAAAAGTGAAAATTAATAACAAAATATATATCAACGTATAGGTCTTTCAATGCTCTTTAATGTTGTCATCGTCAAACATTGTCTTTCCTCGCTGTTAGAGAGTTTCTACATAAGGAGACATCAAACGCCGAACATACATCGGCCACCAGACGTTTATTATGGTGAAAAAGGAAAGTCACATGATATATTATTGTACCGATAATGTTAATATAGTCTATCTATACTTATCATTGATCACATCCTGTGCAATCAAGCGAACACACCCAGGTGTTAAATAAATAATTTGTTTTTTAACTCGGTAATTTCAGTATACTACCCATGTTCGTTGTTCGACGTTCGATGTCTTCTTATGTAGAACTCCTTTAACGAGAAATTAAATTAAGCTGCAAGCGCTAAGTAGCGTTATAAGTTAATTTTTTTTTTCTTCGTTAATAAAAAATAAGTTCATGTCTCGATCGAATGTTCTTAATTTTTTCTTTTCGTTGACATCATCACTTTTCAATCATCTATGTGAGCATGACCAAAATTAACGCACCAGTATTTTCCATAATAATGTACATAGATACAAAAATATGTACGCATGCGCTAACTGTAGTCGTGTGCAGGTTGCCGGCACACAGTTTAGTCGTTTAAAGAAACTGCAAGGAATTGTATGACACATTTTTCAGCGCGAGTTTGCACTAATATTTATTGTAAACTAAAAATTGTGCCATTACAATTCCTTTCAGTTCTCTTATACGACTGAACTGTGTGCCGGCAACGTGCACACGACTACAGTTAGCGTATGCGTACACGCTTATGTATGTACGTTATTATGGTAAATATTGAAAAATTAATTTTAACTAAGTTCCTATAGATAATTAAAAAGCGATGATACCAATCTAAAGAGAAAGTTAAGAGTATTTGGTTGGCATAGGCAAAATTTTTTACTTTAGATTTAGCGGAGGGCGAGAAATTGAATTTCTCGTTAACTACGATGAGAGACAATGTTTTACCATTACAACACTAAAGAACATTCGAAGACCTATACGTTGATATATATCTTTTTAGTAATTTTCACATTTGGTGCCAAGTCAACGAA
This sequence comes from Phymastichus coffea, assembly GCF_024137745.1. Taxonomy (NCBI): domain Eukaryota; kingdom Metazoa; phylum Arthropoda; class Insecta; order Hymenoptera; family Eulophidae; genus Phymastichus; species Phymastichus coffea. The sequence continues at coordinate 3,384,655 of NW_026706842.1, read as the reverse complement.
GCTTATTTACTAGTTTAATTATTTCGAATTTAAGTTTACAGTAATTTCACTTGTTAAGCGTTCTGCGTAAATTTTAGAAGCAATTACATTATAATTATATTCTTCAAAAAAGAAAACTAGTATGTCATTTAAGTTGCTAACTAATGAATTTAAACAGAAATAAAGTGAGCGTTTGGATGGGGAATAATAAACAGGAATTGGATTGTAGTGTATTTGGTTTAGTCAAAGGAATGGTGGCGTTCAAGTTTGAGCTGTAATTTTCAAAGTTCCGTTTGGGATCCAGACTTGCAAGCGGGTACTGTAGGTGCATGCATGTCTGTGAGAGGGGGGAGGGGGCAGTAGCGAAATGCTCGCCTACGATTAGTGCGCGTACTCCGGTAAAAATAGACAGTCCGCGAGTAAATTGACAAACGCAGAAGCAAGGGTACCGTTCGCTCCTTTTTTACGAGACTCCAATGTAATTATGTAATAAATAGCGGCAAAAGCGTTCCAACGATTCCGCAGTTGTTTCCGGCGCCTTTGATTTTATATAAGTAAAGGCGCGCGGTCAAGCAAGGCCTCGCAAATCGCGCGAACGAACGTGGCCGTGACGTCGGCGGCGCACGCGAGGCGCCTCGGGCCGCGAGGCCTGGACGGTCCGCCGGAGCTTTCGTCGGCGCGTTTGCGACACTCGCGACAGACGCGGCACGCGAGGGCTTGCGTAACGCGCCACCGTTGCGAATCGCGCGGACGTCGGCGGCTGCGGTGGGCATCGGCACGCGACCGGCGCGCAGCGCAGCCGGACGTCTTTAAGGACGGCCTGGCCGCGGGCCGCGGGCCGCGGTCGTTGGCGCGATCAACGCCCACGCGCGCCTCGAGACGAGCAGGCAGGAGCGTACGCACAGGTGCGCTCCCTCAGCGAGGAAGTGTGTCAGTCAGGCGACGCGCTCTTCGCTCCTCTTTTTCGGCCGCGCCGCTCGCCCGTTATTTTCTTCCTCGTTGTTCCTCCGAGTGCCGCGGATTGGACGACCGTCGCACGTGCAATTCCGTGCCAGCTCGGCCACCCGCTCACCCGTTTGGCTTCTTTTTTTTTTTTTATATTTCTATTTGCGCTGTCCGAGGCTCCGCGACGGCCAACTCTTGCTCGTCGGCGTCGTGTCGATTGCATTCGAATCGTCGTAGATGAGGTGCGTCATGCGATCCAACTGGTTGATTTCGAGACCAAGGCCGCCGAACTGTTATACACTCTCGCGAGGATGTCGCGCAAAAGTTGCTCGTCATTTCGATAATTAGCCGGCAACAATGCTGATTAAGCTCGCGGCGAATCAGCCGACGCGAAAAGGCTGCCATTGCAGAGAAAAGAGAAGAGAACGACACGTGCTGGTTATCTCAGAACGTGCGGACTCGCGCTAAGAGGAAGAATGGAGCAGATGTGCCGGAGCCGCTTGAACGTGGTCGAGCGGTGTCGCGTTTCCGCCGCGATTGGCGTACAAAGGTTTCCGGCTGCATCTCGATCGGCGCTTGTTCGCTCGGAGCATTGGCTGCGGTAACCTCGCGCCAACCCGATTGCGAGTCGAGAGCCGAACGTGCGCCGCGGGCACTCCATCGGCAGAACAATCGGTAACGCTCGGGCGCTTGCTGGCGAATCGTCGAAAGAGAGAGACGACGGCGGTCGCGGTGATGAGAGGCGCGGCAATTGACGCGTATCACTTTGCAGTTCTTGCAGACTAAAGCTGACGGAAATCGGATCGTCGGAGCAGACGCTGCCGCAGGTTGATCCCGCGCGAGACTTGTTGGGCGTTCCAGGAGAGCGCATCCTCCGCTCGCAGCGAACACGGTAAGCGTCGCCGCCCTGCGCGCACTATTCGAATGCGCGCCGACACAGCAACTGACGACGCTCGCCCATGCACAGGCACGGCCGTATGTCCAGCCTTGGTGAGCGAACCGAGGCTGCTGCTGCTGCTGGACGCGACGGAGCTGGAGTCATCAGCGGAAGCAGAGAACATGTCGTTCGGCAAGGACAGCATAGTCCTGGATCTCAGCGGCCTCGACGATGCCGCGGAAAAGGCGAGATTGGACTTACCCACAGCCGAGGCCGTGCACCGCGCGGAGCCGGCCATCGTGAAGAAAGTTGCGGGTAAGGAAGGTCGCTGCTCCTTTGAGCGCCAGTGCGACACTAGGCGCGGCCGGCTAGCTGGCGAACAAAGCGAACGAATGATTTCGCGGCTTTGTCTGGCGTCGCGCGGTTTACTGCCAGGAACTTTCCGCGAAGCCAGTCGTGTTGCAACCTCGCGGCAAGGCGACTGGACAAGTCGGCCAGGCAGGCGGTGTCAATAAAAGCAGATACCAATTCTAATTGCCAGATGCGCGGCTTGTTTACATCTTCAATCGACTCGTCGTCACGCGGGGAAAAAAACACCTACGACGCGCTATTCGCGCTGATAAGCCGCGCTCGCGCCTTTCCGTTCTCTCGAACCCGCTCGATTTTATCAATTTCGCGATCTCTCGCGCCTCTTTAAACATTCGAGCGATTAGTCTGCAAATTAGATACGAACTTTTCCGCTCGAGATTAAACACTGAAATCGGAATACCGGAGATAACGCGCGCGCGAGCAGTCCCTTGGCGTGTGCACCGTAGCTGCGGTTAGCCGGGCGAGCACGAGCTCGCGCACGCCTTCGATGACGAGGACGACGCACGTTGACGATTGCAGCTGGCCTTAAGTCGAGCGCAAGCGGCAAGGTACCAAATGGAAAATGCCAAGAGATGGGCTCGCTCTCGAGCGGCAGCTCGATCGCGACCATTTGCTCGGCCGCCAACTCCGAGCCCGACTCGCCCTCGAGCGAGCCTCCCGGCAAGCGCCGCGACCCCGAGGACCCACCCAAGAAGAAGAGGAAGAGCCGACTCATCACCGACGAGACCTGGTACCACACCGGATTGCAGATCTCCGTGCCGTTCTTCATCGCGGGAATCGGGACCATCGGCGCCGGTCTCGTTCTCGCCAAGGTCAAGGTACGTGTCGACTCCAACGAGCGTTCCTCGCCGCGATGTGCTCGTCGAGCAATTTCTTTTTGAGCGCCAGTAATGACGGCTAATCTCGCGTGTCGCGTGGACACGGAATTCAGGTCAATAAAACTCGATGCGCGCGAGGCAACGAGGCAACGAGTACACGCGATTACAACTGCATCGAGCCGTCGCGCGCGCGGCGCCCGATAATTAAACTAATTACGCGCTCGCGCCTTTCTCGACGATAAGCTTTATTTTATCCAGCCTCATTGAAGCTGCGCGATAAACGGAATCAGTTAGCGGATTATAGTTTTATCGACGGATCCGCATCCATAGCCAGACGCTCGGCCGAATTCGATCGACAGAGATATCGCGGTTATTTGGAAAACAGAGCGATGGCCAGATTTTCGCGAACGGCTATTGACTCGAGACTTGTCTCGGCCAACAGGACTGGCCGGTATTCGAGGAGGTGTCCCAAATCTTCATCCTCGTGCCAGCCCTTCTGGGTCTGAAGGGCAATCTGGACATGTGCCTGGCATCCCGGCTGAGCACCCAGGCGAACCTCGGCAACATGAAGACCTACCGCGAGATCTGCAAAATGATAATCGGCAACATCGCCCTGGTGCAGGTCCAAGCGATCGTCGCGGCCACCCTCGTGGCGTTCTTCGCCACCGCGGTCGGCGCCGCCATGGACGGGCAGTTCTCCTGGAACAGCATGCTCCTGTTGATGGCCTCGAGTATCTGCACCGCCACCAGCTCCTGCTTCATTCTGGGTAGGACGATCCGACGGGAGGTGGTCGGCCGGCCGATTGGCTTGCGCGGTGAACAATGACCGGTCCATTCGCGTTGCAGACTTCGCCATGATCGCGGTGATTATGGGCGCGCATCGGACGAAGATGAATCCGGACAATCTGGCGACCCCGCTGGCCGCGTCTATCGGCGACGTGGTGTCGGTGAGCGTGCTGTCGGCGATCGCCTCGCAGCTCTACCTCTATCTGGCCAACGACATCTGGATCCTGTACGCGATAGTGGTCGCCTACCTCGTCCTGCTGCCCATCTGGATTTGCATCGTGCTGAAGAACAAATACACGAGGAACGTGCTGACTTCCGGCTGGACGCCGGTTATAACTGCCCTCTTCATCAGCGGGTAAGTTGCCCCGGGGCTTATTGTTCGTCGGCGCAAACACGGCGCTCGCGTCGCATTCCATTGCATTATTCGAGCAACCAGATAAGACGCGATCGCCGTTTCAACACGGCCGCAGAAATCATCCGCGCGCATTTAATGTTCGCAAGCCAAACATGCGCATTGCAGGCTAGGTGGTCTGATCTTGGATCAAGCGATCGACCGGCTCAACGGATTCGTCATCTTCCAGCCGATCATCAACGGGATCGGCGGTAATCTGGTCTCCGTTCAAGCGTCCAGAATCTCGACGATGCTGCATCAGTCGACGCTCATCGGTATCCTGCCTCCGTGGACCAGAACCTGGGTCTCGCCGTGGACGGCGCTCTTCCGCGGGGGTAGCTTATCTTCTGCAGCGTCGTTAATCCGAATGCTCGACACGGGCGCTGCCTAGCCCAGAGGGACTGATACGACCGTTCTGCTTTCAGAGCCGTCCGCGAATACGGCGCGACTTCTAATCGCCATGTCGATTCCCGGGCACGTGGCATTTTCCTTCGCAGCCGATTACATACAATGGGGCCGCTCGACGATACACATTTACTTTATGCTATCTTATTTGACTGTCGCCGTCCTGCAGGTAAAGTACACACGAGCACCGCGATTGGTGGATGTCGATGCACTCATCATTTTCTCCTCGCGCAGGTGATGCTGCTGCTCTACGTCGCGCACATTATGATCCACGTGATGTGGAAATACAAGATCGATCCTGACAACTCGGCCATCCCTTACCTTACCGCTTTGGGAGACCTCAGCGGATCAATGCTACTGGCCGTTGCTTTCATCTTTCTCCAGCAGATCAATCGCGAGTACAAGAGTTAGCGCGCCGCTTATCGTCGTTTATCATTGTTTTGTCCCAAAATACTCGAAATGTATAAAGATTTTCGAATAGCTTGAATTTTATTTTCTCCCTATCGTTACAAAGAGATCTATATTTGGAAATACTAATTGATGCACGAGTAATTTCTGTGATAAATATGGCCTTCAATTGGTAATCAACTTTTTGTACGTTACGAGTATTTCTTCGGTGTTCGCACTTGTCCACTTTTTGTTATTATTTAAGACAATCAATCGTTCGATGTAAAAAGTCAGTTATTGTTTTAAGAGAAGTTAAATTACCTGCAACGTCAAGTACAATGTTCAAGACACACTTAATATTTACAGATATTTTATGGAGCTTACAGTAGTACTTTAATTAATCCTTTACTTTACTAGATCTCGTTGTTGTAAAACAGTTTTAATACTAGCCATATTATTTTTTTATCTGTAAATACACATTAAGATAATTCTTTGGTTATTTTAAACGTACACTGACACGACTTACTATTTTATGCAAGACAAAGGGTCAGTCGGAGACAATAAAACCTGTACGTTACAGAGCTGTTATTGCATTTTAAAGTAGTCGGGAAAGTACAAGTAAGCTTGTTCTTGCGACAATGCACCATTGTAATATATATAATTATAATATAATAGTAGAGTTTGAGATATAAACGATCGTGTCTACTTCAATTTGATGAACTATGACGACGCTGTAGCGTAAAGATTATCAGTGTATCGTTAACGGCGGTATCGATTGTAACTACAAAAAATATATAATGAACATAAAGTCTCTTCTTGCTAACGTAACTTCCAGGCATAACAAGAGAAAAAGTTGAAGGTCACTTTGCAATTACGTAATCCTCGTTCGCCGTTCGCTCGGGATAATGTTCGCATTGATAATCGATTGTTACTGTAGAAGCTGAGGTAATCGAAAAGGTGTCAGTGTACACGATAGTTAGCAACGCACATAGGTCATTTTCACGTTATTGTTTCAAGCTTGCGAACGCGCAGGCCTTTCGGTTATTAAGGATACCTAGCCACGAGCATCGAGCACCTGTCACTCCGGCAATCTTGTTACTGAACAATTATGTTGAACAAATGAAAGGTCATGGATACGCGATATACATATTCGCCTGTGGACCAGTATTACAGTGAAATACACTTACGTTATGCGTATATTCTTGTAGCTCGCCTCAGCGATTGTAATATTGAAAAATAAAGGAAAAATATTCCGAAGAGTATGCGCTCGGGTTCGAGATTGATTTCCCCGCACGGTCGCCGGAAAATCAAGTGTACGTCCAGTCCAATAAGTCGTCCGTCGGGCGATGCCGTAGATGTGCGCTTATCCGTACTTGCGAGGGGGTAGTCGCGAACGACGCGCTACGTAACATAAACTGTACCGCACCGAGCGGCGCCGAAGCTAAGCAAGTTAGCGCCGGCCAGACGGGTTTCTCGAGGCAGCCAGCCGGCACGGGCCAGTCGGCGAATATGTGCCGATTGCTCCGGCGACATGGTGAGTTGCCATTGCTAATTATTAACGCTTGTTAACGAGTTATCGCCTCAAGATTATCTCGAGTATCTTTCGGACGGTTACTTTTTTCACGGAATTACCAGTGCAGCATGGTATACGCTCCGAAATCCATTTGCCGTAATTACAATATTTCAATCGGATTGAGAACTCTCGCTTTGAACGCGCCGCTAGTCAATCATCCGTAATGTGACCTGATTATTAAGTTCAATCGAGTGCACTGGTGATTCAGCATTGTTCAACTACTGAAGAGCAGCGGTAGTCTTGTCAGGCTGTCGCGATCGACAAAAGAAAAAATTGAACGCCCGAATAAGACATATTTGCATCTGAATTTAGGCCAAAGATAGGAAGATTTGTGCAGGAAGCAATCGCCTTATCCGTCGCGTATAAGGTTTCAATAGGTTCTCACGAACGTAGTCGCGTCAATGGGCGTGCGCTTGTCAACGCAGCGGCAAGATCAAGAACGAGAATGCAGGTGTGCGCCGTGATGGTTGCGTGCCTGTGGGCCTGGGTGGGCGCTGGCGACGTGATCCGCAACGAGGACATATGCGGACCGCACAACGGCCGACGGCTCTACCTCGAGCTCGGGGAACAAGGCGTCTTGAGCGCCGACAACGTGACGTTCGTCAAGAACTCGCCGCAGCAAGACGCGTCGAGGCCCTACGCCACCAGCAACAGCAGCCACGATCAGTGCAGCCTTGAGTTGGTCACCTGCCCCTCCTGCGTCATCACCGTCACCTTCAAAAGCATTAGCCTTTTACATCACTGCGGCGATGGTGGAATGACCGTCGACAGCCCTTGCAGGTGCTCCCCACGCCTTACTGCGCGTGCCCCATCGAGCTAGACCGAAAATCCCACTAATCGCTTTGTCAAAACAAAAAGGTGCGACTACGTGTGGATATCGGAACCACCCTACGAGGATGTGTCCGGCACACCATTTTGCGGCCACTACGCGCCAATAACCTACCGCTCCAACACGAGGACACTGTCCATCGTTCTGCTTTACAGCCAGTCTCACGAGCACGCCTTCAGTCTGGAGTACACGGCTGAAAGTACGCGCTCGAGGATTGAGGATAATTAAGAGGTTTCGATCGTCATCGTTATGGTGGCTGACATTTTGTAGGGAACCGACTGCTGCTGAAGGGCTCGAACAGCGTAAGCGACATGTCCAAATCCATGAACAATAGCGGCGGTGGAGTCTTGACCTCGCCGTTCTTCCCGTTGCGTTACCCCCGCGATCTTGGCATGGAGTACATTATCGCCTGTCCAAGCGAAGCTCCATCGTGTCAGGTGAGAGTGCTGTTCAGTGACTTTCAGCTTGCTCCGGTGTCCATCATGGAGGTAAGCGAGGGCGGTAGTGCAGTGGAGGCCACGCGGGCCTACGGAAAGGACCGAAGATTAAGGCTGAAACAACTGTGACAGTTCTACGACTGGAATGGGCAGAGATTGGACGTGAGCAGCGGGGCCCGCTTCCGACCTCCGATAATCGTGTCCACGGGACCGTCGCTGCTGATCAGATTCTACGCAAACGGCGGCACGGGTCTCGGCTACAAGGCCTTCTACTCGTTTGTCCCGGTGCTCGCGCACGACAGCCACAGCCAGCCCATCACCGACTGCGGCGGCTACGTGGAGAACCTGGGCGGCGCTATCACCATGATGGACATGGTAGGCGAGGGCGTCCAAACCTACGACTGCGTCTGGCTCATTCGACCACCCAAGAACTTCATACACGCGAAGACGCACATGTACCTCAAAGTCATCACCTTCGCCGACATGGGTAAGCAAAGGCGAGCCGACCGCCAGGATCTCGCCCGACTCGACCTCATCCGCGTTTGCTATTTTGACGCTCGATCAGCGGGAAACACCGAGCTCATAATCAAGCAAGGACCAACGTCGGCCCTAATGCCACTGGAGGTGCTGCGTCATCCGGTCAGTCAGCTGCAGCCGCCAAAGATGCGGGAGCACGTGACCCCCGTGACCAGTGGATTCCACGTGAGCTTTCGCGGCAGCTTCGGGCCCAACTCCAGACTGGCCATCTCTTACGCGACTTTCAGCTACATGGGTAAGCCAATTGCTCGTAGCGATTCTTCGCCCTCGCCCTCGCCAAGTTAACTCCGATTGACTGCAGATTGCTTCACCGGCACGGACTTCCTGTGTCAAAACCACCGCTGCATCTCGAGTCAACTGAACTGCGACGGCTTCGACCATTGCGGCGATAACAGCGACGAACCAGCGACCTGCTTGCATGGTAAACGAGCTCGCGATCGTTTCTGGTTCTAAGTCTAAGCTCATCGTTACTACTGTCGGCCTACAGCCGAGTGGGAGATCAATATGCCAGACCGCAAATGGCAGCTGAACAAGGCCAACTATTACTTTCCCAAGATCGACCGCTACCCCGATCTGAAAACAGCCACTCTGGTTTTCGTGGCCAGCAGCCTTGGGCTCATTGTGCTCATATCGGCGCTCATTATCCTTCTCTATGGAGTCGGCGCCAGGGCCAGGCAGCAGCGCGAGCTGCAATCCAGACTGCGGACCATCAGCGAGCTTCTGGGTAGGGTTAGCCGGCGAGCTTGAGTCAAGCAGTACCCGATATCTCATTGACGAGCTCTATATTTCGACAGTTATCGAACTTGCAGATGGTGCGCACATCGATGAGATATCGGTGGCGGACGACCCGCCGGTCTACGAGGCGCCGCCCAACTACGACGAAGTCATCAAGATCGGCATGGAGGACGAAGCTGGCTCGAGCAGAAGGAAGAAGCAGCGCAGCCCGCGGGACGGCAGGAGGAGTAGGAGCATACCACCCAGTCAGTGCTCGTGAGTGCTGCTCGCCTGTCGTCACTGAAACTCAGCGCTCGACCGACCGACCGACCGACCGATTCTTTTGTAGATGCGACTGCGAGCCGCAGCTCACGCTCGACATTTACGAAGACCCGACCGCGACCAACCGCAGCGAGCTGCCGATGGCCCACGCTGCCGACTTGAGCGAACAATCGATTTCAACGCCCGAGAGTCCGCCGCCAGCCTACGTCACTCCACCGGGAACTCTTTCGCGACCACTCAGCTTCGCAACGGCGAACGACCTTCCGGGTCCTAGTAAGTAACGAGTCAATTGACACTGCGGAACATGTCGAGAAGCCGGTATTAGAAGCACTCAAAGGGTGCAATTGCGTCACTCGAAAGCCATATATGCCAATAGCGAGTAGCCCGCGTCCGCCGTTACGAAACAACGTCCGTCATGCGAGTCTCATTCGACGGCTTTGGCAGGCGGAGCTGCGACTCATCCGGCAGGCGCTAGCCCCGGGTCGCCAGCGGCGGTCTGCGGTGCACGAAGATGCAGGCCCGAGTGCAGCGGAGGGCGGCGAGGTCGACAACGCGAGTGCCGCTCTCTGCCGACCTCGCGAGCCGCCTCGGCCGAGCGCGACGCGACGCTAGCGGCGACGGCCACGTCGACCTCGGCGGTGGCGGCCGCCACGGCCGAGACGGACGGGGCGGACGAGTCCGCTCTCGGTGCGTATTCGGCGGCGCACTCGCTGCTGGCGCCGCCTTCTCATCGAGTCCCTCCGATTATCCTGCCGCAGTCGACGCTGTCGAGCGCTGCCTCAGCATGCACGAGGCCCGCGTGCGCCGCCAGCTGCTGCGCGGCCGCCGGCCGACTCCGCCGAAGACGCGGGGTCGAGGGGCCCGGGGCCGCGGACGAGCCTGAGCCGGAGGCGGCCGAGCGGCGGCCCGTCCACTCGAGCTGCTCCTGCCAGGGGGCCTGTGGCTGCGCCATCAACGCCCGCCCCGCCGCCGCGGCGCTCGACCCGAGGGCCGACTCGACTAGCGCCGACGACTCGGCCTCCGTCCGGCCGGCCTGGTACGCCAACGTCGCGAGCTCTGATTCGGCGCCGAGCTCGCTCGCCAGCTGCTCCAGCTCTTGCAAGCTCTCCGTCTGTTCGAGGGACAGTCGCGCTACCAATATCTCCAGCCTCAGCGCCTGCGACAGTTCCGACAGGCTGCACCTCGACAGCTTGGATGTCATCTCCGAGACGACCAGCGTTCTGGGACCCGACACGCTGGCCAATACGCCCATCGGCGCCACTCCCACGAAGATCGTCGCTCAGTCGGCCACCGGCTGCGATATCAACGGCCTTTGCGAGAGCATCAGGGTCCTCGACACCTTCCTGGCTCGGCGCCATGCCGCAGCGACCAGTCGAGCCGCGGGAGCAGTTAGAAAGACCGGTAAGCCGATGACTGCGATGGTGCTTGGCACTTCGAGCCACAGCAATGACCGACGATCATCCACCTCGACTAACTGTACCGACTCGTCCAAAAGGGAACAGGCGAGAAGAACACTCTGACGCTCAACTGAAGACAATCGGGCCGAATAGATCTCGTTTGCATTTCCCATTTTCGTAGCAGCTGACAAGGGAAGTGATACGAGGATTTTGCCATGTCAAAATATAAGCAGCCATTTGATCTGTTTAGCAGCGAACAATATTTTAATTATACTTCAGTTGTAAAGAATCTGAATCTTTTTAACGAAGATTGGGTTATTGGTTTATTTAACTGTTAAATTTTAGCAAACAATTCGAATCGAAAACTCCACTTAAAAATATTTATTGAATCGTAAAGCTTTGTTATATTGTGCTATTTTGTTTCACCAATTTAAACCATGAATCTGTACGAAAAATACAGAGCTTACGACAACAAATTGATAGTTTTTCACGACTATATTTTTATATTAAAGAAAGTAATTAACGAAGACAACATAAAACAAAAAAATTGATTTTATTCGATTATAAATAAGATGATGTGCAATGTTAATATAAATCCGTCCCTAAATCGAAACATTGTAATAATGATTATGGAATTGAATGTGAATAATTCTATTTGAATAAAGACACTTTTAAATCGAAATTAGTTCTATTTACTTTGTATTATTGAGCTGACTCAGACATAGAGAAGACTAGTTTTTTGTCAATAAACGTATTCATTGCTTCCCATCATAAATTATTAATCACAGTTTAGTGCTTTGCAATTTCATGAAGCATATGTTTATTGATAGGATCCGTCGATAGAATCGTCAGTTAGTTATTTACATAAGCTTAATTTTTGTCGGATTGCTAATGAAGTGACAATATTACACGATATCGATGATTAATAAATGAATTGTTTTATTTGCAAGTTTCGTAAAGTAACTATTGTCGCATAGATTTAACGAATAATAAAAGCCTCAATGATCGTGTCGAATTGATCGACTAAAACCATTTCAATATAGAATGAGCTATGTTGATACGACACTGGCAATACTTTTTGTAACCTTTATCAAGGCATATGGCATCGTGTCCGTAGAGATTTATGCGACTAACTTGTTCCTCTCGTATTATGTGTATACCCGGAGGACGATAATCCATAGTAATTTCAAATTTACCGCCTCCAGGCGTCAATTCTAACAAATAAAAAAGCTTAAGCACTTTATCGGTAGGTCGAAGATTATCGTAGTCAAGTAACTTTTTAACTCTGATAATACGTTTGAGCGAGAGTATCGAGCACAGCCTTAGTCCGAGGCTAGTCTTGTAACGTTCGGTGAGATTATTGACGTATTCGACGAACTGACTGGCTCCTTCAGAGACAATCGGATCGGACTTATTGTAGGACTCAAACCCGACACATGTACACCAATGTGGTGAGATGCCAGCATCTCTACAGCCCCTCTCCATGGAAGTTGGCTTAAATAAACTAGAACATAGAGGGCAGCCAGTGCTGATCGGTGCTTGACCACCAGCTCTCTGCAACACATCCCTTAGAGTCTCGTATACGTCGTAAGGCGAAGTAAGGCGATCTTGATTGACAAGTAAGGCAGCATAAGCATCGGGATTCCGTCGCCGGAACCACTCTGGCAGCCAAATGTAGAAGAAGGGTAGCCGCTCCTCGTACCAGCCGACGAATGTGTCGCGTATGTCACCGTAGCGCATGCCGTGGTCGCTCAGCACCACTACCATGCTATCGTTCATCACTCCAGCGTCGTCCATCGCACGTAGCTTGGCCACGAATCTGGCGTCGTAGAGCGATGGCCCGTTCATGCTCTCGTGGCTGATGCTGTTGCTCCAGAAGAAACCAAAGGATGGACGGCCAACGAAAGCTTCGGAGAAATCAAGCGCTGCGTTGAAGATTCGATCGACGCTGAGCTCTGGACCGGTGCAGTGCTTGCAATTGAAGCGTTGTCGAGTTGGTAGCAGTTTCTCCGAGGCCAAGATGTAGGGCCGCAAGTAGTAGTCCGTCGGTGGCTTCATGAATCCAGCCTGCAAAGAAAATGGCCAACCATTCTTTATCAGCTGCTCAAATGATATCTGAATTGCATATATTTACCAAGAATTTACCTTGACGTTGTTGAAAGTACTGATGCCTGCCTGGTCCTCGGCATAGGCAGTGGCATAGCCGACGTCTCTGAAGTTATACCAAATCATCGGACAATGATCCAGCGTATAAGGCAGTTTCGCATCACATCTCAAGTTGGATGTAGTCTCATTTTGTCCTGTCAATATCGCCATGAGATTTGGAAAAGTATTGTCGCCCATCTTGTTATAACCACGCAGCTCGATCCACCCTCGTTCTGCGAAGTAGGCGCAGGCTGCGGGCATAGTACGGTGAAAGTTGAGACGTGACACGCTGTCCAGTCCAAGCATGAGCACGCTGAGGGCCTTTTTATTCTTCATCGATGAACTACTCGACTTGTTCAGTAGTCGCTGACGGGCACGTTTGGGATTTATCACGGAATGAGTGTTCTTGTAAATCACCTTAGCTTTGCCGTCGCGACAGGTGACCAGCAAAACTTGTACATCTTTTTTGTCCAGAACAACTCGATCTTTGAAATCTTGACACGGTCCTGCACTGAAAAATGCCAACGTCCATTAGAATTGTCTAGCAAGCTTTCGAAACATATTTTCTACGTTTTCTGCAAAGATTGTACCTTATTCTCGAATCCATATCGAGGAAGAATTCATTCGCTGTCGTCGGCCTGCTGATGGCTGCCCAACAGCATGACAATTTCACATATCTCTTGGCAGCATCCTGGTCTACCGTCAGATGAATACTTCCGTTGGCCTGTCTGTTAATAGTAGTGAGTTTTGGCTTCGTTGAACATGGTTCGAATGTTTCCTTTTTCACGAACTGCCTGATGGACGGATCGTATGGGTTCACCGAGAGCATGTGGCATTTCGAGTTCCACACGAGGTAACCTGCGTTCATTTCTACGGATCAAATACTTATTGTTTTGTTAGGGGTTTAGTAGTGTCCTTGATCAAACGAATTTTTTTTTCACAACGCTGACAGCTTTCTGCAGCGGAAGCAATCGATTGTAAGCACAAATAGCATAGGCAGGCGATATGACGTTTATACTAAATTCTTCCAGAAAAGTCTTTTGATAAACTTAATGTAAGGCTATAATATATTAAGAAAGTAATATTAATATATTACAATTTTATTATTTGTACCGCGCAGTCAACAAAATTTAATGCGAAAGAGTTTAAAAAGAATATCTTTAAAAGATAATTGTAACTTATAGCTTACCGACGGAACTGTTATGGAGGTTCCGTGTTAAGTATTGATAATGTTGGTAATCCGATCGCTCATCTGTGGTATAGTAGAAATAAGTGAAGGCAAATACGCACAACATTAGCAGAAGTGTAAAGCTCTGCAGCATACGACTGAGCCGCAATCCCTTGGATAGCTTCCAAACAATCCACATATTTTTCGACTTTCTGGGGCCTCAATAATTTCCGTGCACTGGTCACGGCACACCGTGTCATCTCATCTCGCTGTTATTTGTATTAAGTGTTCCTCAACATAAAATACTTCGGGGCGCACTCTTCATACTTTGGTCGATCGAACGGCGACACCCGAACAGTGTACGCGCTGCTCAGCATCGCTGATCCGGACTGCGCGTCAACTGACATTTGGCTGTTTGGCTAACTTCCAATGATACGGTTGCTTGGCACTTTATCGGACTATATCGAGTTACGGCAAGCGCACAGATCGCATATATTAGCTCCGTGTGAGCAGTGCGTTCTCGGTTTCGCGTTGCTTAACGTTTTTTCAATAATGATCTATCTTTAATTGACAATCCAACAATTGAGTTAACAGTCTGCTTGTACATGTCTCCTAACAGCAACGGCATTGCCAGTGCGACCGTTTCACTTCGCGACTCTGTCGTCGTGTTGCTTAACATTTTCTGAATGTTCAATCTCCATTGGACAAACACGATTTAATTATAGTCAATTCGTAGGCCTGCCGACGAGCGTTCCGGAATGATAGCAGTGGTATTGCAAGAGTTAGCGAGTGTGTCGAGCGTCGGCGCGGCGCTTGGCATTCTGAAGTTTCGACAAGGAGCCAGCCAACCAAAGAGAGAGAGAGTGAGAGAGAGAGAGAGAGAGAGAGAGAGAGAAAGCGCGACTGCTGGGCGCCACGTGTGTGGTGACTCAGTTACCCCTTCTCGCTCTTCGAGTTCATTCTCCTCTAGACATACTTCCGACGGGACGTAGGGGAAAATACTTTTCGAAACCAGAGGGAGCGAATATGCCAGATCTCTAGGTAGACGTCAAAAGTAATATCGAAATAATCTTCGTTTGATCTCTACGCGAAAAATCTAGCACTCCGTGCTGCGAGTTGCGCTCAAGCATTCTTTACTCTCGCTTCCACTTCCTCTCGTGATTGCAATGTTTACGCTCCCATTACCATTATTGATTTCTAGTGGACATATCATGCAACGATACGCGCAAGCACTTTTAATTCGACTAGCTGTCAAACCTATAAAATTGTCGGAAGAAAACTAAGATCCTATACAATTTTACGATTTAAAAAACAAATTTATTTCTCCAATCTTTACAATAAATAAAGCAAATATTTGTTTTCATGGCCTTTAACCTGCTGCATTCAGACAGGCGTTAGTCGTCATTTTTGCTAAGATTTATAGGTTCGATAGATTCGACGGTTGATAAAATTCTGAATTAAAATGAAATCCTGTTACATAACCAAAAGAAATTAAAAAGTATAATAAAAGATTCCAAAACAAAACAGTTCATAATTTGAAATTACATTTTCATATTCGAATATACTACGTTTATGAAGGTTCCAATATCTTAGTTAGAGTCTTTTAATCCTTGTTGAGTGTCTCAGTTTAGTAAGTGACTTTTGTTGAACTATAATTACTAGTCAAGTACATGGTTAAAATACAGATGTCGAGGAAAATGTAGTCATTTGACGATCGAATATTTTGTTCAGAACCGGAACAGCTCGATTGCTTATGGTTCATCATCAACCAAATAAAAAATCTACTATATTGTACCAGGAGCCGCAATGGCAATACTGCTTGAAGCCCTCCCTAAGACACTTGGCACTGTGACCGTAGAGATTGATTCGACTGACTTCTTCATCGCGAATCGTGTAGTTGCCCGGACCGTTGTAGGTCATCGTAGTCTCGAACTTGCCGCCGCCCGGCGTCACCTCCAGCAAGTAGAACAGCTTCAGCGTCTTGCCTTGGGGATCGCCCTCGAGGTCCAGCATCTTCTTCACTCTGATGATGCGCTTGAGTCTGGGCTGCGAACAGACTCGATTACCATTCTTATTCTTATACTGTTTCACGATGTTCTCCATGTGATCGACGAACTTGTTCGCGCCCTCGACGACCACGCTGTCGGAGCTGCTGATCGGCTCGAAGGCCGCGCAGGTGCACCAGTGAGGCGCGATGCCGGCCTCCTTGCAGCCCCTCTCGCGCGGCAACGGCTTCATGAGCGAGGAGCAGCGGGGGCAGCCGGTGCTCGCCGGCGCCTGGCCACCCGCCCGCTGCAGCACGTCCCGCAGGGTCTCGTACAGATCGTAAGGAGAGCTCAGGCGATTCTGATTGACGCGCAACGCCTGCGAGGACTCGGGGTTCTGCTCGCGGAACCACTCCGGCAGCCAGATGTAGACGAAGGGCAGCCGCTCCTCGTACCATCCTACGAACGTGTCGCGAATGTCGCCGTAACGCATCCCGTGGTCGCTCAGCATCACTATCATGCTGTCGTTCATCACCCCAGCGTCCTCCATCGCTCGCAGCTTGGCCAGAAATCTGGCGTCGTAGAGCGACGGCCCGTTCACGGTTTCGTGGCTGATGGTGTTGCTCCAGAAGAAACCAAATGATGGGCGGCCAACGAAAGCTTCAGAGAAATCGAGCGCGGCATTGAAGATTCGATCGACACTGAGCTCGGGACCCGTGCAATACTGAGTGTAGAAGCGCTGTCGACCTGGTAGTAACTTTTCAGAAGCCAATATGTAGGGCCGCAAGTAGTAGTCCGTCGGTGGCTTCACGAAACCGACCTGCAAAACGAGATTAATATTTTAGCAAATAAAGCTCATTTATCATAATTGCGTGTCGTGAAAAGTAGAATAAGCAAAATATTGTATAAAAATATTAACCTTGAGGTAGTTGAAGGTGCTGATCTGCGCGTGGTCCTCGGCGTAGGCAGTGGCGTAGCCGGCCTCCCTGAAGTTGTACCAGATCATCGAGCAGTTGTCCAAGCCGTAGAGGGCCTTGGGCCTGCACTTGGCGTAGGCCCAAGTCTGATTCTGACCGGTGAGCAGGGCCATGAGATTCGGAAAGGTGTTGTCGCCCATCTTGTTGTAGCCGCGCAACTCGGTCCAGCCTCGGTCCTCGAAGTAGGCTCGGGTCGCGGGCATCGTGCGGTAGAAATTCAGCCGAGACACGCTGTCGAGTCCGAGCATAAGAACGCTCAGAGGCTTTCGATATGTCGTCCTATTTATACTATTCTTGTTCGGTCTAAGTTCGGCTGGTAGGATACGCTTGTGCATTCGATAGTCTACGCGATTCGGGTTTATCACAGCATGAATATTTTTATAAGGTCCTTGTCTTAAAGTCCAGCAACGAGTGTAAACTGCCTCTACACTGACGTCTAAGAGTACGCGATCCTCAAAATTACGACACTTCCCTATACTGTTTAAATTAACAAAAAGTTGCTATGACATTTATTGAAATCAACAAAAAATGTTCTTTATAGTTTATCAAGTATGAAATTCGGTATTAAATTGCTTCACCTAATCTTAGAATCAATATCGTAATCAAGTTCTTTCATTGCCTTAGGCCTACTGATAATTGACCAGCAGCACGACCATTTTCCGTAGCTCTTGGCCGCATCCTGATCAATCCTGAGAAACATACTTCCATTGGCCTGCCTGCTGATCTTCGTGATCCTTAACTTCGTTGAACATGGCTCAAATTTTTCTGTTTTCACAAAATTTTTGATAGACGGGTCGTGCGGATTCATTGAAAGCATGTGGCACTTCGAGTTCCATACAAGATAGCCTTTCATTGTTTCTATTTAAATAAGTTCTAGAATTAAATTACGAACCGATCTAAGCCTACTCTTCGGGACATGTAGTATAAATAATAGCGTTTCAGTTGATTTTATTTAACGTACATACAAACTTCTAATATGCTTTTAAATCAACGAATTCGATATTTTAAGAACAGATATGATATAAAATTAGACAAAATATTGTGACCGAAGCCATGTCAATGTGAAGACCAAGCAGTCTTGTGTCAATATTTTATCTAATCGCTAACACAATCTATTCGCCTCGCCTCGAAAAGTAAGCTTATCTGCATTAGGAACAAAGTGAATTCGTCTATACTTTACTTACCAAATGAAGTACCATTGAAACTGAAATTTTGGTGTAGCTGATCAGGATATAGATAATTGAGAGCTGTAGCTGACATCAAGTAAACAGTGAAGAGAAACGTACACAAAACCAGCACAGCTAGCATAAACTTATAACTGAAACTCGGCCGTCGAAACTTGAAACGGTTTGTTTTCGCATTTCTCCAAAAAATGAATCGCTGCCAATCACATCTTGAAAACACACCGCACATAGTTTTGTTCTTGCGCGACAATGACTATCGCGTCACTCAACGACTATTACACTCGTAATTTTCTTGTAGTTAGGCCGAATTTGCCGGTTCATAAACGCACAACGGCTCACGCACCTTGTACATCGCCGACTGTCTCTAAAAACTATGCTGACTAATTCGAGAGAGCGAGCTGAAAGGCAACCAACTGTCATATCTCAAACTAGCTGTACTTGAATACTTGAAAATCTGTCATACAGCCAGTGCTCATTTGGGTTACTCCGAATTAAAAAATCTACAAATATCATCAAATATGTAACCTGTAGCTATGAAAATACCGAGCTCATAAAAAATAAATAATAAATAATAAATACCAAAATATATTAATTTTTCACGTTTACTTAATTTTTTATATAGCTATCGATAAATAACAACCCATTTATTCATTAATGGCGCACTCCATATCTCATTCTCATTCCTCGACAATCAATTTCTTGCAATATTTACTTATTCCTAACAACGTGCGCCGTGTCCGTTTCCCATTCTGTTCTAGAATTTATTCCAATTTGGTTGAGTAACAGTTTTGTTTACTTCCAGCCGAAACTCGATATCACGCGCCTAGGCTGTAGTATGGCTCTTTAGAAAAGTGGTGCTGATTCAATCGATGACTCGGCTTATTATGGTATGGTTTTCGATGCATTAGTTGCATTTTTCAGCTTTTGTCGTTGACAAAATTTATACGCAAAGTGGAAAATGTGAGAAATTAACGATTCCTCAGGTACATTCTAATAAGCTTGGCGCATTCTGAAGGAACCAATGCTTATTTTAAATCACCAAACATGGCTAAGAAGATTCCAATTTCAATTGATACTTATTATAATGTAACCATTTAACTATTATTAAATAAATTAATTTTTACCTTCTTTTTGCAGACTATTATCCATATTAATTATTTATAAATCGAATTCTCTGTTGAAATATAACTCTCACATCCCTAGATATATAATACAATTATTTCAAAACTTCGCGTTTTTTTTTCGTATCAACCAATTACAACTCTGGATGTTGGTGATTCGTCAGTTTTTCAGATAAACTAGTGTTATTAGACCCCGGTGCCATAGGTACGTACGGATGCGGACGGATACGGACGCGAATCGCAACTGTAGTAACGTCACTAAAAATATCTAGTTCGATTATTTATTACCAACACTACCGGTAGTGAGTAAAAGTGACTGTTTTTTAAAACTGTAGCGCCGAACGTACCACATTTAATGTTCAAATGTCAGGTCTACAATTTACTTTTCAAATTTTCATGAATATTGCTTATTGATGAGTATGCTAATGTAAAAAAAGTTTTTGGGATGATTAATACATATCATTTATATATATTTTCTTCTTCTTCTCATATATTCAAGTACTTCCATAAAATTAAGGCCTAATTCCACTAATTGTAGTTGAAAGTCTATCAATTCTCTATCATTTGCCATCTTATAGACTGCAATAATGTAAAGGTCAGATAGGCGTTCATTAAATTTGGTACGTTCGGCGCTACAGTTTTAAACAACAGTCACTTTTGCTCACTACCGGTAGTGTTGGTACTAAATAATCGAACTAGATATTTTTAGTGATGTTACTAGAGTTGCGATTCGCGTCCGTATCCGTCCGCATCCGTACGTACCTATGGGACCGGGGCCTTAGTGCGCCTCGCGTACTCTTTTTTTTCATGTTTTTCTGTTATGTATTACATTGTTTGAACCTTTTACATGCCAAATTGGAGAATCTAATGAAATAAAAATAGAACTTTCACCCATTTTTTCCCAAAAAACCAATGAACTTTTACTTATTTCAAGATATTATGGCAAAATTATCCAAGAGATTAATTCAATTCATGATTGATAAATCTATTGTACTATTATGCATCATTAAACTTTACGTAATCAGTAGTAGTATTTATGGTTCGAAACTTATAAATAACTAATGTATGAGTAACACATTTAACATCGTGTGTTTTTTGTTGCCTCGTTGAAAATACCCGTGAATATTCTTTAAATTAAACGGGTCTGATATTTTGATAATTAGTTTCCGTCCTTTCCATACCTCTTACTTACATTGTACAAAAGAGAAAAATGTATTTTCCTCTATTTTATTCTATCCATCTTCTTTCGCGTTCAATCAAATTTTAATACAATATTAATTTCAGTATCACAGGTGGTTATAAAGTTAACAATTAGTACTGATAATTTTAAAACGTAACGTCTTTTGTTCTTAAAACGATTTATTAATTGTATATTTCAATTCTTGCAAATTGTTATCCATATTCATTATTCATAACTTGAATTTTCAACTGAAATATAAATCGTACACTCCTAGATATACAATAAAAATATTTCAAATTATACGAAAATCAAAAATTTCGGGCCCTATTTTAGCATCGACCAATCATAACGCTGGATGTCGGCGACTCGTCACTTTTTAAGATACAGGAGAAGATAGGAGGAAAAGACAAAATATGTAAAACTTCTAGTTTTCTCTCCGAAAAATTCATTTAACACCCTGTAACTGGGAGAGAGAGAGAGAGAGAGAGAGAGAGAGAGAGAGGGAAAAAGAGAGAGAGAGAGAGGTACCTGATTTCCACTCGCTATTCCGGTAAGCAAGCAAGCAGCGAATGTGCAGCTGATGTGCAGTACAAGTACGGTGCAACGCCTCGTGGACGACGTAAACAAATCACAGACATATAGAGATAAAGAAGAGTGACCCACCGATATTTCCACAAAGGTCAAACAACTAGAACTGAGTACCGTCGAGGAAAAACAATGTTAGCCTTGGCTTAACGCCGTTGTGTAACAGAAGGCTTGAGCGACACGTGGCTCAATTTCGGAATTTCCCTGGTTCTTCGCACAGACAAGTTGAGTCAGTGATGATATCCGATGTTTCTTTATGATCGCCACTGCCTCTCTCTTATCGTAGTTGCACTAAAAAATGGCTCAATTTTGCTTGTGCGCCAACGTACCCTCGCTGATCGGTTTGCTTAACTCGCTCCTCCCGTCTAGGCTTCGCTAGTACATCAGCTTTATTTACCCGTGACCAACAGACTAGATAGCCGAGTCGTTGCGTTGCATGCTTAATAATCAAACATAATTATTTGAGAAACCATTTGAACATTACTTTGTTCATTTTCCTTTATTAGGGGTAATAATGCTTTTTGATTTTTTCATTATTAGTAATAACAAAATGAATACTGTTTCTCTGAAGCAAATTAGCCTTAAATAAAAAACATAAATGAAATAGGTAAAATGGCGTCTCAAATAATTATATATTTGCATGTTAGACATGTTGCACAATGCGCTTGTATTGCATACTCCAATTATACGTATCCCTGCAGCCGTGCCGTTTTCATTCGTGTTTGGTTGTATATTTGTCCGATTTTTTATAACGTCTAGTTCAAAAAGCCGTTACCAACGTTAATATAAGTATCTGAAAGGTTCACGGAAAGACTCATCGTAAAATTAGTACATTATGCACCAAGAGAACACAATAACAATGAACGCATCGTGCGATGTTGCGTTTCACACAGTATATTATTTGCCTACTGACCTCCCGTGGTGCATACACAACTTTTCCGCACACCTCCGTAAAGCGGTGGTGCTGCGCCCTCAGCAGGCGACACAGAAATCTCATTGTCTATCTAAAATTAAAGTTTGTCGCGTCTATACGTGTGGTGCATCATATTTGTCGGTCAAGGCGCAGCCGAAAGCGGTAACAGGCGCATCACGCAGGCGCGAAGCAATTTACTCTCTGGGGCCCGGTGAGGTTCGCGCTCAGTTGCAGCATACAGCTTCTGCGCATTCGTGAAACTCCAATCAGGCTACCCACGTGGTTCTGTGCTCCCTTGCTAAGAGGGCGCATAGTTATCACTTTGCGCGCAGTGTTCGGAAATAGTACATTACGATACAGGTGCGGGAAAGTAGATTTTTGTCTCGCGAGGGTGGAAAGGTACACGAGACAAGAAACTCTTTCCCGAACATGTGCCGTACCGTATTTTTTGATACGACGTGTGGAAAGTATGATTTTCAACGCACCTTTTCTGCCGAGCTTGCGGGTAAGACACACTTTGCGCACGGAGTATCGAAAAATACTTAAAAATTGCTAACTATTTGCTATGTCATAACTTACCAATTGTAACTAAAATAAATGAGAGATATGAATTTTTATGAACTTTTCAAAATTTTCGCGATTTTCTGGGATTTTCTTGGCTCATGATGGTCTGATCAAATTTCTCGACAACTCATTTTCTTTAATTAGCTTCAATTTATATTCTTATACCATTTCTTTTACTGTCTTACTTTCGTACTTAATATTAAAAAATCAAAAGGTAAGTGCCGTTTTTTCGTGTAATTTGTTAATAAAAAATTCCGCGAGGAAATTTGCGAGTTAAAAATATGTCATAAATAATGTACAGAAGTATATATTTTTTCGAGATTTAACGAGCTTGACATGAGTATGAAGAATACGAGGTTCACCTTGAATGCTGATTGTTACCAATCGGTAGAATGTGACGGGTGACAAGTGTCACGGTAATGGCAGTAAATTGCGGTATTGGTTACATATATTAGATGTTATTTGAAACTCCTTCTTCCACAACGATGTTGAATTACATGAAAGTCTGGCGACATTTGGTATCTTTCAATATTCGATTCTGCAAAATTAGAATGAAAGCTGAAGTTAGCGAACATCAGAGCGGCTTCGTCTGCTTGGTGCGGATGGTCCACGCTCAACGAGCAACGAAGGGATGTAAGAAAGAAAAGTAGTTAATCGCGTATCAGATAATGGTTAACTTTATTTTTACAATCGCTTATGCGTATTCGATAGCACGCTGAATAATTTAAACTGCTGTAAGTTGACTAAAAAAATACATTCATTTTCGTTAGAACACTTTCACAATTAATTCAGCGTGGTGTATCCGAACTCATTTTGATTTCGATTCATCCGGAGCTTGATCCTTCGACTAATGAAGCAAGCTTTGATTGACGTGGTTAATTGAAATGCGGGAATAATGTAAAGAAGAGCATTTAAGAAAAGGGCCGTGCTGACAGTAGAAAATCTAGATTCGTTATAAAAATGTGTCTCAACAATATTTCGTAGACAATGATTATCCACACTCAACGCAATATTCTTCACATGACTATAATAAAATTGGCCTTCGGCATTCCCATTCCCCAGAAGATTTATCAAACTTAAGTAATGGTAACAGCGTATAAAAATTTCTATACTCTTCAAGTAGAAAAATAATCAATGATACACTTATTATAATATTATTAAAATACTGAAGTACTTCAATAGAAATGAACGCAGTAATGGAAGTTATTATCACTCGTATACCTCGGACTCGTCGTGTTGACTGTGAAGGAAACACAATGTAAGCGGCTGAAGCTGACGGGTCATCGAGTGAGGTACAATTCAAAAGATAATTACCCGATCTCGGAGTAGCCATATTTGTCTCCACGACGCCAAACGCTTCGATCCTTACAATTACGGAAACATCGTATAAAATATAATCTCGCTGCGCGCTCTTAGCGTACGGACAGCGAGAACTCGTACTTGGCATCTCTTTTACTATACATGTGTACAGGTATACGTATGCTTTGAATACTATGGCTGTCGCGTGCGTGAGCGCACTACAGGTATACCTACAGTGCGTACAACGGTAGAAAAGCATTTCTACGTTGGAATCACCTGCCGAACAGGTGATCGGATATACTGTGCCAGACGCCGCAGTGGCAATACTGCTTGAAGCCCTCGCTGAGACACTTGGCACTGTGACCGTACAGGTTGATCCGACTGACCTCTTCGTCGCGAATCGTGTAATTGCCCGGACCGTTGTAGGTCATCGTAGTCTCGAACTTGCCGCCTCCCGGCGTCACCTCCAGCAAGTAGAGCAGCTTCAGCGCCTTGCCTTGGGGATCGCCCTCGAGGTCCAGCATCTTCTTCACCCTGATTATGCGCTTGAGTTTGGGCTGCGAGCAGACCCGATCGCCCTTCTTGTTCTTGTACTGTTTCACGATGTTCTCCATGTGATCGACGAACTTGTTCGCGCCCTCGACGACCACGCTGTCGGAGCTGCTGATCGGCTCGAAGGCCGCGCAGGTGCACCAGTGAGGCGCGATGCCGGCCTCCTTGCAGCCCCTCTCGCGCGGCAGCGGCTTCAGGAGCGAGGAGCAGCGGGGGCAGCCGGTGCTCGCCGGCGCCTGACCACCCGCCCGCTGCAGCACGTCCCGCAGGGTCTCGTACAGATCGTAGGGCGAGCTCAGGCGGTTCTGGTTGACGCGCAGCGCCAGCGCGGACTCGGGGTTCTGCTCGCGGAACCACTCCGGCAGCCAGACGTAGACGAAGGGCAGCCGCTCCTCGTACCATCCTACGAACGTGTCGCGAATGTTGCCGTAACGCATCCCGTGGTCGCTCAGCACCACTATCATGCTGTCGTTCATCACCCCAGCGTCCTCCATCGCTCGCAGTTTGGCCAGAAACCTGGTGTCGTAGAGCGACAGCCCGTTCATGTTTTCGTGGCTGATGGTGTTGCTCCAAAAGAAACCAAAGTAGGGACTACCCACGAAGGCCTTGGCGAACTCGACCGCGGAGTCGAAGATCCGGTCGATGCTGAGCTCGGGGCCCGTGCAGTGGTTGGAGCTGAAGCGTGGCTGCGTCTTCAGAAGCTTCTCCGCGGCCAGGATGTAGGGCCGCAGGTAGTAGTCCGTCGGTGGCTCGACGAAACCCATCTGCGGAACGAATGCACGGTCGGTTACGAATAAGCGAAAGAACGGCGAGAGAGTGCTCGACCTTGAGGTAGTTGAAGGTGCTGATCTTCGCCTGGTCCTCGGCGTAGGCAGTGACGTAGCCGGCCTCCCTGAAGTTGTACCAGATCATCGAGCAGTTGTCCAAGCCGTAGAGCGCCTTGGGCTTGCACTTGGCGTAGGCCCAGGTCTGATTCTGACCGGTGAGCAGGGCCATGAGATTCGGAAAGGTATTGTCGCCCATCTTGTTGTAGCCGCGCAACTCGGTCCAGCCCCGGTCCTCGAAGTAGGCCCGGGTCGCGGGCATCGCGCGGTAGAAGTTCAGCCGAGACACGCTGTCGACTCCGAGCAGGAGGACGCTCAGCGGGGCGTGTCGCGCGGCCGTGGCCGTAACCGTGCCATTGGTGTTGTTGTAGCCCGCTCTGTTCTCGGAGGCATTGAGCCACCGCTCGCGCACTCGCTCGGGATTCAGCACCGCGTGCACGTTCTCGTAGGCGAGGCTGCTCTTCGCCTTCGCCGTCTTCACTTTGCTCGCCGACGGCTTCCGGCTGGACTTGCCGGTGCGGCAGACGACGTGAACGACCTCGATCGACTTGTTCAGCAGCACCTGCTCCTCGAAGTCTTCGTAATGACCTACGCTGGAAAGCGATTCCAATGTTATTCGCAAGCTCGCGCGGTGAATTTTGGCGAGAACAAGTCGACGAGAGCGTGAAAGCGCACATACCTCACTCTGGAATCGTACTCCTTGTCGAGTTTGAGGAGCGCGCTAGGCCTGACGACGGGAGCCCAGCAGCAGGACAGGTCTTTGTACCGCTTGGCCGCGTCGCGGTCGACGAGCAGATAGACACTTCCGTTGGCGTACCTGCCGATAGAGGTGAGCTTCGGCTTGGTGGAGCACGCCTCGAACTTTTCCCTCTTGACGAACTTGACGATGGACGGATCGTAGGGGTTCATCGACAGCATGTGACACTTGGAGTTCCACACCAGATAGCCGTCGAGCACATCTGCTTCATGAGACATCGCAGAACCATTGATTTCCATGGAACTTCCGTTCTCGTGTCTCGAGTGTTGGGTGCTTGTCGACGCGTGGAGGATGGCAGGCAAGGAGGCAAGCGGTGGCCGAGAAGGAAGCGCGGAAGGCAGCGGCGTCGAGGGCGGGACAGGAGTAGACGTATGGTGCAGAGACTGACCGACAGAGGTGTTGTAGGAGCGCCAGGCCAGGTACTGGACGCGCTCGAGTTCGCGCTCCGAGCCGGACAGGAAGTAGAGGGTGAGCGCCAGCAGGCAGGGCAGCAGCAGCAGAACGAAGCTCTGGGGCCAGCGGAGGCTCTCGGTCAGCCGCGTCCACTTTGGCAGCCTCCACATCCTCGCCGCTGCTCATTCTCATCTCCGGCCGGCTCGCAGTATCTCTCGCCGCTTCCTCTTCCTCCGCGCGCATTCGCTGCCCCGTCGGTCCTAGTCGTGCGCCGTATCGCCGCGGAGATACGACGACCGCTCCGTCCTCTCCCGCTCACCGCCAGCGCACCGCCTCCTGCCGATCGCACTGCTCTTTACTATTGTCGGCGGATTGACGTCCCGGCCGAACGCGATTGTTCTCTTGCGGACGGACGGCTCGATACTGCTGCGGCGAGTCTTCGTGCTATAGGTGGAGCGACCTCGCGAGCTTCTTCGTTGATTTCTAATGTCTACCTGGAATACCTCGCGTCTAAGCCGTGCGCGCGCTCGAATGCTTTCTTTGTCGGGTTGCACTTTCATTACGGGCGATCGTACGATTCGCGTCCGTTTCTAAATCATTCGATGAGAATTCCTCGCGAATCATCGCGACACCAGCGGGTTGCGTAAAGCGTCCGACTTTTACCGCGCTCGCGCGCCACTCTACTGTTGCGCGAGTCCATCGGAGACGCGACGCTGATTCGTTCGCACGCGCGCGCGCGCGCGGCTCGTATATTATCTATGAATACGGTCACAGCCGCGTTATACAGCCCGCAGATGGATAATCGAGGAGCGCTTCGTAATTACGCCTGCCTTGAAGCGAAGCGAACCAATCGGTTATGCAAATTCTCTCCGATGATTTAACGATTCTTTCTCCGGCATCATTGATTTTAATCCGCAATGACGATCACCTTGCACTTAGGTCATTTGGGTCGATTAGGGCGAATAGTTCCCACATATTCCGAGTATCTCGAAACCCTATCCGTCAAAACGACAAGTTAATTTTTGTTGCGACGAGAATTAAAAGAACTGACACTCCTGGTATGTCTGCTGATAAGTTTATGAATAAATTCGGTATACATGTACATGTACATATACGTATACATATATATGGATGCGTCCTAGCAATAAGCATCTATTTTGGCGAGCAACTCGAAAAGGAACTATCTCGGCGTTCAATTCAAGAAGGTCATATTTCGGCAATCAGTGTAAAAAGATTCTGTTTCAATAAACTGCTATCTTGGCGGATTAATATCGTTCTATTCTTAGTATTGTTTTTTTAAATGGTGATAAACAGCTTTTTTATAAACCTTAATAGCGAGCAAGACAAAACCAATATATCAGCCATATGCGAGGGTGTCGAAAATAAATTATAAAGTATTAATTACAATACAAGTGCGGAAAAGTAGATTCTTGTCTCGTAGGTCGTTTACGCCAGAGCGAAGCAAGGCTGGAAAGATACACGGGATTTTTCCCGAATATGTGTCGTACTGTATTTTTCGATACGACGTATGGTGAGTGCGATTTTCCACGTACGTATCTGCGCTTTCTGCTGAACGTGCGAACAATTCGTACGTCGGGCAGGTAGTATAGAATAAGTATCAACATCGCTGATGATCATCAAAGTATATCGCCTGCGCAATCGGGCGGATTGTTTTTAATCAACACTGAACGTGCTAAGTTTTTCGTTTTTGCATTCTGCATCAAGCAAAAAAATATTAAACACAAAACAATAATAATCCGACGGCCGGGATAGTATGTTATCGAAAGGACAGCTGAGATATAAACTGGCGAAAAGTACTTTTTCGAATTGGCCGCAAGATAGTCCCTTTATCAATTGAACGCCGAGATAGTACCTTTACAAATTGCTCGTAGAGATAGGATCTGATTGCTAGGAGGTGTCGACATATACATAAACATAGACACGCGCGCGCACAATATATATAAGCAGAAAGCGCGTGCGCCTGGGTGTGCGTGTCCCGGGAAAGCGTACAAACAAATGTTAAACAATAGTAGCGTTGCGTATTCATATTTATTGAAATGAAACAGCGAAGAAATCTATTCGGTGCAGCCATGGGATACTTTGTTCTCGTGACGAATGTGCGAATTAGCTTAATAAATGACTTCCGAGGTGCAACAACTAAATGGCCTATTCAGCACTCAGCGAAATATCTGTACGACCAAGGCTAGTCGACGCAACGTCCGACTGGAATTGATCAATTCGCCGAGGAGCTTGCGCTGAAAACTCACCGGCAACGCTGGACGAGTAGCCTCCGCAGTGCAACCGACGTCATCCGCCAGTGCGATCGCTCGGAGCGTGTCAACCCACAAACACAGAAATAATGTCGGATCGATGTGGGAGCGAGGAGAAGCCGCCGAAAGCAAGTCGAGCTTGTGTGCAGGCGGCGCGAGCTTGCGTAGCCGACTGAACGTGGCCCGGCGGGCCGAATGCGCAAGACTGGCGCGCCACCCGCAAAATGGAAGTGAGAGCCGCCGCCGCCGTCGCCGCTGATGCTTGCGCGCACGGCCCGGGACGACAACGCTACTGCTCGGCTGCACCGACGCGCCGCCGTCCCTCCGCGGGCTATTCTTCGCGTGCGCCAAAGCACTGGACGCCAGCCAACTTTCATCACATTTTCGAGAGGCTCAACCTACTTCCGAGATTCGAAGTATTTCGCGCTTGTCCGCCCCTTCCCTGCCACTTGACCCTGCTTCACTTCGTTCCGGCGGCTTCTTTCGCGACTCGCTCGGCAAATCGCGGCAGCATTTTGTCGCGGAGTCACCCCCGCAAGCTCGCGGAACGCGCGCGCGGGCGAGATCGGGGGACAACTGACGTCGACATTGTTCGAGCGCGGCAGCAGCCAGGCAAAGAGGCAGCGTTTTCATTACGAGCGGGACGAGCTCATCTGCCCGCTGTCGCACATCGATTGCGCCGCCGACGGCCGGCCGGCGACCCGGATAAGAACGGCGGTTTCCTGTCCTGCGCAACTCCTGCCAAGTACCAGTAGTTATGCAGTTCATTTACATCCGGCAACAATTTTGAAGATGCTTAAGGTCGCACACGATCTTTGAGTCGTGCCTTATCGGAGATCGATAAGGCACGACTCAAAGATCGTATGTTTGCCGACAGCCACAGCTTCAATCGCTTCGCTTCTCTCGAATCTAACTTTCTGAATGATCATGTTTCTCGACAACAAGTTATCGGTTCATCTGATGTCTAGCAATTACCGAGTCGCAATTTTGTCGACCGAACCAGCGGGGACCAATCGCAAAACCTTTCCGTACGCGTCTCATTCGAATGCATCTCGAGAGCCAATTACCGTGACAACTGGAACGAGCTGCGTCAGAAACGTCGCGCGTGTCGTAATTAAAAAAGGTATTGATGCGCGCTCGGCTGTCCGGTGACTCAGCCGTTGGCATCACGGGAACAAAGAGGCGATGGCAGACCAAGTGGCGCGTGCGGAAAAGCACAAGCGTCGACAAGCAGAGCCGCGGCGGCGTGGAAACAGCAAACAGCGTCGCGCATCGATTTGCACCTGGGGAAATGCAGTTCAAGTTCAGCGGCTCGAGGCACGCGTCAAGGCGGCGCGACGCGTAAGCTGTCCCCCCTCTCCGCCGGCCGATATAATTGCCTCGGGGACGCGGCGCACCGTAGCGCGCCACAATGAATAGAAACACTTATCTCGCATAATTGCGGTGAATGATTCCATTTTATTAAAAAATATTACAGCACTCGCTGCATCTTTACAGAGATAGTGCGCTGCTCCGACATTATACAAATGTGACCGTGTGTGTTCGGGCTATATAGTCGTCTATTATTATTGCATAGTCGTATCTAAAAGTGCGCAGAGAACCTGCGCTACGATGAAACTATGAATGCGTCTACTGTCTACGTAATTTGCTCTACACTGCTGGAGGGAGCGAAGTCGAGGGGAGTTTATCCGCACGCTCGAGAAACTCCGCGGGAGCAGATCCCGCAAAAGTGTCCGATCGGAGCGAACCTCGGAAGGCAAGCAGGCAAGCCAAGAAACGTTGTCGCGCGGATCGCGTCGATCCGGGGCAGTCAGTCCGATTGGGCGTCCTCGGTGTTCGGTAATCGTCGTTCAGGCTGCACAGTCGGCAGGCCGCCGCGAAGGATGGGTGCTGGAGCGTCGCCGTTGTCCGCAGCGCGGCGATCTTTGGTCATCGGCTCGAGTGGATGTGGCCGCGGGGCTGGCTGGCTGGCTGGCTGGCTGGCTGGCTGGCTGGCTGGCTGGAGGTCCGTCAGAGCGCGGCCGGGCACCCTGCAACCGACAAGAGAGGCGACGGCCGGTTAGACGCCGAGCGGCTGGCCCGGGACGAGAGCGCGAGCGCAACTGACTGCAGACGCGGCAGCTGGCCTCGTCGGAGTTGTCGCCGCAGCCGTCGCGGCCGCTGCAGGTGATGGCGTCGGAGCGGCAGCGGCCGTTGGCGCACTTGAAGGGGCAGTGGCGCGGCGAGAGCCGGCTGCGGTTGCGCGTGCGGCAGGCGGCCCGCGGCTCGTCGCTGCCGTCTCTGCACGAGACCACCGCGTTGCAGAACTCGTAGGCCGGCAGGCACTGGCCGTTGCTGCAGCGGAACGCTCCCTCCGGGCACTCTGCAAGCGAAACAGAGTGGCCGGGTTAGGCGGCTGCCGGCACTTGGCACGGAAAGATGGTAGGCGAGTACTCCTGCGGTCGCCACAGCCGGCCTCGTCCTCGCCGTCGGGGCAGTCGCGCGCGCCGTCGCAGAGCGCCGCCCGGGACACGCAGCGCGGGCTGTTGCGGCAGCGGAAGGCCCGAGCCGGGCAGGCGGGCTGCGCCCGGCCGAGGCTGCACTGCTCGTCCGAGCCGTCGGCGCAGTCGGGCTTGCCGTCGCACACGAAGAACCAGCTGATGCAGGCGCCGCTCGCGCGGCACTGGAAGCTACCGGGCAGGCAGCCGGTGCGCCGGGCGCTGCACCAGGTGCCGTTGCCGGCGCGCCGCACGCAGTCGCAGACGCCCTCGGCGCAGCGCGACTCCGGGTCGGCCAGCCGGCACTCGGCGTCCCGGCGGCAGGCCAGGCCCAGCGACACCGGCGAGGGCGCGCCGCTCTCGTGGCGCTCGGTCTTCAGCGGGCTCGCCGCTGCAAGCAAACGCGCGCGCGTTAGTGGCGTCGGCAGCGGCGTCGGCGTCGGCGTCGGCGGCGGCGGATGGCGCACCTGTGCCGGGGCTGACGCCGGGCTGCGCGAGCTCGCCGACCGCGGCCTCCACCACGATGGCGTCGTCCTCCGGCAGCTCGTTCGGCTGCAGCTCCGCGTGCAGCGAGGCCCTCGTCACGAGGTTCGTCGGCATCAGCTGCGTCGGCGGCACCGTCGACAGCAGCATCGTGGCGTTGCGCAGCCACGACAGCTGGACCCCTGCGCGATCGCGGCAATGAGCGTCGGCCCGGCAACGGCCTCTCGTTAGACTAGCGGGCCGCCTCGGCGCCGTGCTCACCCGCGTCGTCCTCCTGCTGGGGCGCCGCCGTCGCGCGCTCGGGGCCGCGCTGCGCCCCGGCGGCCTCACCGCCCGACTGCTGGCGCTGCTCCTCCGGCTGCGGGCTCGTAGGCGCGGCCGGCCTCACCAGCCGGTCGGGTCGGCAGACCTCGCCGTCCTGGCGCATCGGCGCCGTGCACTGGCAGCGTCCGAACAGGTCCGGGATGAGGAAGTCGCAGTGCGTGTCGCTGTCCCAGAGCCGGCAGTGCGCGTGGCTGTAGCAGACCTGGCCGAGCTTGGCCGCTGCAAGGGCGCGTCCACGCTTTCAGTCGCAGCGCCGGCTCGGCTCGTCGCCGCGGTTCCGATGGCGACGAGCTCGCGGGCGCCTCGTCCCCCGTTACGGGCATTCCGCCGGGATCCCGCGGCGGCCGAATAATGACGGCTCGGCGATAACTGGGAGGCACGCGGCTTTTACGAGGGCACGCAGCGAGGAATGCGGTCCCGCGGCGAGACGCATCGAGCGTAATATCGCGTTGCCGCGGTGTCGAATGAAACCAGAGAAGCGAAATCGAGGCTGTAATTGCATAACTCGGCGCGCGAGCGAAAATGCCGAAGGGCCGACGACGCGCAATGGCGCGCTCGCGGAAAACAAGCCGAGAAAGCGCGGCACCGTCCGCGGGCTTCGCTCGCCGCGGCGTCCTTAAAATATCTGCATAGCATTAGACAATAATTGAGCTCCGGCTACAGGAATATCAGATGGCGAAAAGGCAAGCAACGCCACGGAGGAAAGGAGGCAGGAATGCCAGCGAGCTGGCTTTGACGAGCGATAAGCATCCGACGTAGGCCACGGCGGCCGCGCGCACTCACGTCCGATACAGGTGTGCCTGCGGTACTGAAGGTGTCCGTCTTGGCACCGGCAGAGGCCCTCGTGACAGCTACTGTTGGCCACTCGGAGCGCGCACTGCTCGTCCACGAGGCACTCGTTGCCCAGCATCGTCGCTGCAATTCATCGCTCGTTACAGATATGCAATCGCGACAGTGGCGGCGGCGGCGGCGGCGGCGGCGGGCCTGGGCCGCGACTTACAGGCGAGGCACAGGCTGGCGTTGTACTGGGCGAAGAAGGGCTGGCAGGCGCAGTAGCCCAGGTGGCAGTGGCTGCGCACGATCGCCGACTCGCACTCGCGGTCCCGGTTGCACTCGTCGCCCAGCCGTAGCTGCGACTCGCTCGCCGGCGCCTCCTCCTCGCTCTGCGCCCCGGCCAGGCTCGTCAGCAGCGCTGCCTGCAATCACAAGCGCTGTTCCAGAGCCCGCGCGGCTCGATCGTCCCCCGCGCGCCCGCCCGCGCACCCACCTGCGATTCGGATCGACGATCCAACGGAGCCGCGGCGCTACTTCTCACGCGCGGCGGATCGCGATGACCCAGAGAATCTCCGATTCCAGGTCCGTGCGTGCGCGGGCCGCGGCTTCGTTGTCGATGCTTTCCGCGCTCGGAGAAACAATAACGTTCTACCGCGCGGTACCGTATGCTACGCCCAGCGCCGCTCAATTTTCCGCTTCTCTCTCACTCGCGCGCGCTGCCCATCTATTTGCTTTCCGCGGCCTCGGCAGCGCGCGGCAATCGCACCAGGCAGCGAGCTAATTGATCAGCGGCGGCGGCAGCGCGCGATTCGCGAGATAGGGCGGCGGCGCGGGCGTTCAACGCGGCTCGCTCGCGTGCGAGCCGGCGCCGCGGCCCGCGGGCGATCAGTTAAGAGTGCAAAGGCCTCAATTAGCGCTGTCACCGAGGGTCGACGCACCTGCGCGCGAGGATCGAGCGTCGCCGTTCGATCTCTCTCTCTCTCTCTCTCTCTCTCTCGCTCCCTGCGCCTGCGTAATCAAGCCGCGAGCTGATAATGTCATTAGCCGCGGAGGAATCTCGCCACGGATAAAGCGGCCCGTAACTCGTCGCCGGCAGCGGCATTCTTATTTGCTTACGCTGCGAGGGACGGCGAAGCGAGACGCGGCGCGGAGAGCGCGCGAGAGCCGGAGCGGGGCATTGTTTGCAGATCGTGGGAAAGGGGGGAAGCGATTAGGCCGTAGGCTAGCTGCGCGCGGCCCGGAGCGCGTCTTCTTCGCGTTTTTCTGCCGGCGCGCGCTCGGTCGCGGCGGATTTCCGCGTCAAAACTGATCTCGCGGCGCCCGAGTCTGCCGCCGTGGCGCTCGGCGCGATCGCGGGTCGCGTGTCGCGGGCCGGGCCACGCGGCCGGCAGTCGCTCCTCCACTTTGGCAGTGCCACCCGGCCGCGCGCGCGCCGTCTCGCGCGGCACAAATGCACGCGCGCGATCGTCGGCCGCGGCAAAAACCACCCTCGGAATGACTCATTCTGGCGGCGGAACGCAATTACCCGCGAGCGAGAGCAAAGCCGGAGAAAAATGCCGGAAAAAAGAAGAGATTCCTGGCCGTTATAACTGTCGAGGGTTTATCTGTTTTTAGGATGATCGCGCTTTGCTGAAAAATCCAATTAGAGCAGCCTCTCTCTCTCTCTCTCTCTCTCTCGCGGTCTCTTTCTGCCGCCGCGCGGCTGCGTATAGCAATATTTTCCGCGTACCGCGGAAGCAGCCGTAATTACCTGCGCGGCGAGTGCAGTGCCTTCAACGACCCACGTGTGCGCGCGTGTGTGTATGAATAAGCACGAGCACGCCAACGCGGAAGCCCGCTCCCGTAAGCATTCTTGCAGCCGGCTGGCTCGATTTCAGCAATTACCGCAGCCCTCGACTTGCATCGCCGTGTTACGCGCGCCATATTCGAGCCATGTCGTTGCTACCGGTCAGCGCGACTTCTCTGCTCGCTCGCTGGCTCGCGGACGCAGCGGCTGCTCGTTTAATCGGATCGACGGCCTTCTCGCTCGTTTAATTGGCCGCGCCGATTACGCGCGCAGCTTTGCCGCTCGCTCTTCCGTTAGGCTTCGACTCATTTAACATTTCATAAGATTCATTTTTACCCGGCCAACTTGTTATTATTCCGCGCCCGTGGCTCGCGCGAGCGCCGCGCGCGTCCAGTTGCCTAGGAAAAACCGGTTGATCGCGCTCGAAAGTAGGCTATTTGCCGATGCGCCGTGCACCAACGTGTCGACGACTTCCCGCCTTTCCGCGCGCGAGGCGTCTCTGCGTCAAGGTCGCGCGATACTCGGAGCGATAAGAGCCGCGAGATCCCGTGAAGCGCGAGGCTTGGCGAGGAGCGCGTTAGAGCTGCTCTAGGGGGGGGGGGGGGGGGGCTGCGATTCAACGACGAGCGAGAAAAAAATAAAATAGAAAAAGATTGAAATTAATGGGTGCCATGCTTCTTGCTGGAGCTAATGGCAATCAGCAATGGGTTAAAGCCGTCGTAAAAGCGGACCCCTCCGCCCTCGGCGGATCCCTGGGCCATAAAGCCGATGATTAAGATAGCCCGGCCCGCAGCGATAAAAAGCGACAACGGGCAAAATCGTAAAAGCCAGCGAGTTTGAAAAAGCCGCGGAGGCGCCTGGAGGAGACGCTGCTACGACCGGCTCGCCGCGAGTGTCGCGCGCGCGATCCGCCCACGAACAATGGGCAGTTATATAAACTCGCTTCTTTTTAATTTGGCGCCGTCGATCGTTTGTTTATATCCACCTCTGCCGCGGAGGACAATGGACGCCGGAGAGGCCGGAATCGCGGCACGGCGCGGCCGATCGGTGCGTGCCGCTAATGGACTTTGCGACGAAAGGGCGCCCGGCCGACGTGGCCCGGACATTCGGACACGCTCGAGCAGCCCCGGCGCTCGGCTTTCGAGCTCCGTCTACGTCGCGCGACCTCTCGTCTCGAGGCTCGCTTGCGTACACGAATCGTGCAGGCGCGCGATGGACGGAACGAGGCTTCGTTTGCATCGCTGCTCTTCTCGTTGTTTCTTGCCCGCGGAAGCGCGACGCCGACGCACGAGCCTGAACGGAGATCGGGGGTCGAGCGGGGGAGTCCTTACCACGAGCAGCGCCAGCAGAGAGGCTGCTCCGGTCCTCGGCGTCATCCTGTCGCGGCACTGCTATCGCTCGGTCCAACGAGCAAGTCCGAGAAGCAATCGAGTCGAGGCGCAGTCGCGAGTCCGCGTGGACAAAGAGCAAACTCGTCGCACGGTGTCACCCAGCCGCTCGTCTCCCGTCCATGACCGGCTTCCCGTGGTCGATCGCAGCCGAGAGGAAGGCAGACCAGCGCAGAGACACGGCCCAGCGAGTGCCGGAGAACCAGACGGACCAGCGGCAGAATGGATGCGCCGTGCACGCGTGCGCGACTCCAACTGAGAATCTTCCAGCAGCGAACGGGGCTGCACGAGTTCCCGATGGGGCCTAAGCTCGCGGGAGTGGGGTCTGATGTAACTTCGCAGGCTCAGGTGTCTCCGCGCAACCTTGCTACCTTTGGCGCTCTACGGCAATGCCGCTTCCGATTCCTTCCCTCCCCACCTCCCCCTACCACTCTCTCTCTCTCTCTCTCTCTCTCTCTTTCTCTCTGTCGCCCCCCTTCGCGCCCTAGAGCTACTCGCTCGTTCGGCCTTTGTTTTTCAACGTACCCGCGAGAGAGTGGAAAAAATCTCACGAAACGCGGCCTCCGCTTTACGTAAGAGCTCAACCAATGCAGGACGCTCGAGTTTCTTTCTTTCTTGCACTCCACCCAACGATCTGCTGTTTTACGATTGACGATCGATCTTTCGGCGGGCGATCCTAAACGAGGTGCCGATCGCCCACGCAGAGCTCCTACTGGCCGTGTTCCGATGGACGAGCACGCAGAACGCAATTGCTCGTTGGCGCATCGGAGGATCAGAGTGCGCGCGGGAGAGGACCCGGCGGCTCGGCTGCGAACGAGCGGGCACGTAGCCGATTAGGGCAGGCAGCCACTTCGACGGAGCTCGGCGAACGGGAGCCGCGATCGTGTCTAATTTTGCGGCGCACGCTCGAGGATACGGGAGATGCGTATGCTGCTGCTACAACGGCACCAATCGACCTCGCTGGAGCTCGAAATCGGTCGCACGGGGCGACGCTCCTCTCGACCAAGTGGCGACGACGCGCGCGTCCCTGGAATGCTGATCAGCTCGTCGAACGAAATGCCGGCGGCTCCCAGAGGAGAGATATATGTGCGCGCGCCCGCAGACGGAGGCCCTTCTTATCTCTCCCCCACGCGCCGCGTGACCGCTTCGGTCCCTCTGGCCGATGACATTCTTCCGAACCTGCTCCCTGCGTGGATCGGTCGCCTCTTCGAGCCAGCGCGACCTTTAGCGAGCTTTGCGTCGCGCGGCTTTTTTTTTCGGGAGCGACGATCGCGCAAGTCGACGTCAGCCGACGCGCGGAATTAGCTTCGGAGACGGGCGACGCCCGCGAGCAATGCGACGAGCCCCCCCCCCCCCCCCCCGGTAACAAATAAAAAGAAACGTCTCGCCTTCATGAATGAAAGATGTGCGACGCGCTCGAGACTACCGCAGTCGCGGCGTCGTTACATTCCCTTGCGTGCGTGTGTCTTCGCGCGCGCTTTGTCATGCGCGCCGTTAACCCGTCGTTTTTTCTTTCCTCCCTGTTTTTTCTTTTCTTTTTTTTTTTTTTTTCACTAGCAAAAAGGATGGCGGTATCGAAAAAGCGGCGCATCGACTTGCTTGACGTCGTTCGTTTTTAAGTCTCGACACGACCGATCGGAGCCAAAAGGCGCGTT
Organism: Phymastichus coffea; assembly: GCF_024137745.1. NCBI lineage: Eukaryota > Metazoa > Arthropoda > Insecta > Hymenoptera > Eulophidae > Phymastichus > Phymastichus coffea. Next base: position 3,347,125 of record NW_026706842.1, on the reverse strand, counting down.
CCTTTTCAGAAGAGCGCCGCGCGCGCGTCTTTATGTGGGTTTCCAGATCGTCGCCGCCTTTCTTTTCTACTCGGATCGCCTTCTATATCAGCTGGTTAAGCCTTCTCTATTTTCTCTCTCTCGCTCTCCTATGGGAATGGGTGCGTACGCGCGCGCGTGCGCCAAGCAATAAATGTTTTATAGGGCCGCGGCATGCTCGGCTCGCCAGTTTTTCTCGGCCCGATTCCAATCGGATCGCATAACAAAGCTCCCGCGCGAGACGCGGCAGCTTGTGTGCGCTGCGGTTTATATGCGCCGCCGATCGCCGGACGATCGAACGGCTGCAGCGCTCACGCGCTCGTGCAAAATGTGGAAAACGACGACAGCGAATTGGCGAGGCGCCAATTGGCTTATTAATGAATCGAAGGGGCGAGACGCGTGCCGATCGCCTCCGCGGTCCGTGTCCCCGACGGTCGCGTTCGTAAGCTTGATCACTGTGTGCACGTGTGGGAGACTATTCTCGCGCACGCGACATCTTCGTTAGAAATAACGATTTAACGGTTCAACTATTCCCGTTCTCGCGCTCGCTCTCCCCATCGTCGCTTTTTCTCTCTTTCTTCGTGCGTATACTCTCGCGATCCGTTCTCTCTCTCGCTCGTACTTCATTTTAATACGCGTTTTTCTTTACGGGAGCTCGCTCCATTAGTTACTGTTATCGAACGCAGCCACCTGCAACGCCAATTCGGACGCTTCTGCTCCGGATCTAACTGTCGACTCGAATTTTCCTAACGCAACAGCCCTCTCTCTCCCTCCACTACGTTTGCAACTATCTTGCTCTTCGTGCTCTTTGTTCTCGCGTATTCGCTTCGAGCGGAATCATTTTTTATGAATCCGAGGCGCTTGTTTGCGTACTCGTACGCAATAGATCAAAAGTAATACTATAATAGAACAAAAGTAATTTACAGCGAAAAAAAAACAACATTTTTTTAATTCTCGCCTGTCTCTGCGCTTTAAATCGACGATGCTACATTTGCGTTACGTAACATATCCGTTTTCTTCTCTTTTTTTGCCTCGAGTGCCAGGCTAGTGCTGCCTCTTGTAGTCTTCGGCGAAATCAAAACCAACAGCGAAGGAAGAATTTGGTTAGGAATCATGGCGTTCGTCTCTGCGAGGACGATTATTTATCCTGGTAATGTTAATTTACACTATAATTTCATAATGATTCGTTCGAATAACTATTTTAAGTATGTCTATTGAAATGGAACGACCGAATCTTGCTGTATGTCGTTTTCTTATCCGTAAATTGTCGACGAAATAAACAGCCTCGTGGGGAGGGTATACATGCACTATTGCCCTTTTAATGGTACATTAATCGTTAATTTTCGATAATTTTTCAGTGCTACGACACGCTGCTCGACACATCAACTTCACCCGGCAACTTGCTAAATATGTGAGTTACTAATGTCTCGCTCTATTCTGCTCTACTTACGTGTTTTCCTTTATTTTTAACAGCATTGCTACTGTACCTTCAGAGCTTCATGAAACACCACGTTACATCACGCCTTAAATTTGCAATAATTTCAATTGTTGTCATTTTTAGCATCGGCGAAACCAACTATGCAGTCAACTTTACGTGCCAGCGATTACTGTCCAAAGATCTTTTGCCGAGAAAGTCGTTTATTCCAGAGACAAACCCCACGTTAACATTGGAACTATCGGTCACGTTGATCATGGAAAGACTACTTTGACTGCAGCCATTACTAAAGGTAGAGATTGAAAGGCTACCAATAAATCCAAATATTTACACTTGAGTTTCAAACTTATTTGCTTTCCATTATTTTTACTGGACAGTATTGTCAGAAAAAGAATTAGCCAAAGCTAAAGGCTACAGTGAAATAGACAATGCACCAGAAGAAAAAGCCAGGGGTATTACAATCAACGTTGCCCACATCGAATACCAAACAGAGAATAGGCATTATGGCCACACAGATTGTCCGGGACACGCTGATTACATTAAAAACATGATCACAGGAACAGCACAAATGGATGGTGCTATTTTAGTGGTTGCTGCTACTGACGGAGCTATGCCACAAACAAAGGAACATTTACTGCTTGCAAAACAGATTGGTATTGAACACATTGTAGTTTTCATCAATAAGGTACTGCTATATTTTTTCTAATACTAGCAATAATTTTAAATTACCCTTCTTTAATGAGCTTTGGTAAAAATTTGTGAATTTTTTTTTGTATTCAGGTTGATGCTGCTGATGCAGAGATGGTAGAACTTGTCGAGATGGAAATTAGAGAGCTTATGACTGAAATGGGTTTCAATGGAGACAAAGTTGCAGTCATAAAAGGCAGTGCTCTCTGTGCATTGGAGGGAAAAAATCCAGAAATTGGAAAAGATGCTATCCTCAAATTGTTGGAAGCTTGTGACAACAATGTGCCAGTACCAGAACGCGAACTTGACAAGCCATTCCTATTGCCAGTAGAAGGTACCTACTCCATTGCGGGCAGAGGCACGGTCGTTACTGGCAGACTGGAACGTGGAAAGCTAAAAAAGGGCACAGAAGTCGAATTCTTAGGATATGAAAAGTCAATAAAGAGCACAGTTACTGGGATTGAGATGTTCCACAAAATTCTCGAGTATGCTGAAGCCGGTGACCAATTAGGTGCTCTCGTAAAAGGTCTCAAGAGAGAAGACGTGCGAAGAGGAATGGTCATGGCTAAACCAGGCTCGATTAAGTCCCATAATCATATCGAGGCTCAAGCGTACATTTTAACTACCGAAGAAGGTGGACGCAAGAAACCTATTCAAGATCGGATTCAGTTGCAAATGTACAGCAAAACGTGGGATATTCCAGTCTCGGTCACAGTTCCAGGAAAGAACATGGCTATGCCAGGAGAGGATGCAACGTCAGTATTTTCTTAAATAGGTCATTTTTTTTCAAATATTGTTAACTCGTTATTTATAACATATTTGCTTTTTACAGATTGGACTTAAAGCTGCTTAAGTCGATGGTGTGCGAGAAAGGTCAGCGTTTCACTTTGAGAGACGGTAACACAACAGTTGGTACTGGCGTGATAACCAATCTTCTGACTCCTTTGACGGAGGATGAGAAGTTCATTCTGCTTGAAGGCAAGAAGGGCATTCGAAAGTTGGAAAGATTAAAGTCTAGGGGCAAAACGTAAAAACTTACTTCAAAATATTGTACATTTAATATATGATTTTTCTTTAAAAAACTATAATGTAACCTATATAAATATAGTTTCAAACAAACTAAACTTTTAACAAATTAGAAAAATGTCACTTTTTCGAGATATGCAAATCAATTTTTCAACCATGAAAATTAAATAACATTCCTCTGGAAAGTCATCATTTGCATCAAAATTAAATTATAATGACATTTTTTTTATTTGATTAAGTTTATCAGTCAATTAAGAGTACCTAGGTTTTATAAAAAATCTGTACTATAAAAAAAATTATCTTTCTTGGACTTCAAGTTTAACTTTTTTTACAAAATAAAATTACAACTGTTAATTTAAATCGGATACACTTGATGTACATGTATGAATAAGTTATTCATACCTTGTTTGGAAGCAATTTTATAAATAAAATTTATATTATTATTACCAATAAGAAATATTTCAAGTTTTCCGTTTGATTAAGTTGAAGGTCAAAATAATAAGCACAGAAATAGCATTGTTTCTTATTTATTGAATCCAGACAACAATTACAATCTGTTCAAGGTTTTCTTTCAATCAGACTCATCCATGACAGAAACAGAATCTACATTATTATAATGCCTCAATCACTTACATTCATTGAAATAAAATTCCAGTTAGCACATTACATAGAAATTCTAATATTCACACACATACGCACTTTATGATTCTTTATTTATCTTTAAGAGATAATCTCGAAACAACTTTCATCAATAATTTTATTAAGAAACAAAGCTATGTTGTACAAAAAGCTTCTATTTTTTTATAATTTAAGAGAGACAAATCATACAATTCACGAATGCTTATAAAAATAGTAAACAGTCCTTAGTTTGACACAATCAGACGCAACATACTGTGAACTGCATTATGCTCCTTAGATATGCTTTTTATGTAAAGTGAAACATAACAGTGCGAAAGAGTAATATTAGTTATATTACTCTTGAGGCTGATGGATCAAAAACGTAAGATTTAACACGCACAAATTGCATTACAAGATTGCATTAAATTAATAATGGCTAGAGAATATTGAATTTAAAGAGGCATACTTGCGATTCCATTTGTATTGGCAATTACTTTTCAAATTAGATACAATTTTCAAGTAGTATAGAAAATGGCTCAGTGTCGTGAATTTCAGTTACATGTCGATACACTTCTGCCGCAGATTCTAACATTAGAAGACCCTCTGAAAGTGCAGGGTAACATTATTTAATTTTCTTAAAATATCCTTATTCGGGCTCTCGAACAAATCGATATTTTGAACTTTCAAACTTCATTTAAATAGTGAGTCAAAATTTTATCATATCAACACAAAGAAAGAAAACTTGTGACTTGCTTACGGAAAAAAAAAACGCGGTGACATGCGTGAATACCGCATGTTTAAATAATAGGCCCTGCCTTGGTTTTATGTAAGAGAACTAAAGGTCTTCATCGTCTTCGGGAAGTGCTGTCTCCTGCGCCTCTTTGAGATCTTTCTCGATTTGTTGTTGCCATTGTGGGTCCATTGTTACTTCTGGTGGGAGTAAAGCAGGCATGGCAACAAATTCGAGGTTCGGGTCGCCAATAAGCTTGCGAGCAAGCCAGAGGAAGGGTTTTTCAAAGTTGTAGTTACTCTTTGCACTGATATCATAATACTGAAAAGCAAAACAGAACAAGTAATTGGTAACTGACACATTAGAGCCTTGAAACACAAGGAAAAAAAATTATTTCTAAGTCAGATTAGAGGGACAGATGACTGTCATCAATGCTAAATTTATGGACTCTGAATCATCATTGAAGTTTGACTCATTGAGAATCAGCTGCAACAACAGAAATTAATAATTCACCTGGAGGTTCTTCTTCCTGTGAAATACAATGCTCTTGGCCTTGACTTTCCTATCCTTGATGTCAACTTTGTTGCCACAGAGGACAATGGGTATGTTTTCGCAGACCCTCACCAAATCCCTGTGCCAGTTGGGAACGTTCTTATAGGTAACTCTGGATGTAACATCAAACATGATAATGGCACACTGTCCTTGAATATAGTATCCATCTCGAAGGCCACCAAACTTCTCTTGGCCCGCAGTATCCCAAACGTTGAACCTGATGGGGCCTCTATTCGTGTGGAAGATGAGGGGATGTACCTCGACACCGAGCGTGGCCACATACTTCTTTTCGAACTCGCCGGTCAAGTGACGCTTGACAAAGGTTGTCTTACCGGTACCACCATCACCGACAAGTACACACTTGAAGGTCGGAACATCAGCCTCCTGTGACATACTCCAAAAGTGTCTGTTCTACTTTATCTCTGAAGCTGAACAATCACTAATGACGGATCTGTAAAATGAAGCAGGTTAGCTTTCTCGAGTAGATTCAAGGCTAGGATTTAGATTTGCAACTCGCCGAGAACGTCTGCGAAAAGTCAAACTGCGTGATAATAATATTATCCCCGAGGCCTGTGACCAACAAAAACAACGAGCTGATCGACCGAAGCGACGCAAATATAAAAGTTCTTGGACAAATAAGAGGCGCAAAAATCGTGGCGCACGAGTAGTAAATGAGGTAGCACTTGCCGTTGTAACTCGAATTGTTTCTCGAAATTTCTCTTAGATCATGCAACGATACGATATACGACGATGATTTTGGATCACTACCTCTTGCAAAGAGCACGCGGTGACAACGAGCGATTGAATAGGAAGCGCCGAATGAGATGATGCGAGGTCAAGACTCGAGGACGATGATTCGTGAGAATGGCAGGCCGGGAAAGACGGTTGAAGCTAACCGCTAAATCAAGTGCCGGCACTTTCGATGCACGGCAATAGATTTGCGTTTTCGCTTTGGGTTTTGCGAAATTGACGTGAACCTCAGACGCGGATGCTGTGGAGATACCAAAAAAATTATTGGCTAGATTTTTACTTGCCGGTTAGGCTGGAAATTTCGCGGGAAGCGGCGTGGCACGTGAAAAAAATGGACGCGAGACGTTACACCACTCGTCATACACGCACCAGTTTTTGGCCGTTCACAATGGCGTTTGCCGAGTGCAGCGCGCGCGCTCACTAACTGCTCTACTGGCCAACAAACTTTACACACGAATCCTTCGTAAGATTCGAGTTTGTGTAGCTTTCGACCTTGAGCAGTGGAGAAAAATCGTATTTTGACTTTAAAAATTTAGTTTTTATTAAAAAATTTGTTAATTCTTTGTAAATATTGCGGAAAGCATAAAATCAGGTGGCGACACCTTTCGTGTACGGCGACAGGTCCGTATAAAATTAGGCACTCGTAGGAGCACTCCACTTTGGCGGGAAATTTAAAAATTGAACTTTCAAAAAGTCTTTAAGTCGATTGACGATACTGTTAGCGTAAAATCTGTACGATTTTGCAAAATTGAAACTCGGCATTGGCTTTATTTAAGAAGCAAATAGCTATAGCCGATGATAAGTCGACAATTTAGAAATTGCATTGATCAGGATGAAAACGATGACTTGGAAGCTTTGGGGAGGTCGGGTTAGTTTGACACACTACGTCGCCATTTAGCACAAGTGATAGAAAAGCCGGCTAGAGAAGACTACCGAAAATGACGAAGTTGGAGTGTGGCAGCGACGCGCGTGGGCCGAGATGGGCGTGAGTACAGGACTGTGCGCGCGAATGTTGACGTCATCGAGCGCATGCGCGCGAGTAGCCTGCGTACAGCACTGCGGACCGAGCAGCAGTAGAGAAAGAGAGCGAGAAAGAGAGAGAAAGAGAGACGAGTGCGAGAGCGCGAGAGTCCGCGTATCGATTTTACGATCCGCGCTCGTTCTGTCTGTCTGTCCGAGTCGAGTCGACGTCGTCGTCGTCGTCTGCGCCCCGAGCTGCTCGCGCGAGGAGTTCAGTGCGCGGTGCGGAGTGTGCTGGTGCGAGAGTGCGCGGCATATTGTGTGCTCGATCATTGAGTTCGCCAGCGAGAACGAGAGAAAGAGAAGGCGGTGGTGGATGGCTGGCAGTGGAGCGTGAATGGGATTAGCAGCTAGCCGCCGCCGTCGAGCAGCGCCCCAGATCTTCTACTAAGCAGCAGCAGCAGCAGCAGCAGCAGCTCGTGCGCATCTCGCTCGCTCGCCATGACCAAGGACAGACTTGCAGCCCTCGTCGCCGTAAGTCATCGCATTACATAACCCTTGAACTCGCGCTCCGAAGCCGAAGGTGCAACCGCGCCCCCCAGGTGTGCGCAGCACACCCCGGGCAGAGAGACGTGCTCGCGATACCGGGGCAAGCGCCGAGAGCGGCAAGTCGAAAGGAGCAATCGATGAACGAGGCCCGCCACCGCCGCCGGCGGCCGGTGACAGGTGTTCCCGATGACTAGACGCGTCGCGAGTATTTTTAAACGCTGCTGTCATACCAAACGAGCCCGGCTTATTAGAATACTAGTAAGGACGAGGTCGGGCTGGCGGAGCAACGGCAGCCTCCTCTCCTTTCGACGCGACGCCGCGCGCCCGACACACTGTCATCGGCGATAATTCGGCGCAGCGCTGGTTGCGCGTGTTTTCGCACGGGCGCGTCGCGGTCCAGTTGACGCAAGCGACGAGCGCGACTCGCCGTCGCATCTCGAGCGGAAGTTTGGCTTCTGTGGCCGCGCGGCTCGCGGTATCGCGCGCGGCCGAAGATTATCGGAGCAAAGCTCCCTCGGCCGGGATCGATCGGTCGCGCGGCAGCGCTGGGGGTACGCGCCGAGCAGCGACCGTTTTCCGTTCGCTGTAAATCGGACCGGGGCACGTGGCGCTTCCGGCGATATGCAGCAGCTAGCTCGCGTGAGAAACGCGAAAGCCGGCTTGGATTCTCGCGCGCCGTGTGTGTGTCAGGGCTACGCGCGAGGGAAACGCCTATGTACACACGCGCTATCTCTCGCTCGGCAAGTCACTCCTAATGAGCCGACTCGCCTGTGAGTCACTCGCATGCGAGGCGCGCGCTCGCGCTCTTCGGCGGTTACTCACCGCTCGCCGCCTTGTTTTCCCTTTTCATCTCTCTCGATACTCGTCCGCCTCGTGCATTGTGTCGTCGAGCACTCGGAAGCCCGATGCGTTCGTTGCCTAAGAGAGGCGCGCAGCGGCCGGCTATTGACCTTCGCTTCCACTGCTTCTGTCAGCCTGGCTGATTGTTATTCCGGCTGTTCAGGGGCCTCGGATCGCTCGTTGCGACGCTCCGAGCTATGTGGGCTGTATCGCTGTTTGTAAATTGTACTCTTCCAAGGTTTCGACGGGACTTTCGAAAAACGAATCGTAGCTGTACTGCGTAGCGCGGCCGTGTCGCGCCCGAAGCTCGTAGATAGTGTCCGTCGATTTCCCCGGACCAATGCCAGGAAGAACGCGACCGAGGTCGCGGCTTGCCGCCGGGCGTCAAGTCACGTCCGACGTCTAACAGCTGGCGCTTGTCGCTCTATGTCGGCCAGGAGGCGCCGTGACTCACGCTTTATCGCGCCCCTCGAGCGGACCCGACAGCCGTGCCAACGGGCGCGCCGTTCGTCGTTCGCTTCGGCCGGACGTCGGAAGCGGCTCGGCGGTGATCGGACGCGCAAAGCTGCTCGCTTAGCGCAATTCTTCGGACCGGCCGAGCAGGCTCCCGTCAAACGCAGCACCAGCCTGGAAGCAATAGACCGCGAAGCTGGCTGCCTAATTTTCGCTGGCGACGTACGACCTCCTCTGGCCCAGCCTCGCGACGCGCTGATCCCGCGCTAATCGCGTTATCGCTCGCGCGATCTTGACCCGTCGTAAGCGACGCGCTCGGGTTTTCGCGTGCGGAAAATGGAGTTCTCGAACGCTCCCCCGACCCCCCCGCCCCCCGATCGAAGCTCTCGTTCGGGGGGCTTTGTCGCTTCGTTTTTTCCGCGCTCGGCGAGTCGAACAATGGAGCCAATCGATGGAGAAAAAGAGAAAAAAAAAAAAAAAAAAACGGAGTTGGGGGCACGCGCGCAGCCTCGCGCATTACTGCGACAGCGAGGCATCAAACGAGAGCACTTGAGCAATTAATGGGTCAGCCAGCGACAGTGCCTTCGATGCGGATCCGACCGAGCGTCGCTCGTGCATCTAATTCGCTTGTTGGTTTGCAGGCCCAGTCGGACGATGACGACCAGGCGGACGAGGTGTCCGTCAACATGGGCGCCACCGAGGACTTCATGCAGGACTTCTTCGCGGAGGTACGTGTGCCACTCGTTATCACTCGCCTCTGCGAGCGCTTGAGCGTCGGCGAAACTGACATGACACACTGATTGGACAGCTTCTGCCATGGCGATGATCAATTATTGTCGATTGAAAGGGAAAGAAGTGGCGACGGGAGGGGGGAGCGAGGGCGCGGGCGAGAGTGAAAGTGGGTTGAATCGCGCGGCCACGTAATGGCGAGAGAGGAATATCGAAGCTGACTCGGCTTACGCGCTTCGCCGTAAGCATACGTGCAGGCGCGCCAGTGAGGAGCGAGGCAAAACAAAAGTGACGAAGAGAAGTAGGAAAGGACAACACGGTCGATCCAATTTGTCGAATTGTCCCGATCGAACTTGGTCGATCCGCGCCTATTACTCGTTATTTACTCCGGATTAGCTGTCCGCCGCGCGGAGGCGGTTACGCGTTATGCGCGTCGCGAGAAAGGTTACAGACGTGCAGCGCCCCGAGCATTTGCATGCTGCATAGCCGGCAATTTGGTAGCTACTGCTACCCAGTCATTTCGCGTAATGCTTCATTCGAGAATAGCGCGAACCACTTTAACAATGCTTCCCGTTGCCGTTCGCGGTCGCGCTCTGGCAATGCCATTGTTTGCTTATCGCGACAAGTCGCCAAACTGGGTAACGCTCGTTTCCAGATCAAACGTAATATCTAGCGCGCTCTGCGCGCGGCTGCAGAGCGCAGTCGGAAAAATTGCTCGGAATCACGATGATGAAACTCGATTTGGCACAGCTGTCTGCCGAAAACTTCAACGGAGCAGCCGTGGGAGACGGAGAAAAGTCGATTTCCGCGGGAAAAGCAGTTTATTCTTATTTCGTCTCGCGCATCGCTCATACGGACGCGCGCATGCACGCGGAGATGGGGAAAACCAGGCCACGAGCTCTGACTCCTCGAGAGCTGCCGCCGCCAGTTTCGAAAAATCGATCGCCGATGTAGCGGCTCGGGAACGACGCTGACGCCGCTTTTAGCCCGAATTCGAAAGCCAACGATTCGCGGCGGAGTCTGCTTTTCCAGATTTAGAGAGAGAAGAGAGAGAGAGAGAGAGAGAGAGAGAGAGAGAGAGAGAGAGAGAGAACAGACGCAATCGCACCCCGGCACTTTCATTAGCGCCCATCAAGCAAAGAGCCAGCGTTCTCAAAGCTCTTGCGCGCCAGTCGCGCCTTGATTGCAGCTTGCGAGCTCCGAAATGGAAGCGACTGCGGGCCGAGGGAGTCGACGATTCCTCCCAAGACCGATCGACCGTGCACGAAAGCGCGGCTCGATAATTAGTTGGCGATCGATGGCGCAGGGCGCCCCCCACCCCCTCAATTTGCCGTCCAAAGATTATTGACGGACACGCCGGCTCGCTGGCGCGCGAATAACCGGAATAGTCGGCGAGCTTGCCGCGGGGGAGCTCGTGCTCGCGCTGCGTACACCCTGAAATTCCCGGGCGTGACATTTGTACAGCGGCGCTTCCATTGCGAGCGACACCATCTCCGGCGGCAAGCTAATCATCCGAACGAGCGAGAGTCTTGGCGTTCGGCGCCACTGGATGAGGGATCGAAAGCAGGACACTCGTCAGGACGATTGGATTGAACGAGGCGTAGCGGCGGCGCACGGCTTTTAATTGGGCCGCCGCCTCCTGTTTATTCGAGCCCTTCGTCAGTCGTCGTATACATCGGCCAAGACGCGCAACGGAGAGAGATTACGCCGGGCGTCGGCTGGCAGACTGCCATCCACTGGTCGCGCGCGGGGGCTCGCCCGGTCGGGACGGTCGACGACCTGCCAACAGAGAATCGAGCGTTCGATCAGCGAGCCGATTGCCGCGTCGAGGGTGGCTGGCGCACCTAGCGATCGGTCGACGCGCCACCTCAGAGGCTGGCCTGGATCTCTTGGAGGCTCTTGCCTCTGGTCTCGGGCATGAGGAAGAGAGCGACAGGCGCGGCCAGCGCGGACAAGGCCGCGTGCGCCCAGAACACGTAGGCCTCGCCGACCGCCTCGACCGTCGGCAGATAGGACTTGGAGGCGAGGAAGCCGAAGAGCGCCGAGGTGAGGCTGCAGACGCAGGCGGCCGAGCCCTTCAAGTCGGCCGGGAAGATCTCGCTGAGCACCGTGCTGGGCACCGACATGAACCCCGCGGTGAAGGTGACGGTGAACAGCGCGATCGAGGCCAGGGGCAGCCACTGCGGCACCGAGCCCGCCTCGACGTCCGAGCGGCCGAACAGCTGGAAGTGCAGGCCCAAACCCGCCATCGCCAGTGCCACCCCCAGGCTCGAGGCGACCAGCAGCGGCCGCCTGCCTAGCTTGTCGAGCAGGTTGACGGAGATCACGGTGGCAACGAGCAGCACGAGGTTCGCCCAGATGACCGCCTCCCGCGGCTCGATCAAGAACAACCTGGCCTTGGTCAGGATCGTCTCCATGTAGAACTCGACGTCGAACAGACCGCACATCTGCTGGAGGCTGAACAGCGCCACCACCAGCAGCAGCGACTTGCGCACGCGGCCGGACGCGAGGCGCTGCACTCGGCTCGCGAGTCCGCCGTCCATCTGCGCGCTGGACTCGACGATCTTGGCGATGGCGCTCAGCTCGGCGTCGACCTCGGCCTCGATGCCGCCCCGGTACCAGCCGAACGCCTTACGCGCGCCCTCGCTGTCCTTGGCTCTGACCAAGTGCTGCGGCGATTCCGGCAGCCACGCCAGCAGCGCCATGCCCAGCAGGCACTGCGCCAGATACAGGCCGCTCGACACGCTCATCGGCAGGTACGTCTCGGCGATCGTGCCGAGCAGGGTGCCCATCGGCCAGCCGATCATCGCCACGGAGATGAAAGTGCCGCGGAGGGTCGCCACCGACACCTCTGCCAGGTAGATCGAGAAGCAGCCGTACGCCAAGCCGTAAGTGATGCCGCTGAGAAACCTGGCGACGCACAGCCACAGTGCCGAGTTGGCCAGCATCATCGTGATCCAGCCCACACTCACGGGCACGAACGACAGGAGGATGGTCCGCTTGCTGCCCGCCAGGTCGATCAGCATCGGCACGAGGACCACGCTCACGAACCGTCCCAGGTTCAGACAGGACGCCACCCAGGATGCCTCCTCGAGGCTCAGCGGTATCGTTGCGTTCTCGCCGGTCAACCGAGCCATGTTTGGCGATGTCCAGCCGCCCATTATTCCAGTCTGCGTGATCAATATTGTCGCTACAACAGCAATCCAGCCTTTAACAACCCGGTTCGCTGACTCGTCGCTAGCCCCGCAACAGTCGCCCGCGAACTTTTACCCCCTGCCGACGCCAAGCATTGTCCGAAAACTCGACGATCCTTACTACCACCTGCATTCGCCATGTCGCTCCGTTGCTGCTGGCTAATACTCAATTAGCAATGCTCGACTGCCACAATCATAAAGATTTAGTACCGCGTCTTCGAAGGCAGACTTTGTACGATAAGATAACGATTCATGGCCGCTCAATTGCGAAAAGTAATAGAATTTATTACCTGCTCATCGCGCGTTCAAAATTGGCAACGTTCAAGGTGTGATCGAAAATATAAAAGTAGAAATAATCGCGTGTAACGCGATTTCTTGCTTCCCAACAATGTTTCGGTGAAAATAAGTCGCTGTGCTCGTTCAGCCGCCTGAAACAACCCTTATAGTACTATGCCATACCGTGCGTTCGTATCTAATAGCTATTTGTGTAACTTAGCCAAGGCGAGCGCGACTACGCTTGTGAAGGATGTTTGCAGTGCGGGATAGTACGAAGCCGTGTACTATCCCACGTCGCAAACATAAATAAGTTTCTCATTAGGCTAAAGTTATGAGCTGGTTCGCGTTTCCCCACCAGAGATGTAGTTGTTCAAAATTTATAAACACATTTTATGGCGCTTATCGCCAACCTTTAACCTCACTCCTACAGTCGTTCATGCATGTCGATATTGCCAACATTTTATGTTTCCTTCTCATAACTTGTTGGGCAAATATTGCGAACAGCGTGAGTTATTTTAAAAAATTATATTGTAACATTTTTGCTTATTATAATAATTTACAAACGGATAATATGATCTCTTTTTTGAAAGTAGCTTTTGTAAAGGGATTCAGGTGTGAGTATCGGGGATGACGAGGAATGGACAATTATTCTTTACGTTAACGTATACTTGAAAAAACATCACCTAAAGTAAAATATTCGTATAGTAATAATTCATAAAGAAGAAACATATTTTCGAAAAATAGCAGATAAATTGCTACAAGGGTGTGCGTGCGTGTGTGCAAGCGTCGTCGACACCCTAACTTCTTTATACGTTAGGGCTAACAATATCATTCAACACATATAAACGACTGGGGGACGACAAAGTTAACCATATATGTAAATTACACTTGAGTTATGATTAAAGAAACATCACCATTTCTAGGTAACTAATGAATATAATAATCGAGTTGGACAAAAGACCTGCAAAATAGTGAAGAAATCGCAGCCCGTAAGTGAGATTTTACAAGTAACGGTAGCGCGGTCAAGCAATTGATTCTATACAAAGAAATGAAAAGTGATGAAACGAAGAAAATTCAAGTAGAAAATAAACACAGGAGGTAAAGAAAGTGTTTATTGTTGGCGATACAGGCAGTTATAACGCGCGCTTCCCTGCTGAGTTTCTGTAGTCGTCGTTCGTCGCTCACTCTTGGCTAAGCCATTCCCCACGTGCGAGATCATTCGAACAAAAGGATTAACTCGCCGAACGGCAATATCAAGTTACTTTTTGTGAAGATCAATTTGGATTTCTTGAAAGCTCTTGCCCTTTGTCTCCGGCAGTAAGAATAGCGCGACAGGCACCGCCAGCGCGGAAAAGAGAGCGTGAATCCAGAAAACGTAGGCTTCGCCGATGGCGTCGACCATCGGTTGATAAGCCTTCGACGCGAGAAACCCTAGAAGGGCCGAAGTGAGACTGGTGAAACCGGCTGCCGTGCTTTTAATGTTGGCCGGGAACATTTCGCCGAGCACGGTGCTGGGCACCGTCAGAAAGCCGACCGTGTACGTAATCACAAAGAGCACTATCGAAGCAACTGGTAGCCATTGCATGCTGACCGGGTCCACTCGAGCGTTTCCCAGCAAGAAGTAATGGAGACCGAGTCCGGCCAGCGCCACGGTCACCCCGAGGCCCGAGGCCATTAGCAGCACTCGCCTGCCCAATTTATCAATCAGATTTGCGGTCGCCACGGTGGACGCAAACAAAACGAGGTTCGCGTAGATTACGAATTCGCTGGGCTCGACCAGAAAAGATTTGCCGTTGGTTAGAATGAGCTCCATGTAGTAAAATACGTTAAACAGACCGACTAATTGGGGAAATGCAAAGATTATCACTACGATGAAAACTGCCCTTCGGACTGGCTTCGATCCGAGCTGTTGCATCCTCTCTCCGAACGTCTGCTTGGCGTTGGACTCGATAAATTCTAGAATTTTATCCATTTCTTGCTCCGTGTTGGAGTGGCCTCGATACCAGGCCAGAGATTCTCGAGCTCTGTCGAGTTGCTTATTTTTGACCAGTTGGTAAGGCGAGTCAGGCAACCAGATGAGTATCATTATTCCCGCCAAGCACTGCGCCAAGTATATCGAGCTAGAGACAGCCATCGGCAGATAAGTTTCCGCTATGGTGCCGATGACAGATCCGAGTGGCCAGCCGATCATGGCTATGGAAACGAAGGTGCCTCGGTACGCCGCCACTGATACTTCCCCTAGATACATGGAGAAACATCCGTACGTCAAGCCATACGTGATGCCACACAAAAATCTCGCAGTGTACAGCATCATCGCGCTGTTGGCTATCATGCAAACTATCCACGATGCAGTCACAGGCAGGAACGATAGGAGAATCGTCTTCTTACTGCCGGCCAGCTCGATAAATATCGGAACGAGGACGACGCTGACGAATCTCCCCAAGTTCAGGCAAGATGCTACCCAAGACGCTTCCGACAGAGTTATTGGGATCGTTGAATTTTCGCTGGTCAAGCGAGCCATATTTGGCGAGGTCCAGCCACCCATTATTCCGGTTTGAATGATCAATACCATCACTGAAAGAAATTATTTCGTATCAATTGCTAACAGTAAGATCGGTCGATTATTATTGTCACCTCACCTCCTGCCGTCGCTATGCATTGCGTAAAAAGCTTATTTTTCACTTCTATCTTCAAATTAGTTCCATCTCTTTGAACCATTTTTATATTTCGACGCTTTTGTAACCTCTGATCGACTGGCTGCTTATTTTCAGACGTCCTCCGATTTGTGTTCGTATTTGAATAATTTTTCTCGATAAGATAAGACTAACTCGGCTTTTTCGTCTTCAGTATTATATCATTATTCTATTGCTAAAATTTAATTTTCAAATTAAAACTCCTTTCTTCAATTTAACACTCGCAAATTCATTTTACTGCACAAATTAGTAAATGCTGCTGTGAACTAAAGCTTCCAAGCCGATGTCATTCAATTTTTATGAAAAATGATACTGAAAATTCTTCAACACTTTTACTGTAATACACGTTGCGATATTAGACATCATTACTCATGACTTGACGGTAGCTAACTCACATGACTTCTGACATTTGTATAGGACTGTGCAAATTAAGATAAAAAGCGATAAAAACCGAAAGTGTACGTAAAGTTATGTTTGCGTTTGCTCACAGCTTCCGAATTTCAATTGCTAAGCTATCATACTTGTAAATTTTTGTCATTGCTAATATTTCAATCGTAACAGCGTTATTGCGCTTTATATTAATCTCAAGCGAAGGTTTATAGTGATGGAAAAATTCAATACAGAGGTATAATGTTTCTATTTTTATCGTATACACAATCGTATAAACCGATAAATTCTCATTGCAAATTTAGTAATTATGACGATTATTATTGATTGGAAAATATGCAAACAGTAATTTTTAACATATTATATTCAATTGAAAAGAAACTAATTTACTTTGCCACTTTTGCATCATCAAAAAATAGTACTATCATTATTTTCAAACGTATTATATAAATAGTCACTTTTTTTAATACTTGCCATGTACAAATAAATCTTTGCTAGTAGATTGTTCAATGATACTATTGAGTTAAGGATTTGAAAATCATACGCCGAGAGAATTTTATCAAATGAAGGAAAATGTTGTTTTATTTAAAAACATACGTATAATTTATTGGCCATTGCAGTCTGGAAACTTGTCGATTATTAAACATATTAGTAATTAACTATATTTCAATGAACGTTTTCATTCGTTACAACTTTATTTTATGAATTGAGGACAGATTACGTCATCCAACCAGGAGATAAAAATTTTTAAAAATATTAAAGAGCTTCAATTTTTCACGTTATTGTTACTATCGTTATTACCATAAAACTATGTTCATGTGGAACGCTGCATAGATACAGTATAGGTACCTGTGGGCATTAGTCTTGGTTTCCTATAGTCATTAGTATTAGTATGTAAATAAAAAATCATATTTGAGCCATACAAATAATACGAATGAAAAATAAATTATAGTAATAATGATTATCAAGCTGTGATATTTTAATGAGTTTTAACTATAATAATCTTATCTGTTCATCACAGTATCTTACAAAACTATTCAATTATGAAAGTATAATTTTATAAGCTAAAATTAGATATATAACATATATATATATATATATATATATATATATATATATATATATATATAACTTTACAAAGTGCCAAGGATCTTTTACAATAAAGCGGAGAACTTCTTCTAGCCCAAAATAGCCGTATGTTTTAGTTAGGGAACTTATAAAATTGTCTTATTGTCAAAAATGATGTTAGTGTTTTAATGAAATTTTGACTTCTGACATTTGTACAGGACTGTGAAAAATAAGATAAAATTATATCATATCACTGTTTTAACGTAGAGTTTTTCAAGAATGTTATACGATCTTGACGAAATAAGCAAAACATTTCACTGCATTGAGTTGCACAGGAATAGATGTTTATTAAATATCTGTAGTTGGTACAGCTGGAAATAATTTTAGAGAATTTTTCTATACACGAGTACGTAAGCGTAGCTCGAACACTTTTTACGAAGCATATTTCTTCTCGATTTCTTGGAAGCTCTTGCTATTGATGTCTGGTAGCATATACGTATAATGCGACAGGCACCGCCATCACAGAAAAGATACCATGAATCCAAAAAACATAAGCTTCGCTGATGACGTCGACCATTGGTTGGTAGACTTCTGCAGCAATGAAACACAACAATACTGAAGTAAAATTTATGATATAAGCAGCTATGCTCTTGACACCAGTCGGAAATATTTCACTGAGGACGGTATTGGGCACAGACATAAAACCAACCGAATATGTAACCACAAAGCATACAGTCACTTTGAGATTCTAACAAAAAATAATGGAGTCCTAAGATTCCTAATGCTATAGCAACTCCTATACCCGGAACTAACAAAAAAAAATTTTTTCTATCTAGCTTATCAGTTAAATTCGCTGCAATGGCAGCAGAAAAAAACAGTATTACGTTGGCGTAAATCACCATTTGACTAGGATCGACCAGCTGTGATTTGTTGCTGATAATAAAAAAAGTTAAAGAGACTAAATAATCTAGGAAATACAAAGATTATCGTTAGAACCATAGTTGTTTTTGGAACTGGTTCTGACCTGAGCTATTGCATTCTTACTCCAAACGTCTGCTGGGCATTAGACACAATAAATTCTACAATATTGTCTGTTTCTCGTTCTGTATTGAATTGACGCCGATACCAAGTCAGAGGCTACAGAGCTTTTTCAAGTTGTTTATGTTTGACTAGTTGGTAAGGCGAGTTAGGCTACCGAAGAATAGTACGTTACGATACAAGTGCGGGAAAGTAGATTCTTGTCTCGCGAGGGTGGAAAGGTACACGAGACGAGAAACTCTCCTGAACATGTGCCGTACCATATTTTTTGATACGACGTATAGAAAGTGCGATTTTCAACGCACGTTTTCTGCCGAGCTTGCGGGAAAAACATACTTTGTGCACGGAGTATCGAAAACATAGTTATTCTAGTTAAATACTGAACCAACTATATTGAACTATCATTGACAGATAAGTCTTAGCTGTCGACTTATAAGAGCTCCCAGTGGTCAACCAATCATGGCTATTGGAAAGGACGTGTCACAGTAAGTACTAGTTTTTATTTCCCCGAGAAAAATTGAGAAACATCTGTACGTTCAAACGTGATTGATGTCACATAAAAATCTTGCAATATAAAAAAACATCACACTGCCAGTTATCTAGATCCAGGTATGAAGTCCAGCCACCTATTATTCCAGTTTGAGTTGTTAACATCAATTACTAAATAAACATTAACTTATGAATTGTCACGCGCCTATAAATTAACTATGTCGAAGCTTCATGTCCCACTATAGCTACACAATTTTTACACATTGCGTGTAAAGTTTATTCTCTTTCTTCTTCAAATCGATCCCACCTACTTCCACCATTATTGTACTTTAGTGGCTTTGGAAAAGATAATAAATTATTTTTGAATATTCTCTAGTCTCTTATTTGTGTTTTTATAATTCAATTAATATTTAATTGTGAACAAGTATTTATTATTTTATAACTTAAAGTTATCACAAATATTGCTGTCGTAAACACATTATAAGTCGTTGCTATTTGTATTTATAAAGTACAGTAACAAAATTTGGTAATAAACGTCATAATAATATTTTATACAAATATATATTGATCAGTATCATTGTTACCTACAAAATTTAAGAAAAATAATAATAATAGCTTCAATCGCGTCACTCCTGTATTTAGCGCTTCCATAACTGCACAGTAAATGATTGCTTCCATGAGTTGATCATCTTTGAAGAATTTTACCAATAAGATAAGAAACAGTTATACTTTTTTTCATTTCATGATACATAAAATCATGATCATGGTTACAATTTGAAAATACTATTTTTAATTACACCTTTAAGTATGCACCTCCTCAAATACAACTCATGCGCTATAAAATGTGCCCATTCAAAGTGATTTCAATGAATTAAATTCTCAGTAAAGTGAAAATAATTCTTTATTTATCTGCTAATGAGGAATCATTCTAATTTAACATAAGCACTCATGAAAAAAATGTTTTATATAAATATCAAATAATAGGTAGTCAAGACATTTATTGCAGTATAATATCGTTGTGTGAACAAGTTAACGTAAGCTATTACCTAAGTGTAAAACTGTATATAGCAAGCTACAAATTAATACCAAAAATATTTATAGAAAATTTGATAAAAAATTGTAATGGAATAATTTTAGAGAACACTAATTTTGTACATTTTACGAACTCATTCACATATAATTGATAGATCCATGTCTTCCGTAACTTTTACACTGAAAACTTGAGATCTTTTTGAATTTGCTGCAAAGTCTTGCCCTTAGTCTGTGGTAGCACGAATAGCGCTATTGGTATTGCTAGTGAAGTAATGCCAGTATGGATCTAAAAGACGTATGCCTCACCAATAGCATCGACCATTGGTTGATAGGCTTTGGCACCAGAGAACCCCAATAAGGATGAGATACTGCCAGTAATAAATGCGGCTATGCTTTTACTACTAGCTGGGAAGATTTTTCCGAGAATAGTTGGTACGGATACAAAGCCAACGATGTAGGTGGTGACGTAAAATGTAATTGAAGCAACCGGTAACCACTGCGTGTTAATTGGTTCGACTAGACGATTAATTAGCAAATACTAATGTAATGCCAATCCAGTCATGGATATAGTGATTGCAGTACTCGTAATTAGCAAAAGAATTCTTCTGCCTAATTTGTCTATTAAGTTGGCTGACGTTATGGAAGATTTGAACAGAAGTACATTGAAGCAAATAACCATTTCTTTAGGGTCTATTAGAAAAGATTTTCCATTGACAAAAATGGTTTTCGTGTAAAAGAAGACGCTGAAAGAGCCACATAACGACGGAAAACTAAAGATTGCTATGACAAGAGCAAGGGCTTTTGCGATTGGTACAGATTTCAATTGTAGTAGTCTTGATGTAACGGTTTGCTTGCCATTTAACCGGACAAATTCAATAATTTCTTGCATTTCATAGTCTGAATGATCGTGACTTTGATATGTAATAAACGACTTGCGTGCCTGCTCCATTTTGTCGTTCTTGATCAGCTCATATGGGGATTCTGGTAAGCACAGGCACAAAATCATTCCCAGCAGACACTACACTAAATACACTGTGCTCGAGGTGTTTATTGGCAAGTAGGTTTCTCCGGTAGTGCCCAATACTTGTCCTAAAAAAATAAAGGCCAGCCAACATTAGCTATTGATATCATAGTACCTTGAAGACTGGACATAGATACTTCTACCAGAAAAATGGGAAAACATCTGTAAGTCAGAATGCAAGTGATACCACTAAGAAATCTAGCAATATATGGAAAAATGACGGAATCGGCGAGTATCATTAGTGTCCAGGCTATGCTGACGGGTATAAAAGAGAAAAGTAAATTCCTTTTGGTGCCTACGTTCACAAAGGGCACTGAAACGAGGACGATGCCGATGAACCTTCCCAAGTTAAAGCAAGATTCTACCTAAGAAGCTTCCAAAAGGCTTATATGGATCGTTGAATTGACGCCGGTCAAACGAGCCACATTCGACGACATTCAGCCACTCATTATTCCCGTTTGGATGGTTAACGTCATCGCTTCAGAAAATAGTCTTATGAGAATCCAATTGGTGCGATGAACCGCAATTGACACTCGACACGTGTAAACTTACCACCGATTATCGCCAGACACTGCATAAATAGCTTATTTTTCACCAGCATCCTGGTCACACGATGGCCTCCTTAATATGCAATCAAGCACATCATCTTCATGAGCACCTCGTTCAGATGCGAGACGAGACAAGATGACCTGAGAGTTGACGTTAACTTTGTCGAAAGCTTTTGATTTCCTACAACTGCTGACGGAATCGGAAACATTGTTCCGCAAATTGACCGGCTTTGATATGTAATTAATCAATTGATGCCCGGTATTAAAATGGAAAAATGCAAAAGACATTCATAGATTAATTGTACAAATGAAATCTTCATAAATTAAACGTATGACTTGTTTGCTATTGTTGATTAGTGGAATTTGCTCGATATCAGCCGATTTGCACCAGTCGCATTGTTTGAGCAGAGTCTTACTCCAATGATGACGACGACGACGACGATAACGACGATGAGATAGCATAAGCGAAAAGGTCGGATATTTGCCGATAGCCCAAAAATTAATGTCTCTCTATCGCGACATCCGTGAACGCTGATGGCGTAAAGCAGCTTGTCATTGAATAACACCCTCTATGACCGTGCGCTGCGATTACTCAATGTGTGCCAAAATTTAGTTTGTAGCTAACTACTTTTCAAGTGCTCTATACTGACTTTGATCTATGACATTGAGTGATAAGATTAGGTGTAATTTGCTGCTCTTCTGTTTCGACTGGCCGACAGTCACATTTTCGCTCCGTCAACATCGCCGGCGAATGTTGATTCGATTACGATTCAAGCATGCAAATGTCCACCTCCCTGTAACACGTTCATCTCCGCAGCAGCTGTTTATCCGTGTGATTTAAACGCGTTTACCAAAGACAAAACATTGGGCTTTCGTTATCCATCTTGGATTCTCCTAGTTTACGATTTAACGCTACTGAGCCTTTTACCGTATAGAGTATCGATCCTACAGTCTCTCTCTCACTCTCTTTTTCTCTCGGCCTCTCTCTGCCTCTCTCGGTACACAAACGCAGACAGCCATCGAAAATCCCCGCCGAGGCGTAACGACCCGATAGAGCAGCACACAGGAGGTAGGCAGCAAGTTTCTTGCCTGGTCAGGATATCCGCTGAATAGCGATGAAATATCTAGTGCACGAAGCGATCAATCCGCCGCGAATAGGTCGAGTGGATGGCAGAGCATCTTGTGCGCACGCTGTAATTGCATCGGCGGGAATCCGCGCCGCCAGCTCGCGTAGCGATTATCGCGGCCACCCGTCGTCGCCGATTCGACTGACCGAGTACCAAGCGAAGAGCCCAACCGGTTCTAGCCGTTCCTTTTTCTGCCCCGGCCTGCCGAACCTGTCCGAGGAAACGAGACTGACGATAATTGCCGGCCATTAGCAGTGGCAACAGTGGCGACGTTAATCGATCGCTCCTCGAACAATGCCGAGGGATCTCGCTTCTGCGTATCGCCCGCAGACGATCTCCCCCCCCCCCCACACTCGCTAGCTCTCGTCAGCAATCGCGGCGCCGAGCTTAATTTTGTTCCGAGAGTCGACATCGGGGTAGACGCTTTCACGGGCAACCGCCGATGCATTCAGCGATCCCCGCGGAAATTGCGCTAACTCCTCGCGCTCCATTGTTCCGACCGACTGGCATTTTTTATAATCGGGGCCCGCACCGAGAACCGCTTAACGAGCGCTCCGTCGGGCCCTCGGTGAGAAGGAAAAGCTGCAAGCGCCGAGGCTGCTTCGATAAACGGATTCAAGCGTGCGATAATTATCGACAATTGCGAGCGCGACAAAGAGGGAAATGCCATTCAAATGCAATCCACGGCTAAAATCCCACGAGGCGTCGCGTCCGGCCGCGTCGCTCACAGTCGCTGGCAACAATTAAGCAAACCGAGAACGCAGACTGGCGTGTAACAGGCGGTGAGCGCTCCTAATAACGTCGACCGTTCATTCGACTTCCGCTCCTGCGAGATATGTCGGCGTGCTAACCGTAGGAGGGGGGAGGGAAGGGGAAGGGCCAAGAGCTGCTCGCCCGCACTCACCCATGGATGTTGTTGCAGGTGGAGGAGATACGAGAGATGATAGACAGGATTCAAGCGAACGTGGAAGAGGTGAAGAAAAAGCACAGCGCCATCCTGTCCGCGCCACAGACGGATGAGAGTGAGTATCGTCAGCCGATGTCTTCGGCGTAATCGGTTCCCCACTCGGCCATACAGTCAAATCTACGCTCGTCCCTGCGAGGATGCGCTGATGTCGATAGGCGACGGCCTCTCCTGTCTTCCTAACTTTTCTCTCTCTACTCGGCTCAATCAATTTCTCGCGCCTTTCCGCGGAGGCCGGCCACATCGGTACATTAGACGCACCGAGATGAGCGGAGACTTAGCTATTTTGAAGCTCGACATCGGCTTTAATATCGCGTATCTAGCCGTCTTCGAAGCGAACCAAGGCAATGACAATGATTCTGGGCAGAAGTAGCGCGACTGCGTTTCTCTTCCGAGCGCGCGGCCACTTAGCCGGCGAGCGAAGCGAATTCTCCAAGCTGCAGTCTCTCGGGAAGTAAGCGGAAAGCTCGTCTCACTACCGCCGGGCTCTCTCCGTCGATGTTAACTATCCTCCACGGGGAGACAATTTCAAGCGAAGCGGCGATGGTCCGTCGACAGCAGCGTCGAGCAGGCACGAGCGAACCGCCAGGAGTCGATCCAAGCCAGGCTGGTCGGGAGAGGAGCCACGCGCGCGGGCGCAGCGAGATCGTTTGCAGCGACGCGGGCCAAGCGCTCTCGGATCGATGCGATGGCGGGACGCCGCGAGCCGGGGATTCGGTAGCGCGGACGAGCGAGAAGTAAGAGCTACCTGCGCTCATCGATCGGTCCGCGCGGTCCCGTGGAGAAGCGAGCGCGCCGATTAGCCGAGTCGAGCGACAGGCGGCAGCGTCGCTCGACGCGGTCGTGCAACAGCGAGCGCGAGTCGGAGGCTCGATCAGAGGTCGGCGCCGTTCGCGCGCGACGACCCGTGTGTACGCTCGCCTCGCGGAGCTATAAGCTCGGCTCTGCCCGTCCGCTGCACAATTCATCGGGCGCACTTATAAGAGCGCAATTGACTCATCGGCAGTCGGATAAAAAAAGCAGGCGAGACCGACAGACAAAGCGAGATCGATGCCGGATGAATCATCCTCGGCCCGTACGACTATTTATACGCTCGTACTACTTGGACGAGGCATGGCTTCGAGTAACGCCGATGAGGGAGAACCGAGATCGTTGGACCTGCGCCCCTCCCTCTCGCTCGCTCTGTGTCATGCCGCTCTCCCACTTTCCCGAGATAAATCACCCTGATAATGTTCTAATCTTATTTCCCGAAGAGAAAGAGCGAAGGCTCCCCGTGCGCCACTTCTGCTTAATGCGCCGAACGGAGACGAGGAAACGAGTCAATTCGTGGGAGCTCGCGATATAAGCTCGGCGTTGATATCGATTCGCGCGAACGAGCTCGCTGCCACTTGAAAAAATAAAGCAGCCCCGCGCGCGCGCGCCCCGTGTCCATCCAGTCAGCGGCAACGAGCGGCACAGAATCCCCGACTCGCGCGCGCTCGTTAGAGTTTTTCATTTGCACACGCGGGCGCATTTACGAGGGTACGACGGCTCGTGCCGGCACTCTATTGATCGCCGTCTCGCCCGTTATGATTCGGCTCCCTTTTAAGCCCTACCACGCGTGCGTACGCACGCACACGGCGCGCTCTCCCCCTCCCCCAGCCCCTGCCGCGGATAACGTAATTCTGATTTTCGCTTTTCCCCTGCGTTTTCATTTCGACGTTCTCGCGTGATGACGAAGCTACGACTGCGAGAGGGAGAGAGCGCGATCAATATCAATCTAGCGAAATCTGTAGGAGGCTTCGGACGGCGTTTATACAGCGACACGGGCACGGTTGGTGCTCGCGGGGGCGACGTGCTCCTTATTCTCGTCAGCCGCAGCTCGGACTTGTCTGCGATCGCCGGGATTCTTCTCGCGAACGACTTGTCGGACGAATTCGTCGCTTATGTGCATGCGCCAAGCCATTGCGCCCTGAGAACATCCGCGGTCGCAGGGGCGAGCGAGGTAACCGGCGGCTGATTTAGGGCGGATTAAGTGGGTCAGCAGGGCTCCCGCGAGCGCGCGCGGCACAGTCGGAGCTCTCGGGGCGCGAACAAAACTGTCGCACGCATGCGTAAGCGACACGGAATATTGACTCGGCGCCGACGACCAGTTGCCCCCTCTATAGCCCCAGCGTACACGTGCACTTGCGCGCATGTCGCCATGGCTCTCTCTCTTTCTCTCTCTCTCTCTCTCTCTCTCTCTCTCTCTCGCTCTCTCTCTCTCTCTCGCGCGCGCATCTCCGTTTTTCCTCGCTACTGGATCGAGTCGGAGCCCGCTGTCGTTTGCGCGATTTTTTGCAACTTTTTCTTCTCCAGATAATGAATCGTCGGACAAACACACGGCGCTGGATCGTTCCGTCCTTTGATAGGACCGACGATTCAGCTGCTGGCTCACTCGTGCGCGCGGAGAGAAAGGCTCGGGGCTGACCTCACCATCCAAGATTCAAAGCCGCGCGACCCATTTGAGACGAGCGTTCATTCGCGCTCGCGAAATAAAGAGGATGCTGGCTCTCGCCTAAGCTCGTCCCGGCGTAAATCCTGCCGTCCCGGCTAATTTTATGCACCAGCCGTCTCGCTTTCGCCGCTACGTCTTCTCGAGCCCGTCGTTCCGCGTGAGCTCGATCCCCCGTTTGTTTTTATTTGTTCCGATCGCGGCACCGCCTCTGCTGGATTAGCGCTTGCCCGCCTCGGCCGAGTGAGACGAGCAAACGATGGGTTCGCGCCGTTCGAGCAGCACGCGCCCGCGCCCGTAGATCGAGGCGAGAAGTGGCGCGCGCGCAAGACAGCCGGCGAGGCCGATAGAAAGCGAACAGCGTCGGAACTAATAGCGATACACGGTGGACCGGAAGAGGAGCCTCTCCGACAAGACAAATCGCTCGCAACGTCGATTTTTTTCCCTCGTTTTTATCTCGTTTGCTCTTTCGGGTCGGCGCCGCCGCCGTTTAATAGCCGAATTACTCCCTCGGGATCCCAGCGGCTTTCTTTCGTTTCATTCCGTGGAGCTGCGCTCCGCTCCTCTCTTCGCGGCTGCCTTCGCTGCCGGAGTCCTTCCCTCCGCCGGTCGATTCAGACGCGCGCCTATCCTGCTGACCTCGGAAAATGCGACGGCGGCGGCGAAAAGTCCGCGGACGAGTGTCGTTGGATCACGTCGAGTGTAAAGTCGAATGGGCTGTTAAGCTCGCGGGGCCAAACTGGAGCCGCGACTCGGGGCTCGAAATCCAACAGTGCCGCGCGGAAGCTCGGATGAGGAAAATGTCAGCGCCGCTGTAAATCCGAGACTAGCTGCGTCAGCCAAGAACCAGCGGGGGCGCGTCGTAAACGAGCAAAGAGCCGCGGGCAAAAGTTGGCCCTCTCTCGGGCGACGGCTCCGTGGCGCGCGCGGCCTCCAGTTCT
Organism: Phymastichus coffea; assembly: GCF_024137745.1. Classification (NCBI taxonomy): domain Eukaryota; kingdom Metazoa; phylum Arthropoda; class Insecta; order Hymenoptera; family Eulophidae; genus Phymastichus; species Phymastichus coffea. The sequence continues at coordinate 3,320,527 of NW_026706842.1, read as the reverse complement.
ATAAGTGTTCGTGGGAGATGACCTTTGCGAATCCGCACTCTCGGCCGTATTTATTGGAATCCAATAGAGGCACTCGCAGCCCCTGACGGCAGAGCCGGGGAAAAAAGTCGCGCACGGCTCGCGCAGCCGAACGTTGGCGGCGCGTCGCGAGTCGGTCGTTCGTCGAGACGCGGTCGAGCTCGAGAGCAAACACGCGGGACGTTGGAACTCGAGCTGGAAGAAGGGCCGGCACACGCGAAATCGCGAAGGGAGCGAGGGAAAACTGCGGGCGTATCGTTCGGAAAACAGGCCGTTCAAGGCTCCTCGAGAGCCGCCCGCCTGTCCGCCAGCCGGGCGTAATCGACGACGGGTCGTTGACGTCGAGGACTCGCCGTCGGCCGATCGTCGGCAGCGGAATGTTGAAAGTCCTCTTGGCCGCGGTCGTCGCCGCGGCAACGTCGTAGCGCAGAGCGCTGTTGACCCAGTTCGTAGTAGCCCTCGAGCTGGTTCAAGCCGGCGCTCGCCGGAGCCCGTTGAGCGGGGCGCGTGAAAATGGGTCGACTGCCGTGCCTGGCGCTCGTCGCGCTTTCGCCCTGAAGACGCAAGGAGAGGAGAGGAGAGGAGAGGAGAGACTGTGCGGGATGAGTCGACCACGGGCGCTGCCTTTCCCCTGGCTCGCCGCTCGCACCGCGGATCAGCGAGCGCGTGCCGGCGATGTCCGCGATACCAGTGGCCGACGAGGGCGTGTTCGCGCGGCGCGTCGGCCCGCGTCAGAGATCCGTGCGGGAAGAGCGACCGAGCGATCGTGCTCGAACGCCATGAGTCGCCTACGCGTCGCCCACGTGCGTACGCGTCGCCTCTCATTCATGGGCTGGCGTGGGCAGTGACGTCATTGCATGTCGACACCCACGCTCCTCCTTGACGCGTACCGCCGCGTGCTTCTCGCACCGACGTCAAGCCGCCGAGAGCGTACGCCTTTTTTCTCTCCCTCTTTCCACCCATCGCAAAGCGGCCGATCGCAATCGACGGCAGCCGTGACGCTCGGGCCTGACACCCGGGCGATCGGTGTCCAGCGGGACCGGAGCCGGGTGAACGCGCGCTCAGCCACCGCGACGACGCGAATGCCACTTGCACTAACTCCTTTCGCCTGCTTCGTTGCACTCGCAGAGGTCAAGATGGAGCTCGAGGACTTGATGGCCGACATCAAGAAAACTGCTAACAAAGTCAGAGCCAAGTTAAAGGGTAAGTGCGTTGGTTTGCTTGGGCTCATCGACATTCGACAGCGACTCGTCAATCGGGCCCTGTTGTCTTGCAGTGATAGAGCAAAACATCGAGCAAGAGGAGCACACGAACAAATCGTCGGCGGACCTGAGGATACGCAAGACTCAGCACTCGACGCTATCCCGGAAATTCGTGGAGGTGATGACCGAATACAATCGGACACAGACCGATTACAGGGAAAGGTGCAAGGGCAGGATACAGCGACAGCTCGAAATCAGTGAGTTTTGCCGTTGCTTACCGATGCGACTGTCCCGGCGCGGTCGTCGCCGACGCGAATAACGTGCTTGCGTGTCTGCAGCGGGTAGAACGACGACCAACGAGGAGCTGGAGGAGATGCTGGAGCAGGGCAACCCGGCGGTCTTCACGCAGGGGGTAAGTGCTCTTTGTTCCCTCGCGACTCGCGGCAAGCTTGCGATTGGCCGCGATCCAAGAGCGACCGCGTCACGTGCAAGCAGCCCGATTGCCATTTAAATAGCCAACCGTCGGGCGCATTTTCATATTCACTGACTACGTGCGCCTACTCTGTGTGTTGCAGATCATCATGGAAACGCAACAAGCCAAACAGACCCTCGCGGACATCGAGGCGCGCCACGCTGACATCATCAAACTAGAAAACTCCATTAGGGAGCTGCATGACATGTTCATGGACATGGCCATGCTCGTGGAAAGCCAGGTAAATCATCGTCGACGCTCCGCGCTCGCAACGCGATACCTGATTTCCCATTGATTGCCGACTCATCGGAGCAACCGTGTCCCCCGCTCGCTCCTTGGTACTTTCGGAGTGTTCTCTCTTCTGCGTCATTACGGATGCTTGCGCTCGTGCTCCTGCTCTGAAAGTATCAAAGACGATCGCTATTTGACAGTTTGATTATTCAATTTCAGCTGACGACCAATCGCAACGCTTCACTTATGATTGCACTTTGATTCCTTGTAGCTTTGCAACCTGTTAGACGACAGCGATCGAACGTTACGATTGGTCTCATTAATTATTGACTCGGGCGCTTTACTCCCAATGGCTTGCGAACTTAAATTTTGTACTTTTATGAATTTCATCGTACGAGTGACTTTTATTTGAATATGCTTAGATATTTGATCGATCGGTGATGAAAAAGAATAGAAAACAGACGGCGCTGCGTTTATGAAGCCAATGTCTAATCCGTAATCAAGTATCTCTTCCATTTTCAAAGTTAATCCGAGTTTTCCAAATCTTATGAATAACAATAATTGATCTTACTCACCAATTAATAACTAATAACAATCGATCAGGGCCAGCGAGCAAGCAGACAATGTCTTTGCGTTGGCTTTGAAGCGAAGTAAAGCAACTTAACTATTAACGGACTCTTCAACTTCACCAAGTAAACTGCAACACTGGATGAGTTGAAGTTGAAGAGCAAAAATTGAGCAAAAAAACAATAAAAGTAGGGCGAGGAGATCGCCGAGCTTATACCTCGTTGCTTTTCTGTCTGTCTCTCTCTCTCTCTCTCTCTCACTCTCTGCCTACCTGTCTCTCTTTCCTCCTGATCTGGGGTGGTGTTGGTGTGAAACTGGTTGGCTCCCTGGCAAAAACGCTGCGCCGCTGTGTCAATAGGGCGAGATGATAGATCGCATAGAGTATCACGTGGAGCACGCGGTCGACTACGTGCAGACAGCCACGCAGGACACCAAAAAAGCACTCAAGTATCAAAGCAAAGCCCGACGGGTGAGTCCTGTCCATAGTTGTAAGATGCAATCAACACGACATCCTGTTCCCTCCCATATACACAAACCTGCAATCGTTCGCGTCTAATTGGTCACTTTTCTTCTGTTTCTTTTTTTCCTGGCCCTTTGCCCAATTACCTCCCCCCCCCCCCCTCGATTCCAACATTCCTCTTGCCAATTGCCACTTTACGTCTCATTTGACGCCCATCTACCTCTCACAACATCTCTACTATGCGTGCGACGACGACAATCATTGGCTCGCTCGAATTAATTTGACTTGATTTGGTGGTGATGGTGGTGGTGCTGGTGCTGGTGCGAAAAACGAAAACTTTGTACCTCGTACGATAACGATCGAACGATATGGGTGTGACGATTGTGCCTCTGTCCACTGCTGCTCTGTCTATATCAATATGCTAACCGCCTGACTAACATGAACTAACGATTAACTGGTTCTCTTGATCGATGTGTATCTATGTATCTCTGTCTGTCTGTCTGTCTGTCTGTCTGTTATATCGATGTGTGTGCATAAACCCCGACCCCGAACTTCACTATTCTCCCCCCCCCCCCAACCCCTGCCCACCCCACCTGCTGCTGGTGCGAAACGAGACAGGGAGAGCTGGTGGACCGCATCGAGTACCACGTCACCCAGACCGAGGACTTCGTGAAGGACGGCAAGACGGAGCTCGTGCAAGCTGCCATATACCAAAGCAAGGCTCGCAAGGTAACGAACAGTCTGGCGCCGGCAAGGAGATCTAACCTGATAACCCTCTTTCACTCTCTACACTGTTGTCTTCGTTTCCTCCGACTAACGCTGTTTTGCCGCAACGTCTCGCAACGGTCCCATCGTTTTCCGTTCTCTTCCTTCTTTCTTTACGTCGCATGCCTGCCTGCGTTTCCCTCTCTCTCTCTCTCTCTCTCTCTATCTCTTGATCCGTCACTACTCTTTGTGCTGCATGTGTGCGGGCCTTCCTCCTTTGCGCGCGCGTTCGAGACGAGATTCGCTGTATGTCAGAATAGATTGTGTACTGTTTTCCTATATGGCCGATCAGCATTCCCTGAGCGGCCTCTTGCTTAACTGGCGCCATCGGCGAGGCAAACGAGAGCCTTCGACCGAGAGGAGCACGACCGATGGAACGAAAACGTAAGAGATTCAGCTTGATGACCTGCAGTTCCGTGCTGCAATAGCTGTCAGCGCCAGCCACTCGAGCTTCTTATCGCGATGCCAGCTTGTGTGTAGTCCAGCCACGCTTCGAACATTTCCGCGCTTCTGCTCTGTAGGCACCAGTAGGCTCTCAAATCCTCCGTTTCGCATGCTAACACGCGCGCACTCGCGCACCGTAGCTGCCACCCACGTCCACACTATGGAAACTCCGCTACCCTCGTATCACCCTACGCAAAATCGACAGCAATAACATTTTTGCATGATCTTTACTTTGCAATCGAGCCCTTATTCGTTATACGCTGCTTCGTATTTCTTTTTTTGTTTTTTCCTTTTACTGCGAATACCAACACGCAGAGCTTCGGCAGAGGCAGCACACCGCCAGTTTTACCATAGAATAGACAGCACGTTTATTTATCTTACTATCAACTTTTTTGAATGAAATCTTTCGATTACACTTTTCCTTTTTTATTTCTCTACAAGTGTTTTTTTTCTCTCTTTCAAGAGTCAAGATCGAGTAGTCGACGGACGAAATTGGAATCCAATTGTCTTATTTATTTTTCGATTGTATGTCAAAGAGCGATGATCAAACGATTTCTATACGCACGACGGTAAAAAAAAAACAAAACAAAAACAACTAAGTGTAACAGCAACTCACAAGCAAAATCACCTGACTGACTTGCTCGTTGTGTTGTCTTTTTCTGTCCACAGAAAATGATCTTTATAATGATCTGCGTCGCAGTATCGCTCGTCATATTAATCAGCATTCTTGGAGTAATGTTTCCGATATTCTAAACGGATCCGTAGCAAGAGAATACTCACACACGTACACACGAGAGAAGAAAAGACGATCGAATAAGTAGGAAAGCAGGGCGGTTAGATTAGAATTTTGGCGGGCGATGGAATGAGCGTAGATCAGCGGGAACGTACAATGAGAGACAGCCAGGCAAACCCTCGAAAGTACATAAATTTGGCGAGGCACGCAACGACTTGGGCGCGACAACCATCGGACTGCCTCGTCTGACGAACCATACATACAATTATATCACTGACAGCAACAAAGTCGACGAGTGGACAATAAACGTTATGACGTCGAGCGCCGAGTCGAGAAATAATGTTCAGAGACTGGCTGTGACTGGCAGTGAGCTGGACAAACGAACGAACGGCCCTTCGAGGATGACCTAATTCAGTGCTAAATATAACTTACGCGATTCCTAAAATGCGTCGAAGAAAAAAGATGACGTTGCACCAGTTGATTTCGTTTCAAACTTCCGCCGCGATATCCACTCAGACGACGTTGTTAATTGGTTCTCTCCTGTTTCTCAATCGTATCGGAATGTGCCTTCGAATACTTAATTATCGCTGATCGTTTTCAAAGAGAAAAGCAACAACAAAATTCCTCGCCCGCTTGTGTTTCGACGTGCTCGATGTCATTGGTATGCTTTTGGACGCAACGAATTTTCTTTTGTTGGGAGTCAGCGCTGAATCGCCATCGCTTTACGGGACTTGTACATACGAATTCAAGCTTCCCGCCGACAACATTCTCGTGGCGAGCGCAAGCGTAAGAGAGGACAAGACTAGGGATCGGTGCCCGGCAATTCGGAGGGCTGACAAATGTGTTCAAGACGACTAATAATTATTCGCGGGTGTGTCTGTGTGCGTGTTGACTTGCGCGAGAGGCTGCGGTCGGCTTGGGCTTTCGAATCTTAATCGTGCTATTTCTATCGCTGTCGATCCACGACAAAACAGTACTAACCAGTCTGCTAACGCATTTGTATCTCTGCACCAATGACCTCCTTTCAACTAATCTTGTGACAAGCTTTGGATCCACACCTTTACAGTCGGAAAAGCTCCACGACCATCGAGACGTAATCGCTACTGTCTGCCGGATGGCGTCTCGAAAACTGCGCTCTCGCCGCTTCGCCATTGTCAGTGCCAACTTTTACCGCTCGGGTTTAACTTGGCAGGCCGGTTGATCGCACTTTTCGAGGCTTGCCAGATGCCCGTCAGACGCTCGCCGATCAGAGCGCCACTTGACGCCCACGTTGTTTTGTTCACAGAAATTGATCTTCATCGTTGTCTGCCTTTTGGTGGTGCTCACCATTTTAATTGTTATTTTGGTGGTAAACTTGCACTGAGGACGATGTCGGAGGAGCACGAGTATTATCACATCACGGACGAGCGAGCGTCGAGCATTGTGTCGCATCCACCCCTCCTCCCTCTGACCACTCGCGCTGTTCTCGTTCGGCCTGCTAGCCTGGCAAAGCCACTCGTGCGTTCTCGATAGCGATTAATCCTCGCCGACCCACGGCGGCTTTGCGCAGACTCCTAGCACTAGTACTTACGTGACGTTAAGCTGCGAATTCGCTCTGATGATGATCTGTAACTCGCGTCGTTTAACCCACTCGAGGATGGAGCGCAGAGCCGTCAGTCGTCGCCCACCCCCCCTTCTAATTCTTCGATCCCAGTGTCGCATACCTGACGAGAGCCTTACTCTCGCGCCCCCGTCTCTCACTGAAATCCAGCCGACGCGAGTCCACGCGTCCGACTCGAGTAATTAAGAGGCGGGCAGGCGCGAGCCGCGAACGCTGGAGGCGAGTCAAGGAGCGCCTCTCGTCTCTCCAGTTCCTCGTTAAGCTTTCCTCTGTTTATGTAAATAAGACGATATGTTGATTTGTATAGAGTTGCGAAGAAGGCCGATATGTCCGCGAAAAACGAAATGTATGCTTACGCGCATATACATATGTAAATAAATTAACATACACGTATATATATGCGTCTAGGCTGAGCGGAGGTTAAGTAGAAATTGCACGTCGACGCTTTTCAAACGTATGGTTGATATGCGATTCACATTGTGTAGCCCGAACAAGTAAAGTAAAAAACGATAAAGATGTCAATCTACGTATATAGATATAGCTCGAAGAACGTGCGAGCGCTGCGCCAACCGAGCAAAGCTGTTGTAGATAGGCGTGCTAGCGAGCGTAGGGTGTCCGTAGGGCCGTCGGGAATCGAACAGGCGCCGATCGATCGCGCGTCGTCACATTTGTACACAGACATTGGCAGGAGAGGTTTTCTCGCGCCAGCTGCAATGCACAGTCCTCGAAGGTTGCAATAACAGTAAGCGCGATCAGAGCCAAGCAGCAGCAGCAGCAGCAGCAGCAGCAGCAACAGCAGCACCAGCAGCAGCAGCAGCAGCACGGCAACCGCCGAAGACTCTGCCAGACAAGTAAGTACCCAAGCGGGAAGAAAGAGAGAGAGCATTGGCCGCGACTCTCTTTGTGTGTCCGTGTTGTAGATGCAGCACGGGTGTAATGCTGTTGACTGTCGTTGTGGCTATAGGTGCGCGCTGGCTCTCGATTCGACTCCCGTTCGCGCTCGTGGAGGCGAGCCAGCGGGGCTCGGGCCGCCCGATTCGTTTGCATTGCACTCGCGCGCCGAGATGTCTAGCGCGATTACCTGCTGTTGGCTGCCTGCTGTCGCCGCCTGCCGCGTAGCAGGGCTGCGCTCTCGGTGCGACGTTCATTGTACGAACTTTTTTAATCCTCTTACCGCTAAGCTCCGGCCCTTTTGCGCTGACGAGCAGTCGTGAATTTCGCACCGATACGCGCGCAATTGCCATTCTCTCTTTCTCTCCGTCTCTCTCTCTCTCTCTCTCTTTCTCTCTCTGCCGTTCTTCCAGCATTTCGATCAGTTGTTTTAATCAACGGTCTTTTATTGTCTTGCAAAGCTGTGGAATCCAATTATCTTGCATTTTTTTTCTTCTCTTCGAGTTTCACTACAGAAGGCATTTATTTGTTCTAAAGCACGCGTAGATCGTTGTCACACGCGAGCATGCTTTTCCGTCGTTCTGGCTCCGTAGGAGCGCTCGCGCGCATGTTCCTCGCTACGCCGTGTGCTAGCGAGACGAGAATGATAGCCAACACCAAGGGCCGCTTGCGCAAGCTCCTCCTCTGGAGCACACGTAGAAAGCACTTGGCCGCCAGTGACAAGTGTCGACGATGTTTACGAGTACATCGAGAACCGCAGCGACGCATCGGTTCGAGTAGCATTGTTGTATTAGTCTTAGTCGTATGCAACTGTACAGCAGTGATTGATTGTCTATTTATTGTACTAGCACTGCAGAATGCACTGGCACAGCTACGTAATTGTCCTCGAGCTAAATCACCTTTGTATCGCATTGCTATTATTATTTCATCGACATTTAGCGTGATCGTCACTAGTTCAAGCGAATGGCCGTGTAAATAAATGTTTTTATTTAACACTCTACGCAAAGCGCATTGATGATTTCATTTTGCACCCCTTCTTGTCCACGCAACCACTGTTGGGACCTCAGTGTCGTGTTGCCGATGCCAGAATCACCTAGATTCGTTTTAGAGTGGTCTGTCAGCGCTGCGACCGAAGGACCTGTGTTTATGCGTGCGTGCGTGCGTGTGTGTGTGTGTGTGTGTGTATGTGTGTGTGCACGTATGCGTTTGGGCGTCACGTAGCAGTATTGGACAGAAACGAGAACTAAATATTGCAGTGGTATTAGCTGGAGCAGTGGTGTACGGAAGAAAAACGAGGGAAAAAGCAAAGATCACGATAGACAGAGCAAGAGAACATTGTATATTCATATATGTTACCCATGAATACCATCCCATATATATATAAACGAGTCCAAATAAATGTGTATGTAAATGATGTGCAGACGTATTTGTGTGTCGGTGTAGCGCAAGCCTAGAGTAGACGGAACGACGGAAACTAATGCAAGTTGTTTTTCTGTAAATTTGGCCGCGAGCAGAAGAAAATCATGATCTTGATCTGCGTGACGATTCTCGTCATAGTGCTGGTCTTCACCGTCGCGGGATACCTCGGCCTAGTGTGAGCGCCTCGACGCAGGTAGGCACCCGGCTACCCGTCGGCGGACCGCCGACCCACGGACTCGAGCCAGCCGCACGGATGTTTGATCGATGCCCGGTGCGCGTCTGTTGCAGGGCCAGCCCGAGGCGCGAGGGGCGCGCCAGCAGGCGTCGCCGCCGCCGGCAGCGCCGTGGCGATCCCGGGCGCACGGCCGAGCGCACCAGCCACAGAAGGACGACGCGAGGAGCAACGATTGGCCGCCGACGCCTGCCTGCGCCTCGAAGAGGCCCCCCGGCACACCGACGCGCCCGTTTCACATTCACACCACCCACACCCACACGCACACTGGCGCCACGAAGACACGGCCCCCCGACTCACCTGCAGCAGCGCCCACCCAGCCGCAGCCAGCGACCAGCACTGGCAAATTGCGCGAGCGAAGTGACGCCGAGCGACACCCACTCTCGCAGCATCCGCGCAGTCCACTAGGCCAGGCACTCTTAGCGTAGCTTTCCCTTCGTTCGGTCGCTATTTTTTATTATTATTGTAGACCACGTGGTGGCTTGATTAAGGCGCGGCTCGCCCCTTCGCGGCGCCACGCCGATTGGCGGAGCGTTGGCGAGGCACGATTCTCGTACCGGTGCAGCAATAAATACGATATATCTACACATATAGGTGTTACCGGCAGACAATTGGCGGGGAGAATGCGCGAGTGAGTGCGCGAGCGAGTAAATGCGAGTGCTTTTCATTGTTATCGGTGTCGCCCTCGCCGACAGCTTTGGCCGCAAGTTTTCAGGATCGTGCGTTGCATATTTCACGAGGTTTTCGTCGAGATTATGACACGCTCATTCACATTCACACTCACACACACACACACACTCACACACACACATTCACGCATGTTCACCGCAACTGAAGAATACGCGTTCCACGTTGCAAAGCGTTCAGGGCGATCTCGCGTTGTCAACTCAACGAGTGCTGAGTGTCGTCGAAGCTGACGACTTCGACGGACCGTTTTCGGAATGACGGACGGCAGGTTCGCAGCTGCGACGCATCCTGTACAGAAAGTGTAATTGTTAGCTTAGATAGCTGCCGTTACTATCATTATACATATATATATCTATATCTATTATATTCCAATTTACGATACGAGTCGTGAAAATAAACCAAAAAAAAGAAAAAGAAAAAAGAAAAACAAGTATGTCGTTAAAATTAACTAAAACTGCATCTAAGAGGTCTAAGAGGTACGAGCGAGGGCGAGATGACGGACTCGGCTCTCGCAGAGCTTACCGAGCGCCTATTGTCGAAAGCACGGAGGAAGACTCATAACCGTGCGCGGACCGCGTTGTTCGGAATCGCGGACAAGCACGATATTGTGCAGCCGCGACTCATAGCTCCAGTTCCGTGCTTTCGACAATCCGTGCGGATCCCTGTCGCAGGCGAACGCGTCGAAGGAGCGGTCGAGACGACGATGGCAAACCAGAAAAAAAAAAACACGCGCACGCATAAATTTATCGACAACGCGATATTAATAAAAGTGCTGTGAAGCGCTGAATTTTCAATTCCAATTTTCAAGTCTGTGCATTTCAATGTGATTGAATCAATTGCTACTTACTCGTTAGGGATTCGCCTTGTCAAACGTCAAACCCTAGTCAACATTATAGAATAACACGGCGGAATGCTCCGCGCAATCTTCTAGTTGTAATGAAACGAACGATGCCAGCGGAGAGTAAAGACCAACAGAAATTAAGGCTGCAAGCGTGAAAGTGCAGGATTCTCTATCTCTTTCAGCGCACACGTGCGTGTGTGCGTATAGATGGTTCTCCGACGCGAGTAGCCAACAAGTAGCACGAAATAAAGATCCAATTAGAACTTGAAGGAACTGCGGATGCGCTTGAATTTTCGCATGTATTCGCGTGAAATCGGATCGTCCGACTGGCAGTAAAGATTTCCAGTGGACGACGCCGAAACGGCTTTTGGCCCGGCAGCGCCGAGCTGCGTCGCGGACGAGCGAGGCCACCTTTGCATCACTCGCGCGCAGCAGTATTACAGTCGTCCGATCGATCACGATAGCCGGCGGCGCGGGCGTCACACCTGATCGTTCGCCATTGCGGAAGCAAGACAAGACGAGAGAGAGAAAGAACACGTGACGCCAGTCGCGGGGACGGACAGAGCTTCTTTTGGACGATTTCCCGGTCTGCGACGGCTCCTCGTTACGTTCACACGGGAATCGACGCGCTCGATCGACCTAGCCTCGAGATGCAACGCCGCGACTATACAATTGACGGAGCACAATAACCGATTGTGTATCGGAAGTTTGGCCTAACGCGCGACTCGCGGACGCGCTCTCGCTCCCGGAACCGGCCGCTCGCGAGCGCGAGTCAATTTCGCGACGCGTCGCTCGCCGATGAGCGCGCCAGACGGATCGCGCGCCTCGTTCTCTTTCTCTCTCTGCCCGTTCTCCGACTCTCAGCGCTTCGACGCCACTCGTCTTCCGGGATGCTGTGGCTGCAACTCGAGTCACCCCCCCCCCCACGCGCTCTTCTACTGGCGTTTACCTTTGCAGCGTGAGCTTTTCGGGGCGCTTTCGATGATTTCGACGACGATAGACGAGACGAGTAGCGAGTATTTCGGTGAATTCCCGTGGAATTGATCGCGTTCCCAGCTCGACTGGCCCCGACATTTTTTGAGATAGCTTGTGAAATTCACAAGAGAATTTTGAAAAACTTCGAGCGATCGTTGCGCTAGAGGGATGAACAATCGAATAGAGGAATGTATTGAAAACCATTTGCTGAAATTGAACCGTCGAAAATGTACATGGGTCGGTGTCACATCGGTACAATTACTTGTAAGAAAGGCTACTTTAATAATCTTATCAGTGTCAATTCCATTTTCAGCTAAATCATAATTTTGAAATGTTTAGATACGATATAACGCGGCAAAATAATGGCGCATTGTCGATGAGATGACGGAGATTAATTAACTTTAACTATGCAATTTAAGTAAAAAGGAAAAACGTTGCAAATAATAATAATAATAATAATAATAATAATAATAATAATAATAATAATAATAATAATAATAATAATAATAATAATAATAATAATGATAACAATAATAATAATAATAATAATAATAATAATAATGATAATGACAATGACGGTTCACGCGAGTGAATTTCATGTGAAAAAGTGAGATTATACTTAACGGGATTATATAAATGTTAAAGAAATAAAATAATTTTGGGAGATTGGATCTCGAAGTGCGTGCAGTAAAAAGGGTCAATGAAACAATATCAGCACGTCGTTGTGGCGCGAATGAGCGAAAAAGCAGAAGAGAGTAATGTAAGAAAACGCAAGAAAGAGGTAAAAACAAACAAACAAACAAACTTCTGAATACTTTTTATCGTAGTTATTTCATAGGGAAGAGACAAGCAAGTATAACGCGATTAAGAATTCCGTATTTAACGATGACTCATATCTATAAATAAATCAACGGTGTTTTCTGCCTAATGTTATTAATATCTCGCAATGTCGTCGGGCAACTAACGTGTATTATCGCATATGTGAAGCGACGCGCCGGAGAGAGGAAATCGAGACGACACATTCCCTCAGTTTCAGCAGAGTAGTGATCCATCGAAGCGCAACGGTGAGAATAGCCAGCAGAGGGCAAACGGGACATTATATCTATACATATAAACATACGCGAAGTGTACAAAATTGGCAATAATTTTAAGAGCTTGCGCGAGACTCCGCGATGACAATCGCCGAAGCGTCGCGGCGAGCGTGGGACATTGCGATCAAGTGGTCGCGAAGAGAGCGAACGACGGCGCAGAGCGACGGTCGGATCGAGTGGAGCGCGACGCGACGCTGCGGCGCTTTCGCGGAGCGCCGACGCGCGAGCATTACATTGTGGCATGCATATCGCTCGCAGAGACGATCAAGCTCCTCGGTTACACGTATATAAATATATCAATTTTCTATATAACAAAACTTAAGCTCTATTTCTCTCTCTCTCTCTCTCTCTCTCTCAATGTTGTCTCTCGAGTTTTTTCTTCCGGGCGTCGCGTATTCGCGACTGCAAAGTACTCGTTTACTCGATGTTACGTTCTGAATTGCAGACGCTCCGCTGCATGCGTCGGCGCGCGGGCCTCGAATCTACTCTTCCCAAAAACAATTTACGTGTTTTAAAATGCCACTCTCAGTCTCGTAGTTTCTCGATCGAGCGTAAAGGCGAACGACCGAGTCGTCGCCGATGAGTTATTTTTCATGATTTCCAAGTTTTTTCTACACTGTAACCGAGTTAGTCTTGAGTTTTCTCGTTATACGATGACGGCGTAGGTATATATGCATACTCATGATATACCTAGCTATATATATGAATTATGAGAATTCAACAACACACAACGTTATTATTGAAAGAGACGCTTTTAAATTGCTATAAGTGTTACAAAGTTGTATTATATTTATCGAAGCTATAACAGTTTTTAATAAATATATCTTAGAAAGACAAAGTTTATTTAACTTGTTAGAATATTGAGTATTTTATGAATATATCATTACCAATATTAAAACCTCGAAGTTTTGTACCATGTTAATGACAAATGAAAGATCTCTATGTTACATACACAGACACACACACGTTCACACATGAACCACGTATACGAGCATACATACATACATCCGTACATACATACATACATACATTCATGTGTGTGTGTTTGTGTGTGTGTGTGTGTGCGCGTGTGTGTGTGTGCGTGCGTGTGCTTGTATGCCATTATAATATAAAAAATAGTGAGCAACTCGAACCTACGAGAAAAACAAAGATAATACGGAGAAGCGTGAAAAAATAGCATTAACAGACGAACTAGGTATCTGAACTATTAATGCAAGTGCACCTAAAATATCAAAGACACCTTCGCTCTTGGGACTGTGAAAAGGCTTCTTTATCCGGCAGAGTGGGCGCAATCACAGGCAATTACTCTCGCTCGTACGAGCATTTTTTTCGAGGAGAAAGCAGGCCTCACTGTCGTCGACGCCTATCCCATTAAAATATCTCTCTCGCGAAACATAAAGTACAAACTTGCGGTTTTCGTTTGCATTTCTGAATCATTTCGCAATCATCGCTTGAACCCTGCAACAATGGCTCGCGTCCGTCAGAAGGACAACCCGAGTCAGTCGCGTCAATCGTATCGCTTGTATTCCGCGTGCGCGCACGTCGAGCCGAGGCTTATCTCGTCGCCAATTGTAAATACGAGGCACCTCCAGTTGTCGCAATCCGCGCACAGCTGGCGGACGAAAGAACGAGCAGATTTTAGCAGCGCGATAGACGACAATAACGTGGACTCGAATCTACAGCGAAATAATTTCGTCGTGCAATCGTGTCAAATGGCTTTCGATGAGAGAGAGAGAGAGAGAGAGAGAGAGAGAGAGAGAGAGAAAGAGAGAATGTGAAGGTGACGCTTTAACCGTTACTCGTCAAAAGGACATTCAAAGAGCCCATCGCAGTCCCTTAGTGAAGCTCGTTGCGTTAATCAATAATCTAAAAGTACTCGATCCATTTTAAAGATACTGCTGTAAAATGTAAATTTCGAGATATTGGAAGTAAACTTAAACAAAACATCTTCCACTAGACGTCTTGTGATTTTACCGCTCCACCACTTTTCACCTTTCAGTCGCATTGTTAATGTATTACGTTAAATGTTAAAAAGCACACGTTACTTATTATTATTTGCCGGATTTGTTTTGATACTTAGTGTATTAACAACTTTATGTCACTACGTAAAGGAAGCCAAAATACGCATTGACAGATAAAATTTGGTTTTCTAAAACAATCGTAATTCGAATCGACAGGAGCGTTCACGTAGTTTATTTTCAAAGTTGTACCGTTAGTTTGCCTTTGATCGGCACGGATTTGTGTTACCGTAGTCTCGATTAATTAAGCGTGCAGTTTAATAATGGACGGCATTGTCATCTTGCAAGTTCACGACACAGTAACAGAACCGGTGGTAAGTATTCGCTATAAAGCCATACGTAAACATTCAAAGTTTGCACGTCTCTTTATTTTTTGCTATTATTTTTAAACGCGAAACTTACGGTCAATAAGCTGAGTTCATTGCGATTTTCAAGGCTCGAGCAGACTCGGCAGCGCATGCAGCCGGATATTTTGACATGCTGATGAGTATCGACACATGGCTAATATGACATAAGCGTAGCCCCGTACCATTTAAAAGAAAACCAGTAGAAAAATTGCTCTGGTAGTCTACGGACACAGATGTCTGTCTTCGTCGCCGGACACTTGCCCGGCCTTCTCGATCAACTGATGGATGTAGTTTCCATCCTCGAAATGGTCCTCGGGACCGCGTAAAGCATTCTCGCGAATGAATCGTTTGGCTGCATTTTCATCAACCCACGACATCGACAGCTTGCAGCCCCAGGAAAGTAAGGCTAAAGGCTGCGCATATAAGCTCATTTGAATTGCCCGTTACAATGGCGAGTTTTTCGTGGGCTCTGTATGAAATATGAACGGTCAATCGGGTCAACTCACTCTCTCCTCGTGGAGATGATCGTTCGGTGATATCACGTGTCTTCTCAAGCACCTTCTAACCAGGCTCTTTAAACGCTCCACCTCGAGTGTGTTGGCGCAGGGGTGATACAACATGACTATAGCTCCCTGCTGCGAAAAGCAGATTGCTCACTCATTTTCCTATCCTCGGTCAAGCTGCGAACGAGCATACCTCCAGACTGCGAAGCCATCTCTGTGCGGGCAGGTATTCGTATTCGCCGTAAGCTGGCCAAATGGGTCTCGAGGTTCCACTACGCCGGCGGCAAAACAACAGTCATTTCAGTGGCATGCCCGAGCTTAACAAAAACAGCATTAAAATAACCGGATCTCAACTCACAATGTCGGGATGTCTTCAACGTAGTCGATAGCCTCGGACATACACCGATGCATAACCTAATGCAAAAAATGATTAAGTCACATTGATAAGCTAAACAACTATCGGAGGTGCGCAATTGTCGGTACTCTGTAATTTTTGGGAATCGTTTCGCAATAATACTCTGCGACTATGCCGAGATCGGGGACGATTTTTCTTCCGAAGCACACGTGACTCCTGGATACACGGTTCCAATCAGCTTCTACATTGTTCAGTCCATCGTCGCATGTGTCGTTTAATCCGGCGTTGACGCGTCTGCTACCGCTGCCAGTCGCGACTGATTCTGTTTCATTGCTCTTGTGAAATATCTTGGGAGGAGCCGTGTACTCGCCAGGTCGACTGGGCATCCACCTGCCCTCCCAATGCTCCAAGGAATCTTCCTCGTTTACATCATTTCGCGATGATTCTACGATTTTACTCTTTTTATGAAATACTTTGGGAGGCGCTGTGTACTCGCCAGGTCGACTGGGCATCCACCTGCCCTTCCAGTGCTCCAAGGAATTATCCTCATTTTCGTCTTTTTGCGATGACTCTACGATTTTACTCTTTTTATGAAAGACTTTGGGAGGCACTGTGTATTCACCAGGTCGACTGGGCATCCATCTGCCCTTCCAATGTTCCAGAGAATCGTTGTACCTAACTTTTTCACTTTCCTTGTTATTGGCATTAACCTTGGTGTTAGCATCTGGAAATTTATACAATCACAATGATTGTCTTCTATTGACAGGCTACCTTGAACATATGTTAGACTTACTTAACTCAGCTATACTTTCATGTACGCGTGTAATGGCGCACACTAACAAAATTAATGCAGTAATTCTATCATCGTTCAACATGCTTAACATCGTACACCATGCTTGCTCGCGATAGTTCGCTTAATTAGCTCGGAATAAGAGAGACGACTGAATCGCGAAAATTTTACACGAACAACAAGCGTTTATCACGTGATGACCCACGTCAAAAGCCTATAATAAGGCTCCAACTTATCGCGGCGATAGCGGCTATCCAATGCAACACGCAACATTGTCGACGTCGAACGAATTTACTCCATTGTCGTTCGTATACAGTATAGCATCTAGTTCGGTGCTTTAAAGATCTCTTTTGGATAGTACGTGCAAGGGGAGTCCACTTTACGCACGCTCTAGGAATAGGGCATGCTAAAAATCTCCTTCCATGCACGTCTTATCGAAAAATAAAGTTAAATACATGCGCGAGAAAGTAATTTCGCTTTGCTCAAGCACAAACGTCCACACGAAGCTGAAATTACTTTTTCGCACTAGTATCCAAATGTATTATTTCCAAATAAAAAACCTAGTCACTTCTGACAATCGAAATTTAATATCAGCCGCCGGTAAACTTTGTGCAGGTACATACTTATAATTATTCGCGACTTTGGGTGAATATGTTTATACCACTGTCGGTCGAAATATTAAATTAAAAATACCATATTTCAGATTGACATTAACTTCAGTATATTATTTTCATCTTAACAATAGAAGCTGTAGATAAACTATCGGATCCAAGTAAAAACATTTTTAAGTAAATTTGGCTTTACAGAACAATCACAGTTTACTTCATTAAAAAATTAAATGAAGTGTCTTTACAGTCGAAAATACATTCCAAATTTATATATATATATATATATATATATATATATATATATATATATATATATCAATTAATCACATTGGTAATGAACATAGCATAGAGTCTGACATATCTGAAACAACCTTAGACTTTTCTATCAACTGATCTTTAAAACTTCCGTCAAATAAAATTTCTTCGGGTCCGTGCAAAGCATTGTCTTGAATAAACTGCTTGGCCATTTCTTCATCGACATGCGACATTGTCAGTTTACAACCCCACGTTAACAATGCTAGAGGCTAAATAAAAAACACAGCTATTAATTATATTGTTGTCCGAATTTTCATGGTATAACATTTGCCATTTGATAACTTACTCGTTGTTCATCAAGCAGATTATTTGGACTTATAATATACCGTCTCAAACATCCTTTAACTAATTTTTTTAACCGCTCTATTTCAAGGCTATTTGCACATGGATGATACAACATAACAACAGCTCCGTGCTGAATACAAATTATTTACATTATATCATTTGAATACTAATAAATAAATAAAAGAGTTTCACAAACCTCAAGGCTATGAAGCCATCTCTGTGTAGGTACATATTTATATTCACCATAAACAGGCCATATAGGTCTGTGTGTTCCACTAAAAATAATAATATTAACTATTAGAAATGTATTAAAGCAAAGGACAAAGTAAATATTCTATCAAGTAATTCAATATTATTAACAGCATTAATACTTACAAAGTAGGAATATCTTCTGTATATTCGATTTTGTTATTCATACATTTATGTATTGCCTAGAAGAAAAACAATAAAAAGATACATAGTTTAGTCAAAACTATAACTATTCTTGAAATTTTGATAATTACCTTATAATTTTTTGGAATAATTTCACAATAATATTCTGGTATTATACTCATATCAGGAACTATTTTTTTTCCAAAACATGTGTAGCTTGTCAGAGAATGATCCCAATCTACAGTTAAATTAGTCTATAAAATACAGAATCATATAAAATATATCAATAACACATGTCAAGTGTTCTATGATCAAGACAATACAAGCCAAGAATACCTTTCCATCATCACATTTGACATTTTTCACTCCCATTTGTACGTTTTCATTATGTGGATATATTTCTTTATGAAATACCTTGGGAGGTGGTGTGTATTCACCTGGACGACTAGGTAACCATCTGCCTGTCCAATTCTCAACAAGATCATTTTTATTAGAATCTCTTTGATGTCCTTTTGCATTATCTGTATAATTATTCAAAATATCCATTAAATCAATCTTCATATTAGTATCAGCATCTGGAATCGGAATTAATCAAAATCATCAAAACATAGTGGAAAATATTATTAATAAAACAACAAATCCAAACAAGTAACTACAATCATTGCACCCACTTAATAGTGAGATGTAATAATTACCTTGTATTTCATATTTATCGGGAAAAGCAACGACCAATTCAATAAGAATAATTTTAAATATCGAAAGCTTCAGTCTATTAAGAAACAACATTTTTCACTGTGCATGCTCTTCGAATCACGTACATACATATTTACACTTTTATCTCTGTCGTGCATCTGCAAGTGTATCGTCAGGAGCCGTCACGAAACTTTTTGACGTCAATAAACTTTTATGCGTCGTATTGCACCGCTAACAGTTTGAAACCACACCTTTTTACGATTTTACATAAGTTTTTAAACACCTCAAAAGACCCTAGTTAAACAAAATCTTATCTTATACAGTGTAGCATGATTTTCAGTTTTATTTTTTAAATAATTTACGTAACAAAATAACTATTTAGTGGCGATAAAAACTATATTGGTTTATATAACTTTTATTGTAGAACTTTAAAATAATCGTAAATTTTGTTTAATGAATCATGAATCATGCTTCAGTATGTACAACTAAAATACAGCTTTTACATGTATGACCTGCCACTATAAGTGGAATTTGATATTTGTATATTTTTAATATTAGGCACGAATAACGTTTTGATACCGAAATCATTTCGATATGATCGATAACACGATATGCAAGCTTTAATTTATTTCGCATCACTACATGCTACTTAAAAAAACCTATCTAATACATGCTCTATGATAACTGATGAATTAAACTGCTAAGATAACAACTTGTTTGCAAATGCTTGTAAAGTGACAAATGATAAAAAAAAGCCAATGTGAAAACTTTTACTGTCTTGTCAATCGTGACTCATGAGCGCAAACAGCTCTATAAACAACGTGAAACGCCACCTACGATGACTACACCGCAACGGATAAAATTATAGCTATTTAAATAGTCCAGGAAAAATAGGCCGAAAAAGGCCATTTCGCGGTTTTTCATTTCGGCAAGACGATTATTTTTTGACAGGTAGTGTAAACGGCGTACATTAAGATAACAACTATCCATAGTCTGAGAAAGTTTCGGAACATTGTTAAAATGTCCATAAACTAATAAATTTTGTGACTTTTTTCGTTCTTTTCTTTATAACTTTGTTCCGTTAACATTTACAACAAAATAGTTGAATACTTTTTTGTTCGTGAATAAATTACCTACAAAACCATAGGTTGCACGACAAAAAATATCCATCAGGTAAAAAGTTATTAACTATTAACTTTTGTATTTTGAAAATATTATAAACAATTTTTTTTAGCGTTGTTATAAACATTGTGCCACCGCTTCTCGTTGAATGGTGTCTTTTCGTTACGAGATGATGTGTACGGAATCGCGAATCTGTAAGTTTAATAGTTTACGAGTTATCGTCTTATAAACAAATTACATACTCGTTTATTTTTCGAAGCCCAATTGTTATCCACTAATGAAAAAAAAATTTACGTTATGTCTTTCAATGCCCTCTATCGATTTCCAAAATGATTTGTCAAAAAAAATCAAAATTGCGACCGTGGGAGCAAAAAAACAAAAGCGACCTTAATTGAAAAATAGATTAATAACATTTTCAGTAACTTTTTTGTAATAATTATTTCGGGTTTGGATAGCAATTTAAATAAACTTCAATTTAAAACAACGATGGCACAGATCCGTTGATAAACAAAAAAGTTACAGGCCGGCAAAGTTTTTTGAAAGACATAACGTAAATTTTTTTTTCATTAGTGGATAACAATTGGGCTTCGAAAAATAAACGAGTATGTAATTTGTTTATAAGACGATAACTCGTAAACTATTAAACTTACAGATTCGCGATTCCGTACACATCATCTCGTAACGAAAAGACACCATTCAACGAGAAGCGGTGGCACAATGTTTATAACAACGCTAAAAAAAATTGTTTATAATATTTTCAAAATACAAAAGTTAATAGTTAATAACTTTTTACCTGATGGATATTTTTTGTCGTGCAACCTATGGTTTTGTAGGTAATTTATTCACGAACAAAAAAGTATTCAACTATTTTGTTGTAAATGTTAACGGAACAAAGTTATAAAGAAAAGAACGAAAAAAGTCACAAAATTTATTAGTTTATGGACATTTTAACAATGTTCCGAAACTTTCTCAGACTATGGATAGTTGTTATCTTAATGTACGCCGTTCACACTACCTGTCAAAAAATAATCGTCTTGCCGAAATGAAAAACCGCCTCAAATCCTATTTTTCCTGGACTAAAAAATATGTACGTCTTCAGATGTCCTCAAATAAAAGCTTATTTTATACTTTCTACGGAAGTATCATTTTTTAAGAACTTTATTCCTATATTTATTGGCTTTGGTTCACAGCTTGATTTGCATACCCGGCACTGATGAGTTCAGATCTTGACATAAGGTTTGATAGAATAATTTTAAATATGAAGTTAGAAGATGGTCAATTTTTTTTAATTATTTTATTTTTTTTCGTTGCATTTTTAACAAGACACAGGAGTAATTTTTGTTTCATTATGAATTGTCAACTTTTAAGGTATCAAATGTGAACAAGCAACGTTAGTATTAAAAGTTTCCAAAAATATTACTATTATTATTATTACTATTACTATTATTATTATTAAATTTTAAACTGTAAAAAATGTGATTATCAGACAATTCACAATAGTTTAACAAGTTTATCAAATGTCGAGTATAATCAGTTATAGAACAATCGCTTGTTAGATTTGTTATTTTACAGTAGATTTTTTCTGTACAAATTAAGGCACTCGTTTCATGTTTTTAAGAAAAAAGTTTTTTTTCTCCTCCAAGGCGCTCGCTCATGTACATAAAAATCTCAAAAAATAACATAACACTAAAATGTAACATAAACGTAAATCCTATTAACAGGTAACGATGAAATGATCTGATATATTATTAAGGTAATTATGTAAAAGATTACAAAAAATGTGACGAATGAGAGAAAAAAGGGGATAGAAGTAAAAGCTGAAAAATCGAAAGACGAAAATAAAGATAGAGAAGAACTTGAAAACGCGGATGTACAATAAATAATTAAGACATTTCTGATGATTTTGGAGCACGCTACTATGCTAAGTTACCTAGTATATACACAGCTATCATATCAAAATATAATACGCACGTTTCATTTTTTTTATTACACAATTGAATGGTTTTTTTCCGTAGGTAGGGATATAAAAATATTTTTGCTAGCAGAATCAAACTTCGTCAGACGCAAGTAGTTCCTTATCTACGGGAGAAGAAGACTTTTCATTTCTGTCTTGCTCATTCATTTGAAGCGCGACTGCCGATTCTAGTACTCGAATACGACCCTCGTGCTTAACTATCATAGCTTTTAATTTTCGAATTTCTTCAGAAAATTCTTTGATTATATCCTCCTGAAAAGTAAAAAAAAAAACGAAAATTCATAAATTATAATCGTAATCTTGTGTATCAAACGAAGAAGCCGGAAAACTCACCGAAACACCAGATGCTGCCTCTTTGCCTGTCGAGTTCGAAGCTACTTTAGCTTTACCCAAGACATTGGATTTTTTATGAACTTTAAGATCGTTTTTGGAAGCTGTCGGCTGATAGCCATCCCTCAGTGAAATGAGAATGGGATCGGCATCTTTACCGGCTTCCCATTCTTCTGCAGTTATTGCCGCAGTATCCCCGGGAGTATCGGGATATAAGTCTTCTTGAAATAGCTCAGACTGCAAAAATGGTTAGTCAATTAAACAAGATTTTCTTCAGTATATAACGTTATTCGTATGGCATCATTGATCAGATTTAATAAAAATTGTAATACCTTTCTTGGTACAGTCATAGATACGACTTGACAGAAGCCAGAATTATTCAGTCGATAAAATCGCGAAATTTCGCAACTGTTAACATCACAGCCGCGCTTAGGCATCATACCGATTCCTCGCTGAGGATCTGGCGTTTGGAAGGTATTGATATAATGAACGAAAGGAGGTTCGGGCGTTATTTCGAAGTAGCGGATAACTGAGTCCCCCTTGCCACAAAGAAAGACTAAATTTGTGTCGGGGTCGTACAACGGGAACATTACTCCATTGCTAGTATCAAGTTCTACCATCACAATTGGTTCTGCAAGCATGTCTGGGGCTCGCAAAGAATACTGTCTTTCAGAGATTTTGCTAAACCCTGTTGTAAAGATTAGACCACCTCTGTAAGATAAATTGTCTTGTTAAATGGCATTAAATCGAAAAAACGTTGAAAAAGATATGTTTAATGCAGCATATTAGCAGATAAATTTACCTTAAAAATATGGCTCTTGTAGCTTTACTACCTTCGTGTGCAATGGCCTCCTCTACAATTTTTCCTGTTCTAGGTTCAATGATTCTAATTTTCTTGTCCTTGCAAGTAGTAACCAGTCTAGAACCATCCCAGTTCCAACAAGCAGAATAAACAACATCAGGATGGCAATCTATCTTGACCATGGATTCTCCAGTGCCAACATTCCATATAATAACAAGATTGTCAGAGCCAGCTGTCAGCAGGACATTGAGGGCAGATGGATGCCAGAGTACCAGGCCAACTCTTCGCTGGTGCAATTGTAGATCGACTACAGAGTCTGTGAGGGTCCTGGAGATTCCGCCATCTGGAATTTGCCAGACCTTCACCACGCAATCCTCAGATCCCGATGCGATGACATTGTCATTGTGTGGACACCAAGCAATATCTAACACTGGTCCTTTGTGACCACCAACCAGTGGGTGATCTGCCGATATTCTACCAACCTGTGGAGCACACAGCCACTCAGCAAATGTTTCAATTTTAAAATAGAAATGAGTGCACACTGGAAATACAGAGCAGCAGTTTATTTTGGGTGAAGAAACAGCTGTAAATTAGTCCTAAGGAGTTGTCTATTTTTAACTCGATTTTAAAAACGAAATGAAAATAAATTATCGGTTATAGGTGAAAAAGGAGGAAAAGGTAGAGCTACGGCGATCACAAATATTTCTCGAGACGTAAGAGTACAATTGTGAGCGAATTCACAGAGAGAGCGAGAGAGTGGCGAGATAATAGGAATCTCTCATGGGAAAAGCTAACAGTAAATTGATGCAAAGTGTCTTTTAGTCTCATCGCGAGCGCAAGCAGGTGAATTGATTGAGAGAGTTAGGCAAAATACCTTGTTGTGAGGTAAGACTATAAAGGCACCACCTCCGGCAGACTCGACGATGATGGCGAGGAACTTGGGGTTCACCGCGCAAAAGGTCGAGTCCCACGAGGACTTGGATACTCGTATGTTGTCATAGCACTGCTCGCGTTTCAACGCCGTCCCGTAGACGTGGCGAAACTTGCTGCTACGCACCACACGGAACGACATCTCTACTTGACGGCGGCGATGGGCGGCTGCTGCTACTGCTGCTGCTGCACCTGGACGACAACACCTACAACAGCCACCAAGAGCCCATGTTTCCTCTTTCAGTCTTGTTCTCAGTATGCATAGATACTACAGACAGTGTGCTGACTGCTCAAGCTGTGGAGCGCTCGCTCTGTCTCTCACCGGAGACAAGAGAGTGAGAGACGCGTGCACACACGCACGCACACACATATAAATACGCACTTGGCGACGAGAGAAAAACAACGGATGCGCGCGAGCGAGTGAGCGACAGAGTAAGAGAGAGAATTAATTAACAAAAAGGTACCACGCCAGACAAGGATGCACTGTACGTGTGCATGCGTGCGTCCCGCGAAGAGAAGAGAAAGCGCCGCGAGTGGCTGAGAATGTTATAACCTACAAAGGGGCACCGTTACGCGTGCTCTACGCCGCCGGACGACTCTTCATTTTGACGAATTCCACGAGAGATGGACAATTGCGTGGCTGTGGAATATATTTTGGTTACGCGGTCAGCGTGGGTGTCGTGCCGATCATCCCCCGGCACTACCTACTACTCGGCTGTTTCGTTTCTTTTTTTATACATAGAAAGCTGTGCGCGCGCACACAGCTGGCGGTGGTGGTAGCGGCACGGGCACGAATATAAAATAAGAGAATATTTTCGAATCACGGATTTTCGATGCCTTTAATAGCGATGAGAGCGATCTCCATGGCGCTGCTTAGTCCGTTCTCTCTCTCTCTCTCTCACTCTCTCTCTCTCTCTCCTCTCTTTCTCTATCTCTTTGTAAAGTCTGCGGCGACGAGTAAAGTCGCCTCAGTGTTGCCAATCGCCGTACTAGAAGGATTCATCACCGACTCTGAATCATCCACCAAAAATCTCCTTCAAGAGCACGCTCTCTCAGTTTTTTTAAGACATATAGCGCACGAATTCTCCGCTGAGTTGGCGATCAATCACTTTGGAAAAACGGAGCAGACTGAATAATTCATTGGAAAAAAACACAGAATCTACATGCGAGCGAGCGCCAAATATGCATCAGAATCGTTATTTTATTTCGCGCGTTTCTATAAATACGTGCGCGCACTCTGTTCTCCTCTCGCTACACTCGGCGCTCTCCCCTTCAAAACATTGCAAAACGAATCTCGACGCTGCACCAAAATATCCGCACTCTGCCGTGGAGAAACCTTGAAATGAAATAACCGTGCGCTGCTCATTAGAAAAACAAACAGTCAAGTGAACGTGCACTTTCATAAAATAAAATAAAGAAAAGAAAAACAGAAAAAGGAACAGTAGTAACGAACA